>NW_016806163.1:191942-238998 GCF_001698545.2 Rhinopithecus bieti
GGGGGCTGAGGCGGGAGGATCCTATGTGGGAGAATGAGGCAGGAGGATCACTTGAGCCCAGGAGGTTGAAGCTGCAGTGAGCCGTGTTTGCACCACTGCACTCCAGCCTGGGCAACAGAACGAGATGCTACCTCAAAAAAATTAAAAAAAAAAACAAACCACCCACTATGTGCAAATACTGCCTCGCAGCTATATGTGTTGACCTTTTAATTTTGCAAATTTGCTAATTATTAAAACACAAAACGGGAAGGGCTCAGGTGAGGGAGCGGCCCACGGCACCCGGGTCTCCCACGGGAGGGGCCCACGGCCTACACAGAAGTGGGAGCCGGCACCTGAGGGCCCCGAGGCGGCCAGAGGCAGCTGGGGACAAAGACCAGAATCCGAAGAGCTCCTGAGCCGGCAGGGAGTTGAGCAGTCTGTCCTTCCGCCCTCAGGAGAATCCACTCATACGGAGAGGCCCTTGGCAGACCCCAGTGCCAAGACCCCAGCCCCAGGGCACTTACGCCAAGGTACCAATGCCAAGGCCATCGGCAGACCCCAACACCAAGGCACCAATACCCAGACCCTAATGCTGAGGCACCAATGCCAACACCCCGGCACCAAGACCCCAACACCAAGGCCGTGAGCAAACACCAATGCCAAGACACCAACACCCAGACCCTAATGCCGAGGCACCAACTCCAAGACACCAACATCCAGACCCTAATGCCGAGGCACCAACTCCAAGACACCAACACCAAGACCCCAATGCCCAGACCCCACCACCCAGACCCCACCACCCAGACCCCAACACCAAGACCCAACGTTCAGACCCCAACACCGAGGCACCAATGCCAAGGCCACTGGCAGAAACCAACATCAAGACCCCAACCCACAGACCCCAATACCAAGGCCATCGGCACACCAGGGTGGATGGATACTAGGACTCTCTGACACAAGTTTTCTTTTTTTATTTTTTGGAGTCTCACTCTGTTGCCCAGGCTAGAGTGCAGTGGCACAATCAGGGCTCACCACAGCCTTGAACTCCTGGGCTCAAGAGATCCTCCCACCCCCGCCTCCCGAGTAGCAGGGACTAGAGGCTTGCTGTACTAATTTCTTACTACTGGCTAATTTTTTAAATTTTTTGTAGTCCTGGGGTCTTGCCATGTTCCCAGGCTGGTCTCAACCTCCAGGGCTCAAGTGATCCTCCTGCCTCAGCCTCCCGAGTAGCAGGGACCACAGTCACATGCCGCCACGCCCAGCTGGCCTAAGCTTTAAAGTAGCTCTTAGGAAAACACTCCAACAGATCACCAGGGCATCAGCAAAGACATGGAAGATACAAGAAGAGCCCAGTGGGAATTTCAGATCTGAAAAATAGACCCTCCCTGTGTGGGCTCAGTGGCAGAACAGCCAGGACAAGGCAGAGTGGTGAGCTTGGCAGGAGAGCAACAGCCATGAATCCATCTGAACACAGCCTCGGGTCATGAGGGGCAGCAGCCCAGGCTGGGGAGGAAGAGCGCAACACCCAAAAAGCAGCACAACAAATCAGCTCCCAGATGCCTCACACCCATCAGAATGGCTGCTGTCAGCTGGGCGCAGTGGCTCATACCTCTAACACAAGCACTTTGGGAGGCTGAGGCAGGCGGATCAAGAGTTCGAGACTAGCCTGACTAACATGATGAAACCCCGGAAACCCTGTGTCTACTAAAAATACAAAAAATTAGCCAGGCGTGGTGGTGCGTGCCTGTAATCCCAGCTACTCGGGAAGCTGAGACAGGAGAATCGCTTGAACGCAGGAGGAGCTTGCAGTGAGCTGAGATCGCGCCACTGCACTCCAGCCTGGGCGACAGAGCAAGACGCCATCTCAAAGAAAAAAAAAAAAGAATGGCTGCTGTCAGCACGACGACAGGTGAAGAAATGGGGCCTCCTGCATGGCGGCAGATGGGAAACACGGTGCAGCGCTGGGGAAGACAGTCTGGCAGCTTCTCAAAACCTCAAACATGGAATTACCACAGGACACAGCAATCATACTCCTGGGTGTATATTCAAAACAAATGGGCTCACTCCTGCAATCCCAGCACTTTGGGAGGCCGAGGCAGGTGGATCACGAGGTCAGGAGATCGAGACCATCCTGGCTAACACGGTGAAACCCCATCTCTACTAAAAATACAAAAAACTAGCCGGGCGAGGTGGCAGCACCTGTAGTCCCAGCTACTCGAGAGGTTGAGGCAGGAGAATGGCGTGAACCCGGGGGGTGGAGCTTGCAGTGAGCCGAGATGGCGCCGCTGCACTCCAGCCTGGGCGACAGGAGTGAGACTCGGTCTCAAAGAAAGAAATAAATAAATAAAACAAAGTGTGTATGCATGATCCCTGGACACCCACACATAAAAGTACAAAGCAAGGGCATCAAAACCACAACAGGCCTCTAGGAACGGAATGCTGAGTAATGAACATGAGCAAGAAGGCGGAGAAGCGAAAGAAACCCGTGCAAACTGGAAATCCTCAGTACGCCCCTGGAGGGCACTGGAACCAAACCAGACAGTAAGAAAAATTGGTTCTTTGAAAAGTGCAATAAGATGGAGCAACCTCTACCCAAGAGAACCAGGAAAAAAGAGACACAAACCGTGACCGTCAGAACAGAGAGTGACCCGGGACCCTCACAAGGAGCAGCAGAAGAAACGGAGCAGCGAGAACACGGCGCGCACCGCTCCGCACATCAGTTCAGCGACTCTGATGATTCCTCACGCGCGTTCTTTGAAAAGTACAAACTACCAAACTCCCCCAAGATGAACGATAACTTGGGGATTCCTATAACTGTTAAAACAAAAAACTGCGTTTGTAGCTAAAAGCCGGCAGAAAAGGAACCCCCCAGGCCCGATGGTTTTCTGATGAATTCTGTACACACGTTTCTTTGGAAGGAAAAAATGCCACTCATCACACACAGTCTGTCCCAAAACAGAGGACACACTCTCCTGTGTGTCTGATGAGGTCACTGGATGACAAAACCAAAGGCAGTACCAGAAAAGAAAACTAAAGACCCAACTCCTCATATACAGACACGAAAGCCCTCAACACAACAGTCACACGCTGTGTTTGGCAGTCGACACACTGCGAAGACAACCACCCTGCAATACTCAGGAGGAGGCCCGGAGCGGAGGGAGCGAGGAGCCATTCTGAAAGCTCAGCAGTGACAGGTGGAGAGTCCGACCCCAGGGCCTTGGCTGCCTTGTGCACAGGGGTGGGGTGGGGGGACAGGAGCAGTGGGAGTGGGGGCCCCCGGAGCCATGTGTCAGCCTGGGGTGAGCAGCACAGCAGGAAGCGGAAGGCCCGTCTTGCTGAAGGAAGGTCTGCGCTGCTGAGTGGGGCTGGCGCAGGTGAGGGGCTCACAGCTGCGGTGCTGCCATCACTGTTCTCGAGCCGTCGAAGTCCCAAGGCTCACCCCTGGGGATGAAGGCCTGGGCGTGACCCCAGGAGAGGTGGGAGCCAGGGTGTGTGCAGCAGCCAAAGGCTCACCTTTTTCACCAGGAGACAGATGTGGTGGCCCTGGATGGAGCGGCTGTACATGGAGGCGCAGGAGTCCACTCGCTCCACAACTGCAACAGAGCGGGCGGCGTCAGGCTCCGCACACCGCATGGTTGCAGCCCCACCCCCAGAGCAGGGGCCACCTTCCTGGGCTGCCCTTGGCCACAGCTTCAGGAGGTCTGCAGGAGCAGGGTGTGGTCCTGGGAAGCCTGGGGTGTGGGGAATGCAGCCCCCACGCCAGCTCCCAGGCCTCAGGGCCACCAGTCACCCAGGATCCCAAAGGGTGTGAGTTTGGGTGCGAGGGCTACAGACCCGACTCCAAAAGGAAGGGACGGCCACCGCGCGTGTGAAAGCCCCTCACTCTCCTTACCAGAAAAATGGTGGTGAAAACAGATCTTTGCCAGAAGGTTCTGGAAGGACATCCGAATGCCATCGACTTTGACTGAGCTCATGCTCAAGTCCCCAGACTCCAGCAACTTGGCAAAGGCATCACTGTGGGAGGGACAGGGAGGCTGACTCTGGTGGGGCCGGGTTCCTCAAACTCCCTGGCACAGAAGCCGACAAAAACCTGCCACACATGCTGCCTCCTGCGTGTCTGGGCCGGGAGGTTTCAGGGGTCCTGGAAGATGTGGCTTATTTTCATGTGTGGAAGCCCTCACACCCAGAAACTGACAATGACTTGTCTTTAAAGAGGTCACAGAGGTGCCTGAAGTCATGGGGTGGGCCCTCCTCTGACAAGGATGGATGTCCTGTAGGAAGGGACTAGCGGGACAGGCTAGGATGCAGGCACACAGAGGACAGCCTGTGACAACTCAGGGGGCAGGCGGTGCCGCACGCCGAGCCATGCTGAGGAGAGGCCTCAGGAGCAGCCCGCGCTGCTGGCTCCTTGATCTCACTCCTCCAGCCTCCAGGACTGCCAGGGGCCAGGGCCTCTCTGGGTGACGCTGCCAGGCCTGTGGCTTCAACTACGCAGCCCCAGCTGGTGCAGACACCAGGCAGCCTGACCTGCACCAGCCACGAGCCGGGCCTCCAAATCTGTCTCTAAAGTCCTGCCCAGAAGCCTCAGTCCCCAGGGCACAGGTGTCTGCAAGGTCGAGGAAGGCAGAGGGGTGCGGGAGGCGGAGGGGTGCGGGAGGCGGTGGCGTGCAGGAGGCGGGCGTGGCCAGGCCCCACCTGTAGCAGGGCGTGGTCGTCAGGTAGGAGCTGCAGCTGAAGTGCAGCCGGAAGTCCAGCTTCTCGTGGGTTGCGCCCTGGTCATTCTGCAGTGGAGGGAAAGTGGTGCGGCTGGGTAGAGAGTCAGGCCCAGGTCAGGGCTCCGGGCTCCAGTCTCCCCAGGCAGGTGGCCCACTTCCCCTAGGGACACTTGGACACCCACTGGAATGGGGCAGGAGGAGCACCAGCCTGCAGAGTTGGCTCCCTGACGTCGAGTGGAGCCCCGCATACCTTAGCAATGAAGGACAGGGTTCCCTTGAGCTTCTGTGCCATGACGATGCTCTGGATGGTGAACACATACTGGGCTTCGTTGGAGACGCCTGGCAGGGAAGAGGGGAGTGGGGCCTGAGACGCAGCTGGGGCTCAGCATGGGCGGGGCCCCCAGGTCTGTTCTCAGCCCCAAGTCCTCAATGGCTGATTAGGAATCTGAGCTCAGCCCCCAAGGCAGCACGAGGGGACAGGAGCAGAAACAAGAGGCTAGTGGTGTCCCCAGTTTGGCCTGGACCTGGTCCCATCCCTGTTTCAGAGGGCAGACTTGGCCACTGGAGCCGTGGAACCCAGGAAGGCCCCAGCCCCCAGCCCAGCCCTTGGGGCTCTAGTCAGGTCCATCCGAGGCCATCACACTTCTCAGAGAGCTGCAGGGAGACCCCGACACTGAGGAGGCACTGAGGTGCAGCCTGGGGACCAAGGGAACGTGAGGAGGAAGCAACAAGAACCAGTGGATCCGGGCAGCCACCAGCTGCCACCGTGCTCCCACAATCCCCCGGAGACGCCGTGAGTGGGGCAGGGCTCACCCGGGGGCAGCTGGAAAGGCACGGGGACGCCATCATGGACGGAGGAGCCCTGCGGCCGGGCCATCCTGGCATTGAGTGAGTCCAGCACACTGAGCTCCATGCCCTTGAGGATGCTGTTGCTCCGGTTCTCCAGCACGATGGCCACGGTGACCTGACTGTCCTCCTGCAGACTGCCCCGGATGTCACAGGTCTGCAGGGTATGGCCAACGTTAGCAGGGCAGGCGGGCCCTGCCGCAGGGAACAGGCACAGCTGCCTGTCTCTCACCGACCACGGAGGCAGCACAGGTCCCACGGGCACAGGAAGGCACGGAGAGGGGCGACCCCCAGCTGCAGCCCAGGCGCCTCCTGTGGTTGCTCTTTGAGTGCATGGCGGGGGCCCTCCTGCCAGCTCAGGGCATGTCTCTAACCTTACCCAAGCCAGAGGTGCTGCCCAAGCAATGCCCTGCCAGGGATCATAGGCCCTGGGTACACCAACATCTGGGAGCTGTGGGGGCTGCCCTGTTCTGTGCCAGCCCATGCCAAAGAGCACGGGCTGGCCCACCCTGCCCCGGGGAGTGGCTCACCATTTTAACATAAGAATTTTCAGCGAGGAGGGAGTAGCTGGACTCAGGCTGGAAAGAGAAAAGGCCCATCAGCCTCGGGGGCCTTGAGCTCCGTCCTAACGAAGACTCCAGTGCAGCCCAACACCCCAGGTCAAACGCCACGACTCCAAGAACGCTCGGGGTGAGGGGCTTCAAAGGGGCCTGTGAGGGATGCCCGGCTCCCAGGACCACACAGCCCACCGCAGGGTGCCGAATGTGGGGCTGCAGGCCAGGGCCAGCTCCCTGCTCCCGCCAGGCTCAGCTTCTTCAAGAATCTGCTGTTCTCTCCCGCATGGAGGCCGCAGGAGTGGGGAGCAGCCCGCAGCCCGCCAGGAACCCTGGCACGGGGCGGGGGCGCTGAAGTACCCCTCACCGGGAGCGGCTCCTCCTCTGGTGCGCCGTTCTGCACCGGCCCCGCCGCCGCCTCGCCGCCCAGAGGCTGCTTCTTGGACTTCTTCTTGCCTTTGGTCCGCTCCTCCTTCTCCTTCTTGTGCTTCTTCTTCTTATGCTTGGGAGATTTCTGGAGCAAGAGGAGGGTCAGGTTCCGTTCCCAAGCTGCTCCAGCTCGCCCCCCTCACAATTCGAGGTCGGGGCCACAGGCCGGGCTGTTCAGGCTGAGGGTCCCACGTGTCTGGGTGGGATGGCAGGACCAGCCACGCCTCAGGCCTACTGAGACGAGCTCAGGCCAGACCCAGGCCAGCGGAGGCTGGGGCCGTCCCTGGCTGGCGGCCGGCGGCAAGCGCCAAAGCAGCTCAGGGAACAGTCCCTGCCTATCAGGGAGCCATGCATGGCCAACTGGTGGGGACACCACACTTGACGCAGCAACCCCACACCCACGCACACACCCGAGAGGGAACACACATGTCCACGCACACTCCACAAATGTTCAAAGCAGCACGCTGTGTGGCCACAAAGTGGAAGCGGCCCAAGTGGCTATCAACAGATGAGTGGGTCAGTACAGCGTGGCCCGTCCACAGAGGAACGGGGTTGGCAGAGGGTGGCCTGTCCACGCACTGGAAAATGACCCAACCATGAACAGGAACCAGGCTCTGACACAAGCCATAGCGTGGATGCACCTTGAGGACATCACACTCAGTGACACGCCACACACAAAAGACCACACAGTGTATGACTCCATTTCTGTGAAATGTTCAGGACACACCGATCCACAGAGACAGGAAGGATGCGTGGGTGCCAGGGCTGGGAAGGGAATGAGGAATAATGGCTGGTGGGAATGGGGTTTCTTTAGGAGTGATGGAAAGTTCTAGAACTAGACAGAGGTGATGATGGCTACACGACTGTATATATACGGAAAACCACCGTATACATACTTCAAATAAATAAACTCTATTAGACTTATGAACCATGTGTGAATAAGAAGGTTATTAAAAATAAAAAACAAAAGACCACAACCACAACAAAAGGCCCGTGAGGAGTCCGACGCAAAGGCGAGAGCAGGGCTGCCCTGGGATCTGGGTGGTGGAAGCTGTCTGGCCCCACGTTGGGATGCTGGGGCTCATGCAGCCCTCCACAGCCACTGGGGAGTGACAGCCTCACCTTGTCCTGGTCTTGCCCCTCAGCATTGCCCTCTTCGTCCTGCGCCTCCGTCTTGGCGTCCTCACACTCGTCCTTTGGGGTAGTGATGGCATTCACACTGAGCTCCTCCTGCAGGGAGCCAGGGCTCGGGGCTCACGCTGGGCAATGAGGGGCCCCACTGCACTTCACTCCAGGCAGCCTCCATGCCGCACACCCTCAGCTCACCCTCACCCCTGCCTGAGAGGCCACAGTGCCCTCCAAGTAACAGGGAGCCTGTGGGCACAGAGGCCCTGGCCATCCTCCCCTTCCCCTGGCCCCTGCTTGGCCCACTGGGACGCGGGAGCATGACCCCGGCTGCACTCAGTGCTGCGTCCCATAGACGCGGGCTCAGGAGACCCAGGGCTCTTCCCTGAGTGCCAGGTACGACCTCTGGAGACAGGAAGGCCGGCACTGGCCAGCTGCCAGTCTCTTACCGTGGATGGAGCCGGGGCGGGGACAGGGGCAGGTGGTGGGGTGGTGGACAGCCAGAAGTCCAGGTCCTCAGCCTGAAACCACAAGACAGGCTGTCAGCAAACGCAGTGCATGGTCCTGGGAAGAGGCGCTGGGGACAGCAGGGGCCAGCTGCCCTTGCTGCCCCCAGGGCCCTGGACCAGCTGGGCCTTGCAGAGCCTCGGAATCTAGGAGCTGATGGCGATGTCCTGCCAGCCCTGCTGGCTCTGGCTTTCGCTGGCAGAAGAGGGCCAGGGACATATCTGTGGGTGGGTATGCGCCATTCCAATGGTCAGAAGGCCCGTGGCGGCCCATATGTCTGCCTGGGACCCCTGACGTGGGTGTGCACAGGCCCCCAGGCCCTGCAAACATGCGCTCCTTTTAAAAACCCATTTCTTTCTCTATGTGAAAATCTGCACGCAGATGCTGCAGAAACGGTTCTGGAGCTGCACATGAGGGTGGCATCTGGACCACACCGAGCTCTGACCATGGCCCCCCAACACAGGTGAGGACACGGCTCGCCTGTGGGATCATCGGCTCCTCCTCAATCTCCCCTGACGCAAGTGCACAGCCAGCTCCCCTCGGAAGCCATGCATCCTCACTCCGCCAGGGCACAGAACGAGGCGGCCGGCGCTCGCTGCCTCAGACTCACAGCCATTTCCCCTGAGCTCACTGCTGCCCCCAGGCTGTCTGGGAGCTCAGGGCAGGAGAGGGGAATGGAGAAGGATGCCACCCTGGGCACTAGCTCTACCTTCTTCTCCTTCTCCCTCTTCTCCTTGTCTCTCTCTTTCTCTTTGTGCTTTTTCTCTTTCTTCTTGGGTTTCTTGCTCTTCTTTTCTACCACGGGAACGTCCTTCTCGGGGGATTTTGAGGTCTCGGCGTTTCTGTGTTTCTGAACAGGCAGCTTCTCGCTGTCGGCTAAGGGCCTGGAAAGGGGAATGACCGGGTCACACATCAGCACCACTGGCCACCCGCCAGGACCACCAGTACATGCTGCGTCCAGTACATGTGGCAGCACGGGACCTGCTCCTCCAGCCCCTGGCCCCAGCCACGGTCCAACGTGGATCTGCCCAACACAGGCTGCTGGAGGCTCTCATGGGAGGGTCTGTCGAGGCATGGGGACCTCCTGAGCACCCCAGGTCCGGAGACTTCAGAGCCCACACTTAGGGTCTTGGTTGGGAGGGCCAACCAAAAGCAGTGCAGTGAGGACGTGGTCTGGGGAAGGCCCGCCTGCACCCCGTCCCAGCCTGTCCACCCTGCAGAGCCTGGCCCCGCCCGGAAGGGAGGACGAGAGGAAGGGGGGAAGCAACCACGTGTGGCCTCCACCCTCACCCTGAACCCATGTGCACTCACTTATCCAGGTCAATGTCCAGAGCCCTGTAGGGATCATTGGGGTCTTTGTCATCCTCGTCGCTGGGCAGAGCGTTCTGACAGGAAGAGGGGAGCACCATTAGTGGAACCCGCGCCTGTGGCCTGGGGGAACCCCATGTATCTCGGACGCAATGGGACTGCCTGGACAGTCACGGTCACGGCCACGCCTACAGAGGCCACACGCACATGTGGGCAGTGACATGGCTCCACCAGAGGCTCCATTCAGCATCCAGGCACCAAGGGCGGCTGGGCCCCAGGACGCAGCCAACCTGCATCTGCCTCTGAAGCTGCTGGCCCTGGGGTGGGTGCGTGGGGACCTGCGCTCAAGGAGAGACATGCCTCTCCTTCTATGCTCTCTGGGGCAGGGCCTCATCCTGGCCGCCAAGGAAGACCACGGGGAGATGCCGCTGAGCACGGCCCCAGGACACACACGTGCGGACAGACATCCCAGGGCCGGGCCCTCCAGCGAGGCTGACCTCAGGCATCTCCTCCGTGACAATGTCCACCTGCTGGGCAGGGGCAATGTCCTCGTCGCTCTCCGTGGGCAGCGAGCTGTGGCGGCGCTTGCCCTTCTTCTCCTTCTCCTTCCTCTTTTTCCTCCTCTTGTCCTTCTCCAGCTTCTGCCGGTGCCGCCGCTCCTCCTCCAGCTTCACGTACTGGTCCGACATGGGCAGCCCTGGAGGCCGGCAGCGGGCAGGCACTCAGCACCGGGTCCCAGGGGCTCACGGGGAGGGCGGCAGGAGCGCCCCACAGCCTGAGTGACAAATGCGGCGCTGACACACGGGAGACACTTGCCTGGAACCTTCAACGGGACGGAGAGATCGATCTGCACCACAGGAATGTGCTCCACGCCCGGGGTGTCCTGGTACCGCTGCAAAAGCAACATCCAGGCGTTACTGGTGCACTGAGGGGTGACACATGGGCAGGACAAGCCTCAGGGATGCAGGAGGCGCGACGCGGCCCTGACATCCTCAGGAGCCAGGGGTCGTGCCAGGGCTCCGGGCCACAAGGAGCGCCATGAGCATCCGGAGGACCCAACTCTTAAAGACAGTGAGGGCTGGAAAGCTTGTCATGCGGGTGACCCCGCAGGCCTACTGCGCAGGGAGAAGCAAATCCTCGTCCACTTTTTCTACCTGAATATTCTGTTTTCTCCTCAAATGAGAAAAGTAATGTGGCTTCAAGCCCAGAGTGAGGCAGCAGGTTGCCCACGACCATGAGGTCAGGGCTGGACAGCAACTGGGCTGCCGTGCACACAGAACAGGCCCCCGGCTGGAGGCTCGAATGAATGGGGCCCACAGGGAGGCACCCGCCCCTCAAAGGCTCCACACAGTCACTGTGTGGCCCCAGCTCCACTCCCAGGATCTTCCAGAGGGAACATGAAACTCAGAGGGACGCCACGGGGCGTGGGTGGTGAGGGTAGGGGGTGCTGAGGGACAGGCAGCCGGGGACGGGCCTCACCTTCTGTGGTGATGGCGAGCTCTTGATGTAGAAGGGGTTGTTGGCCTGCTCCTGCTTCCGGGCCTCTCGGCGCTGCGGGACAGGGCTGGCATGAGCCCGAGAGAGTGGGCAGGATACCCCTCTGTGGACGTCTACCACCAACCACCCAACCAGGGAAGGCTGGATCTTTGGCTATTTTCACTACTCAGCTTTTACTAACAGGGAAACCAAGGCTCGCAATTGGGAAGAGCGCGTATTGGGGAAAAGGAATCGCTAACCCTCTGGGAGGCAGGGACGCCCATGCCTCCACTGCCAGGGTCAGGACCAGGACCCACGGAGGCTGCTGACCTGCCTGGGCTACCCGGCTACTGATGAGCACCTCAGACGGGCTGGGGCTGCTGAGCCCGGGAAAGGGCCTCCTGACTGCCAGGGCTGCCTGAAAGCACGGCCTGGACAGTGCAGGAGCACAAAGCCCCGCACGCAGCCCACCGTGGGCATTCCCTCTGTCGGTGCAGGATGGAAGGAGAGGACTGCTGGAGGGGCTCCCCTCTCTGCATAGGTGAGCAGGGTGAGGCGGAGCCCCACACGGGGCACAGGGGCTGCATCCGCCTCGGGAGGATGGGGTCCAGGGGCTTCCCTCACCTTCCCCAGCTTCTGGTCTGGGTGGGCTGCACATGTCTGCAGTGTCTTACAGCAGCTATGGCAGGGTCGGGGAAGGGCCCCGCACAGGCCCCCACAGGCCCCCAGCTGCAGGCCGGGTTAATGGAGTTCTCCTCGGGGACTCCTGGATCTAGAGAAGCTGTTCCCCATTTCTTTCTTTTTTTTTTTGAAAGGGAGTCTTGCTCTTGTCACCCAGGCTGCAGTGCAGTGCCACGATCTAACTGCAACCTCCGCCTCCCGGGTTCAAGCAATTCTATTGCCTCAGTCTCCTGAGTAGCTGGGATTACAGGCACCCGCCACCGCACCCAGCTAATTTTATATANGGCCCCCAGCTGCAGGCCGGGTTAATGGAGTTCTCCTCGGGGACTCCTGGATCTAGAGAAGCTGTTCCCCATTTCTTTCTTTTTTTTTTTGAAAGGGAGTCTTGCTCTTGTCACCCAGGCTGCAGTGCAGTGCCACGATCTAACTGCAACCTCCGCCTCCCGGGTTCAAGCAATTCTATTGCCTCAGTCTCCTGAGTAGCTGGGATTACAGGCACCCGCCACCGCACCCAGCTAATTTTTATATATATATATATTTTTTTTTTAGACAGAGTCTTGCTCTGTTGCCCAGGCTGGAGTGCAGTGGTGCGATCTCGGCTCACTGCAAGCTCCGCCTCCTGGGTTCACACCATTCTCCTACCTCAGCCTCCCGAGTAGCTGGGACTACAGGCGTCCGCCAACACGCCCGGCTAATTTTTTGTATTTTTAGTAGGGATGGGGTTTCACCAAGTTAGCCAGGATGGTCTCGATCTCCTGACCTTGTGATTCGCCCGCCTCGGTCTCCCAAAGTGCTGGGATTACAGGCGTGAGGCACTGCGCCCAGCCAATTTTTATATTTTTAGTAGACACAGGGCTTCACCATGTTGGCCAGGATGGTCTTGATCTCTTGACCTCATGATATGCCCACCTCGGCCTCCCAAAGTGCTGGGATTACAGGCATGAGCCACCGCGCCCGACCAAGATGCTCCCCTTTTCAGTGAAACTCAATGAAACCCAACCATAACATGAAATACCCACTTGGGGCTTCCTGGAGGGCGGCGGTGCACAATCTTGAGCCAACAGAACCAGGCTCCGGACTCAGGAGCCTCAAAGACTCCCTGAGACAGGAAGGTGGAGGCGAAGGCCCACCAGGGGCACCCAACAGCTCACCCGAGCCAGCTCCTCCTCGTCCGCCTCGGACGGCCGGTGCTTGGGTCGCCGCTGCTCCTCCTCGTGGAAGACGGCCCTGGGCCTCTCGTCCTCTGACTCGCTGTCCGAGAGTGGCTCATTGATCCAGGCGTCCAGGTCCAGGCTGTGCCGGACAGGAGGGTCACAAAAGGCAGTGTGTGTGACCCAGCACGCGCCTGCAGGTGTCCACCCTGAGCAGGCTCGCCACGTGCCTGGCCATGTGAGACCCCAAACAGTGGTGCCTGCTACCCACACAGGGCCAACGAGGCAGGTGTCACTGCCCCTTAGAGAAGATGCAGGGACCCAGGAAGGTTGCAGCAGGGTCACAGTGGGGCCCTCACGGCAGGCTCAGGCTGCCTCAGAGCTTGATGGCAAGGGTGGGAGCAGGCCCACTTCCCAGGGAGCATCCCCAGGTACAAGCCAGGTCCCAGAAGCAGCAAGAGCCCCGGTGAGTCCAGCGAGGGGCGCACCCGCCCCAGGCCTCCAATCAGCCCCAAACCCTCCTGGCTGTTCAGGGCTGCAGTAGCCCCCTCTGTGCCTCCAGGCATCAGGGGACCATGTCAGGGCTGTGGTTGCAATGAGCCCACTCCTATATCCTTACCCTTCAGGAACTGGAACCTTCTTCTGGGCCTTGGGGGCCACTGGGTTCAGCTCCCCAGCAAAGAGAGCGCTGACCTCCTCCGCCACAGGCACGTCCTTGGCCTGAAGCTTCTGGATGTGCTTGACCAGCTGCAGGATGCAGGACGCCTGTGGGGGACGCAGGAGTCACCGCTGGCACCTGCCTGGAAGGCCATTTGGCCGCCCTCAGGGACAATGGGTGGCTTGGCCCCGGCACAGTGACGTGCGGGCCCTCTGGCACAGCCACGTAGCCACAGAGAGCCCAGCCTTCATGCCGTCTCCGTCGTCATCCTTGCCAAGAAGCGGCGGAAAAGACCAGTCCACAAACAGAACAGAGATGGGGGCACAACAGGGAGCTTCGCCCACTGCAGAAATGCCTCCCGTAAGGCCTGTGCCCCGACACCAGAAGCACCACCACCCCTGCGGGCTCCCTGCCTCTGTGCTGGCTGCAACTCAGACACAGGCAGGCTGGGCAGCTCCAACAGTGACCATGGGCCAAGGATCATGGCCAGCCCCCAGATAATGCCACTGCTCAGAGGAGCCCGGGGCCACGCCCCATGCGGCCTTGAGGCTGGGTCTCCTCAGCCACTGGATGGGCTAACGCCACTCCCAACCTCTCTCACAGATGGCCAGGCGCGATGTTTCACATCTTTAATCCTTGCACTTTGGGAGGCTGAGGTGGGCGGATCACCTGAGGTCAGGAGTTTGAGACCAGCCTGGCCAAGAAGGTGAAACTCTGTCTTTACTAAAAATACAAAAGTTAGCCGGGAGTGGTGGCGGGTGCCTGTAATCCCAGCTACGGAGCCTGAGGCAGGAGAATCCCTTGAACCCAGGGGGCGGAGGTTGTCGTGAGCCGAGATCACGTCACTTCACTCCAGCCTGGGCAAAGGAGGGAAACTCCATCTCAAACAAAACAAAACAAAACCAAAAAACAAAACAAAACAACAGAAAAACAGAGACCTGGGAACTGGTGGGCACCGGCTGGCACAGGTGTACAGTCTGCTCAACCCAGATCCCACGTCACCTGCAGGGCACCAGAAAGAGCCACAGCCAGCCCCAGGCTCTCACACCTGCTGTCTTGCCACATATGAAACAGGCTCTTCCTGTGGCCAGGAGCAGCACCCCCACATACCCAGCACCCCAGAGACTTGCCCAGTCCCACTGACCTAAAGGTCCCACTGACTAACCCCAAACCCCAGCTGGCACAAGTGGCAACAAAGGAATCTCAATAAGTGGCTCCAGAAGAGGAAGTGAGGCCCCGTCCACCTGGCCGCCGCTGGACAGAAAGGCACTGAGGGCTCCCTGAGGCTTGGCCCAACGCGGAGTGCAGCCTTACCCGCTCCTGCACCTCCAGGTCTGCGCTCTGCACAAACTGGGGCAGTCGGTCCACCATGAGCTGGGTGGCGGCCTGAGCGCCCTCTGCCTCCCCGGCCTGCTCCTTCTGCTGTAGGATGTTGGCGTACAGCTTGACCACGTTCTGCACATACACGGCCTGGATGTGGCCTGGCAGCGTGGCGACTTTGGGCCGCAGCATGGCCTCCAGAGTGTGGTGCGGTTCCTGCAGATGCCTGAGGACAGGAAACGCCGTGAGTCCCCAGGATGCCCGCCCCGGGGCTCCTCTCCAACAGGTGAGGACCTGGGAGGCCTGGGCTCGTCACAAACGAGGTGACTCTGGGCCTTTCCCATTCCCTGAGCTGTCTCCGGGGGCTGAGACACGAAGTAGAAGAAACCAGGGGCCGTCAACAGCCCATAACACGAACAAGACAGAGATGTGGAGATGACAGAGCCACTGAGCGGAGGAAAGGCCAGAAGAGGGAAAAGGACAACGGGGTCAACTGTGCAGCTGGCCCTGGGAGGACGAGCAGGACGGGCGGGGAGCAGACAGAGCCGGGAGACCCTGATCCGCGGGACAGTGGGGCTGGGGGTGTGCCTCACTCACATCGGACACAGTGTCTTGGGACTTGGATATGTTTCTAGTCCACTTTTTCCCCACTAAGAAAATAACAGAAGTGGCCAGGCACGGTGGCTCACACCTATAATCCCAGCACTTTGGGAGGCCAAGGCAGGCAGATCATGAGATCAGGAGTTTAAGACCAGCCTGGCCAACATGGTGAAACCCCATCTCTACTAAAAATACAAAAAATGAGGCGGGTGCGGTGGCTCACACCTGTAATCCCAGCACTTTGGAAGGCCGAGGTGGGCAGATCACAAGGTCAGGAGATCAAGACCATCCTGGCTAACGCGGTGAAATCCCATCTCTATTAAAAATACAAAAAATTAGCCAGGCGTGGTGGCGGGCGCCTGTAGTCCCAGCTACTCGGGAGGCTGAGGCAGGAGAATGGCGTGAATCCGAGAGGCGGAGCTTGCAGTGAGCCGAGATAGCGCCACTGCACTCCAGCCTGGGCGACAGACAGAGCAAGACTCTATCTCAAAAATAAGAGTTCGAGATCAGCCTGGCCAACATGGTAAAACCCCGTCTCTAATGAAAATACAAAAAATTTAGCCGGCCTTGGTGGCAGGTGCCTGTGATCCCAGCTACTCGGGAGGCTGAAGCAGGAGAATTGCTTGAACCCGGGAGGCAGAGGTTACAGTGAGCCGAGATCGCGCCACTGTACTCCAGCCGGGGCAAAGCTTGGGAGACAGCAAGACTCTGTTTTGAGGTGAGGGGAAGAAAAGAAAATGACAGAAGTGCTCGTCTCCAGGATGCAGGCTGGCTGGGGACCCTTTTGGCATCCCAGAAATTGGGCGTCTTCCTGAGCTGGGGCAGGCCCAGGGTGAAGATTGCTTGGTGTGGCAGTAATGGGCAGAAGGTAGCGGCTAGTAGTGCTGATGCAGGGCCCGAGGCAATGAGGCATAGCGGCAAAACTCATGAATTTCCAAGAGAGTCTGGAAATCCAGACTGCTGTGAGAACCGTGAGTCTCAGCAACACATTCCCACCTCCAGGCAGGCCCCGTGACCCAAGCCTTCCCAGCAGTGGCTGTGATCTGTCCTCTCGGCCAGAGAGAATCTGACGCTCCTGGAGATGGCAGGGGCAGTTTCGATAAGACCCATCTCTGCGGCCCACCTGGAACCTGACACTGAGACCCCTGTGCTCCCAGAGGGGCCTGGCGTGGGCAGGCTGGGGCTGAGCAGGTGCCTCCCTGGGCCACCTAAATGCCACATGGAGCTCCCACCCCACCTACAGCAAGCAGGGCTCAGAGGGGCTGCCACTTGTCCAGCTGGGACTGAGCCTTGCAGACGCCCAGGGCCAGCCCCCTATCTGCAGCCCACCCCAGGGATCCTCCCACCTCCCAGTCCTGGTGCCCACGGGATCTACAATCTCCTGGGAGCTCCACAGATGCCCGAGGGCAGAAAGCAGACAGGGCGGCACAGACTCGCCTCTGTAAAGGGGGAATGGGTCCGACCATTGTCAGGGGACAGGTGCTGGAAACCCACGGACCTGCAGGCTGGGGCAGCAGGGTGATGGGAGAGAGCGGGAAAGATCTGCCAGGCACGTCCCTGGCCCCTACCCCTCAGAAGCTTTGAGAAGCTGCCGGCCCAGAGGCCCAGCGTCCACTCACTCTGAGAACTCCCCGCAGATCCAGGCAGCAGCGTAGAGCACCTCACAGATCCCGTTCCGCTGGGTGCTGCTGGCCAGCAGGTGTGCACTGTCGAGCAGCGCGGACATCTGGGAGACGGCGAACTTGCGGATGGCCTTCACACGGATGGCCACGTCCAGCATTTGGGCGGCGATGAGGTGGCCGTGCCGCGTGCCCTCCAGCCGGGTCAGCTCCACCAGGATGCTGATGTACCTGCGGGCAGAGGGGGTGAGTGAGCAGCAGCGCGGAACCCCCAGCAGCACCCCTGGGAGCGGGACGCACCACTCGAAGTTGGTGATGTACTGGTAGTTGGACTGGCTGCAGATGTCGATGATCTTGGTGAGCAGCTCGTCTCGGTAGGTGGTGCCCTCTGCCTTGTCCACGTGGGTCATCAGCTTCTTCACGATCTCCATCAGGTTCTTCTTGGACACCTGGGCAAGAGTGTGGGGACAGTGGTGAGGGCGGACCCGGCCTGGGGCTTGCTTGGTGAGACACCCAACACCTGCTTCTGAGACAGAAACCACGGGACACAGGCAGGCCCAGATTCACAGATCGACCCCAGGGAGCCAGCAGGCCCCTGCGATGTGGGCTGAGTTAGAGGCACCCGGACCCCAGCCGGGGAGCAACAACTGGCCCAGCATGGTCTGTTCTGTGGGCTTGGCCCCGTCCCCTCCACACATGCCCTCAAAGACAGTTGTGGGCTTGGCCCTGGCCCCCTGTCCACACAGGCCTTGGAAGACAGGCATGGACGAGGGCTGGCGCCCCTCTGACCTGCCCCACCACACTAGCTGATAGCCGAGTGTGAGGGGACTCCATATAGTCCACGTGGTTCTGCACCCGACACTTAACGTCCCTTAGAGAACTAAGGTGGGCAAGGCGGGCGGGTGGCGGACAGAGGGCACACACCATCCCATACAGTAGGTCGAGGGCCCGCAGCCGGATGGACTCGTCCTTGTCATCCAGGCACTGCAGGATGAGGTCTTTGTGGGACTGCACGGACTTAGGGTGGGTCTTCAGGATCTTGGACATGGCCAGCAGCCCCAGGTACTTCACTGCAGAGAGACGCCAGAGCCAGGTCACTGGGATGGACACAGGCGGCAAGGTGCAGGCAGGGCCCAAGGCTCTCTGAGCCGAGTCTCCACCTCGGGAGGCTGCCTGGCCTTGGCAACCCAGGGGTGGACAGAGCGACACCCCCAGCTGGAGCTCACACAAGGGATGTCACCCTAGCAGAGCCCCCACACTGGGAGCCGGTGTGCAGGCTGCCCCCATGCCAGCTCCCTCGGGAAGGCCTCCCCTACCTACTACCACGCTGTAGTAGCTGCTGTCGGCTTTCTTCTTCCCACCCAGCCAGCACAGGGAAGAACGCAGAGAAGATTTTCCAGTAGCATTAGGCACCCTCGGCCCGGGGCAGGGTCTCACCCATACCCGATACTCACTGTTCACCCGACCAGCCCAAACTAGCTCACGGAAAGCTAAGGGTGGCTGGGCATGAGGCACAGATGCCACAACCTAAGCCAGGGACACCCCAGCCACAGGGCACACAGCTGAACCCGTTCACACACTGCCATCTACACCAGCTTTCAGGCCACAGGGCAGGACCGAGCAGAGACAGAGTGCGTGAGGTCCACAGAGAAAACGCAGCAGTCCCCACCTAGCCACAGGGGATGGGCCCATGACCCCCAGCGGAAGCCTGACATGGTGGGCAGCACTGAGACCCGCGTGTGGCTGTTTTTCCGACACATCTGTGCCTATGGGAAAGTTCAGTATGTAAATTAGGCACAGTAAGAGGTTAACAACTAACAGCAACTAAGAATAGAACAATCATAAAACACACAGTCATGAAAGGTATGTCATCGTGGTCCTTGCCTATTTTGGACTGTGATGGGGTACCCGAAACCTCAGATAAGGGGGGCGACTCCACTATCTGGGCTGTTGCAGGCGAATTTGCCGACTCCTACTCTGAACAAAAAGACCTGGCTTCAAAATGAGCGTCCAAAACACCGCCCAGGTACCAGGTACCAGGCAGGGGCCATTAATTCTAATTCCTCAGCAGGGCAGGCACTTAGGCAAGGGCGCCATATGCTGCTCTATCTCACAACACAAAGCCTCAGCATCCCCGAGAAACATGCAGAGGCTGAAATATCCAGAAATCTCAGACCAAGGTGCTCAGTGAGTGGCATGTGTCCGACTGCCAGGGTCTCCTCAGTGGGGGTCACTGCCACGCCCCCTACATCCCTCCTGGGACTGGGGCTCAGCGGGAGCTGGTGCTTCCCAGCCTCCCCACACAGACAGGTCGGGGTGCAAAGGCGCCGCAGGGCAATGGCAGAGGGGTGCCTCTGAGGTGAGTGCCATGTATCAGGGAGAGCGCTGGGGTCGCAGATGCCACGTCCACTTCCTCCTCATGCTGGGAGGGCCCCTAACTTCACAGAGGTGGGGACACGGAAATGACAGCACTGGGGAGGGGATGACTCACAGTTCTGATCGGAGTCCTCGATCAATATCCTTAATTTCTGAACACAAAGCTGAAAAAACGAAACAAACAAGGCTGGTTAATTCCTCTAAACCAAGGGTGAGTCCCAGGAGCCTTCCAGATTCAACCTTAACCTGGCCTAAGGCCCAGGGTCAGCCCCACCCAGCAATCAGAGCCCAGGAGGGAAACAAGCAGGGCCCACACAAGGCACCGGGGACAAGGGAGGCTCTGCTTCCCACGGGCGCATTACCCCACTCCTCAGTGCCCCACGCGTCTACCCCACAGACACACGATGGGGAGCCCAAGCAGGCTTGGGCCGGTAGTGCACACAGGACGCGGCCGTGCCCTCCTGAGCCCCAAGGATGGCGTGGGGGGGGCCAGCACCTTGGTCACAGGGTGGGCAAGCTCCCGCCCGTGGAAAGGCGTGGCCTCCGCAGCGTGGGATCCCACGGGCCCTGCCCTGTGCGGGACATACCTGGATGCTGGCGCTGTGGTTGGGCATGCCAGAGGACAAGGAGATGAGCACTGCAACAGACAACCTGGTCAGCACTGTGGTCAGCACCACGGCCAGCGCCGACATTCCCTGAGGGCCACAGGGTGCCAGCAGGGTGCCGGGTGCAGGGATGGGAGCAAGGACAGAAATGCCACTGGGTTTGGGACCACGCATCCCAACTGTGTTTGCAAAAATCTAGCTCCATCGCAGGCCTGAGGTCAGGAACCTGCAGGGGCCCCCACCCTCACTGACAGGACAGCTCCCAGGCCTTAGCTGTTCCTGCAAACACTGTGGTTTACTTGCAACCCCTGCTTCCCTCTGGAGTCTGGAATCCTGGCAGGGGCCAGGCCCTGAGGCCACAGGACCAGACCCTATAGGAACCCAGGTGCTGGGTCTCTGGGAGCCTCCACGGTGACACTTCACAAATGATCATCACAGCTCACTGCTGGGGGATGAAGCACATCCTGTAGGACTTTACTGAAAGTAGGTTCTAGAAGCTGGGCCTGGCCTCCCCAACATCCCCTGAGCTGTTCCCCTTTGCTGACTCTGTTGCGTCCTTTGGGCAGGGACAGGCAGGCAGCAAGAAGCTGACCCTCAGAGCCCTGGCTCTAACAGCTTTAAAAGAAACACATGAAGCCAAGGAACTGCCAGGCACACGCAGGAACAGAGACTTGCTTTCCAACAAGCCAGTGGCATGGAATGAAGGCATACAGAGGACTGTGTGTGTGTGTATGTGTGACTCTGTGTGTGTCTGTGTGTAAGTGTGAGCGTGTGTGTGTTTTTCTTTTTAAGACGTGGGTTCTTCGAATCTAAGCTATGAGGACGCAAAAGCATAACAATGATCTAGGCTGGGCACAGTGGCTCACGCCTGTAATCCCAGCACTTTGGGAGGCTGAGGCAGGCAGATCACCCGAGGGCAGGAGTTCGAGACGAGCCTGACCAACACGGAGAAACGCTGTCTCTATTAAAAATACAAAAATAAGCCGGGAGTGGTGGCACATGCCTGTAATCCCAGCTACTCGGGAGACTGAGGCAGGAGAATCACTTAAAACCTGGGAGGCGGAGGTTGCGGTGAGCCGAGACTGTGCCACTGCACTCCAGCCTAGGGAATAAAAGAGAAACTCTGCAACCGCCCCCCCGCACCCCCCCCAAAAAGAATGATCTAATGGACTCCAGGGACTTGGGGAAGGGTGGGGGGTGAGTGATAAAAGACTGCACATTGGGTGCAGTGTACACTGCTTGGTGTTGGTGCACACAAATCTCAGAAATCACTACTAAAGAACCGATCCCTATAACCAAACACCACCTGTTCCCCAAAAACTACTGAAATAATTTTTCAATACAAAAAATACAAACATCTGGAAATGAATAACCCTGGGTGGAAAACCTACATATAAACGTAAATATGAATGAAGAAACGTGGCAAAGTAAACGCATACTCACGCTTGCAAGATTTCAGAAATGCCACACCCAACCTTTGTAGGAATGTTTTTTTCGTTTTGTTTTTTTGAGGAGTTTCGCTTGTTGCCCAGGCTGGAGTGCAATGGTGCAATCTCAGCTCACTGCAACCTCCGCCTCCTGGGTTCAAGCGATTCTCCTGCCTCAGCCTTCCGAGTAGCTGGGATTACAGGTGCTTGACACCAACCCCAGCTAACTTTTGTATTTTTTAGGTGGAGATTGTTGCCACGCTGGTCTTGAACGCTTGACCTCAGGTGATCCACCTCCCTCGGCCTCCCAAAGTGCTGAGATTACAGGCGTGAGCCACCACACCCGGCCAGGAGTGTTATTTGAATGTAAAAGTAGATGGTAATTATTCTTGTCTTAAAACAGGTATATAGATTATCCAAGTGGGAACAAATTTATTTTAAAAAGAAATGTAGGCCGGGTGCAGTGGCTCACGCTTGTATTCCCAGTACTTTGGGAGGTCAAGGCGGTGGATCACCTGAGGTCAGGAATTCAAGACCAGCCTGGCCAACATGGTGAAACCCCATCCCTACTAAAATTACAAAAATTAGCAGGGCGTGGTGGCGCGTGCTTGTAATCCCAGCTACTCGGGAGGCTGAGGCAGGAGATCTGCTTCAATCTGGGAGACGGAGGTTGCAGTGAGTGGAAATTGCGTCACTGGATTCCAGTCTGGGCAACAGTGTGAGACTGTCTCAAAAAAAAAAAAAAAGGGTCAGGCACGGTGGCTCATTCCTGTAATTCCAGCACTTTGAGAGGCCAAGGCGAGCAGACCATGAGGTCAGGAGTTCGAGACCAGCCTGACCAACATGGTGAAACTCTGTCTCGACTAAAAATATAAAACTTAGTCGGGCATGGTGGCGCGTGCTACTCAGGAGGCTGAGGCAGGATAATCGCTTGAACCCGAGAGGCAGAGGTTGCAGTAAGCTGAGATCATGCCATTGCACTCCAGCCTGGGTGACAGAGCGAGACTCCATCTCAAAAATAAAAAAAAAGAAAGAAAAGAAAAAAAAGAAATGTAGATGTGTTAATTATCTGAATTGTGCTAACTTTTTCACAATCAAGTGGTGTACCTTAAAAATACACCATTTTAAGGAGTTGGGAGCGATGGCTCAAGCCTGTAATCCCAACATTTTGGGAGGCTGAGGTGGGCGGATCACAAGGTCTGGAGATCAAGACCATCCTGGCTAACATGGTGAAACCCCATCTCTACTAAAAATACAAAAAAAAAATTAGCCGGGCGTGGTGGTGGGCGCCTGTAGTCCCAGCTAATCGGGAGAGTGAGGCAGGAGAATGGCGTGAACCCCGGAGGCGGTGCTTGCAGTGAGCCGAGATTGCACCACTGCACTCCAGCCTGGGCGACAGAGCAAGACTCTGCCTCAAAAAAAAAAAAAAAAAAAAAAAGTAAACTGTCAGCTATACCTAAGTAAAGCTAGAAAAAAACAAAAAACAAACGAGATGAGGTGCTGGCCGAGTGCAGTATCTTAGGCCTGTAAACCCATCACTTTGAGAGGTCAAGGCAGGAAGATGGCTTGAGCCCAGGAGTTCAAGACCAGCCTGGGCAACACGGTGAGACCCTGTCTCTACCAAAAATTCAAAACATGACCTGGGTGGGGTGGCATGCACCTGTCGAGGCAAGAGGACTGCTTAAACCTGGGAGGTCAAGGTTGCAGCAAGCTATGATTGCACCACTGCACACCAGCCTCGAGAGAGGGGGGGTCTGGCTCTGTCTGTAGCCTGGAACTCCCGGGCTCTAACGATGCTCTTGCCTCGGCCTGCTGAATAGCTGGGCCCTCACACCTGTAGAAGCTTCCGCTTTATCAATCACAAGGAAGTGCACCGCCCAATGCCCCGTCAGGCTTTATCAATCACAAGGAAGTGCACCGCCCAATGCCCCGTCAGGCTTTGGCCGACTTGGAGGAGCCCAGCTGAGACCACCGGGGACACTGGGCGTTGGCCCTGGTGCCCTGGCCCAGCCGGAGGCATGGATTCTGACTCTGCCTTAGAAAATATTTTTGTGATAGATGCTGCTGCTTAAGTACTCACGGGTGAAACAATGTGCCGTCTCAGGAGTGCTTGGAAGTCTCAGAAAAAACGCAGCTTTGTGAGAGCTGCTGGGAGGCCCTGAGCAGCAGGGGCAGCATACGTGGGAGCAGGTGTGAGGACAGGCTTCCTCTGCAAATGCACCCTTCACGCCCAAGGGCTCCAGAGCGGCTGGGCTACTGAGCAGCTCCAGCAGCAAACTCCTGCCACCAAGGGCAGTGGAGGACCAGGCAGACGCGTGGCCACCTTGATAGCAGAGGCCTGGGGCGGCCTCCCAGCCAGCTTTCCTTCTCAGTGCCAGCAGGGGTGGTGCTCGGGGACACCAGGCCTGGTGCCCTCCTGTCCCCACCCGAGACCCCAACCTGACATGCCAGACCTTCCAGACGGGGAGAGCGCTGGTTCTCACCTGCAATCACAGTGTTCACACATTCGTACAGGAGGGACATGGCAGACGTGCTAAGGAAAGGAACACAGGGAAGCGGCATGAGGACTGGGGGCCTCATCAGACACGGTGACCCAATGCCGGCGGCTCAGCTGGAGACGGCCTCAGCCCCACAGCCTGGGGAGCGTGCCCTCAGGAGGGAGCCCACGCCCTGCTCTCCAAGGCCTATGGTGCTTGGCTGGTCATCATCTCACCTTCCTAGAAAAGGCACGTGAGAAATCCCACTGCAGCTACAGGCCCATGACGGCATCCGGGCAGGGATGGACCACCCACCCCTGACGGCCCATGAGCCCATGAACCCGTGAGATGGCCGTACCGCCCTCCTACTGCATCCTTACTAGGGTTTTTGTTTGTTTTGTTTTTGAGACGGAGTCTCGCTCCGTCATCCAGGCTGGAGTGCAGTGGAATGATCTTGGCTCACTGTAAGCTCCGCCTCCTGGGTTCACGCCATTCTCCCGCCTTAGCCTCCCGAGTAGATGGGACTACAGGTGCCCATCACCATGCCCAGCTAACTTTGTTTTAGTATTTTTAGTGGAGACGGGGTTTCACCGTGTTAGCCAGGATGGTCTCAATCTCCTGACTTCGTGATCCACCCGCCTCGGCCTCCCAAAGTGCTAGGATTACAGGCATGAGCCACTGTGCTCGGCCTTTTTTTCTTTTTTTTTGAAACAGAGTCTCACTCTGTTGCCCAGGTTGGAGGGCACTGCTGTGATCTCGGCTCACTGCAACCTCCGTCTCTCGGGTTCAAGCAATTCTCCTGCCTCAGCTTCCCTTGCAGCTGGATTACAGGCATGTACCAGTACACCTGGCTAATTTTTGTATCTTTTAGGTAGAGACGGGGTTTCACCATGTTGCCTAGACTGGTCTTGAACTCCTGACCTCAAGTGATCTACTCACCTCGGCCTCCCAAAGCGCTGGGATTACAGGCGTGAGCCACCGCTCCCAGCCCTTTTCTGTGTTTCAACATGTTCAGACACAGATACTCGCCACAGAGTTGCAGCTGCTTACAGCTTTACAGTTGCCTGTGGGCAGGGCCTCAGCCCGGGAGACGTCCGTGCCACGTGGCCTAGGAATGTGGTGAGCTTCACCAGCAAGGTGCGTGTGAGCGCACGCTACGCCGTTCACACGGTGAATTGTCCTAATGACACCCTTCTGTGAACGTGTCCTTGTTGCTAAGTGACACATGACTGCATCTGAAAGTCACGGCGATGGCGACTCTCCCTGTGGCCCACTCCACCCCTCCCCTTCCCTGCAGTGGGGGCTGGGGGGGGTCTTGGCTCCTACTCAGCACTTGGCCGGAGGAATTAAAGTGTCCTCTTCTAGCAACCAAAGGCAGCCTGGCCTGAAAAGGCTCCTGACATACGGTCCCATTTCACAACCTTGCAGTGCTGAGACCCACGAAGAAAACCCAAACGCCTCAAATGTCTCTAGCAGCACGGAGAAGAGTCGAGCGGCCAGGAACGCCACCACAGGCTTCCACTCTAGGACAGAGAGTCTGCTGAACATATGAGCCTTCCATCTTTCAGCTGCTTCACGCCCAACTCCCGCTGTACCCCGCTGGGGCCGGGCTGCCAGCCGCTCCAGCACTGGACCTCATGGAGCCAGCCCACCCCACCTCTCCCGCAATGGACCCCGTGGAGCTGGCCCACCCGCGCCGCTCCGACACTGGACCCGCCCGCCCCTGCCGCGCATGGTCTCCACTCACCTGTGGATGAGGTTGGTAAGGGGCTCAATGAGCTTCTTGCCCAGCCGTGGCTCCAAAGGAGTCAGAGCACCAAACTGCGGGGACAGCAGGGCCTCAGTCTCCCGCGGGGAATGCACCACACAGGGTGAGGAGGCCGCATCCCCGGGCAGTACTTGCCAGCTTGATGATCTTGATGAGGACCCAGTTGTTGGTGGAGGACGTCATCAGCTTGAAGAAGAGTGGGGCCAGGGACAGGTAGTTCTTAGGGTTCCGTCTGGCCAGCTCGCAGATGACGTTGACGGCAGCCGACTGAACCCCTGGGGAACAAGCGGTCCTCATGAGCACGCCTGCCTGCCCTTCCGCTTGGAAAACCGTCCTACTGTCTTCCTGGTCTGCGAGGAAGCTCTGGGGCCTGCGCCAGCTCTCACTCAACATGGCCCTGGCTCTGCCACCTCCTCCTGGTGACAGGGACAGCAGCTACAGGCCTGTTCCTCCAGGGAACAGGCCACAGCAGCCAGTTCCTGGCGCTGAGAAAGCATTGCTCGGCACTGTTGCCAGGCACAAGTGCGCCCGAGCGTCACCACGCTCAGGATAGCCTGACAGTGGCCTTCTGAGTGGGGGTTTCAGCAAGAAGGGCTCCAGAAACAGCTGCCCAACCACTGGGGCTCAGGGAGCCTTCCTGCTGCATCTGTGCCCAGCACTCCAGGGAGAAGCTCGCCCATCGGGTCCCGTGCTTAGAGCTGGGTCTCCCTCCTACACGCAGGGCCTCGGGATCCCTGTGGGCTGGCTCTGGAGTCCGCCAACCATGCCTGCTACACGCCAGAGGCTTCACACACGCAGCCCACAGGGAAACTCAGTGAAACCGAATTTGAAGCCACATCCCACAGTCACCACATCACAAATATACAACAGTCACGTGAGGTGGAGGCGGCTCCTGTGAGGGACATATGGTCTAGACCATCGCCTGCCCTGCAGAAGGCGCCCCCTGGCAGCACTGGTCCTACAAGGGGCCGGCGGGGTGGGGGGTTCACCTCTGCTCAGGAACACACCAGGCTCACCAGCTGCCACATTGGATCTTACTGCCCCCACCTCCAGCACCTCCCTCCCAGCTGCCCCAGCGAGGGGAGGCCCAGCCACCTCCAGCCGGCACGCTCCTGGACGGAGCCCTCCACCGCTCCCCGCAGCACCCCCCAAAACACGCCACCACATCTTCCCAGGGTACCAGCTGAGCCCCCACCCCCAAGCCTGAGGTTTAACTCAAATCCACAAACCAGGGTCGGGGTCCTCCAGCTTCTCCTTCAGCCGGGGAAAGGCGGGGCGCAGTGACTCCGGGTACTTCAGGAACACCTTGTACATGATCAGCACGGCCTTCTTCCTGATGTAGGGCTTGGTGTGCGACATCTGTGGGGCAGCGGGCTTCAGCCTACACGGGTTTTCCGTGCCTCATCCCTGCTCACGCCTCTCCCCGCCACCCTCCTCCACAGGGAGAAGATGTCCTCCAGCCCGAGGCTGTGGCTGCACACCAGCCCCAGAGGCCAGAGAGCAGCATCTTAGATGGCATGGAAGCCGGCCTCCCTGTGCCCTGACTCAGGCCTGCCCTCCAGACTAAGCCCTTCTCCTGAGTGGCCTTCCTGCCCCAGGGTCCTGGGTCCCACAGTGGGAGGAGGAAGGCTGGAGAGGAAAGTCATGCTGGGAACACAGCCTACAGCCCAGCTCCCCATGGCTGTGCCCTGCAGCTGCTCAAGTTCCCTGGCGGGAGCCCTCCCATCTATGAGGCTCAGGGAGCTGCCTTGAACTGCCTGGTCCTGACAGAGCCACCCCATGACGGGGCGCTGACATCCGCCTGCTCGTGGGCTCCCCACTGCTTTACTCTAGAGAAGCCGACACTCTGTGAAGGCCAGAGTCAGTGTTTTCAGCTTCGTGGGCCAGATGGCCTCTGTCGTGACCAAGCGGCTGTGCCCTTCATAGCCAAGGCCACTGGAGACGACATGACACATGGAAAGAAGGCACAGCCAGCTGGATTTGGCCCTGGGCCGCAGCCCGCTGATCCCTGATCTAGAAGCTCCGCAGGCTGTGCTGACAATCTCCAAGATCATCAGCCACAATCTAGACACTGCTGGGCAGAGAGGCAGCCACGCGGGGACAGCACCCATCGACCACGATCTAGACACCTCCGGGCGGACAGGCAGCCATGCGGGGACAGCACTTCCCAGGGAGGAAACCACGTCCTTCCACACCGTTAATCTGGCTGCTGTTTTTTACATGAAAAGGAACAAATGTCTCCCTCATGAGCTGGAGATTAAGTCAAGCACAAAACAGATGTTTCTGGGGCCAACATTTCCAGGGGCTTCTCAGGTTTTAGACTGTCACAGCCGGGGGTGTAGCCTTTGACACGTGGAGTGGCAGGGAGGAGTCCAACTGTGGTCAGGGATGGAGGAAAGAGGACCACACAGAAGCCCACTGGCAGCTCAGACAGGAGCCACTGTCAGACCTTGGGGCAAACATCCCCCACCGGGCCTGGCCCATCAGGGAGACCCTGCTCCTCCTCTCGGCAGGATGATTTCAAACATAAACTCAAGACACGCAGGAATCACAGCGGCCCGAGAGCCGCCCCACCAGCTGACAGTGATTTGGTTCCCATCCCAGGTAGGCCACACACCAGGGACCCCGGCCGGTTTCCTCATGGCCAAGCTTCCCTGGCACGCCACTCTGACCGAGTTTTTCCCCAAGCAGACATGCAAACTCACCAGTGTCATGATGTCGTTTGCCAGGTCTCTGGCAAGGTCTGGGGTGACAAAGCAGGACAGACCCGTCAGTGCAACGCCTGTGTCGTACTGGCTGGGGCTGCTCAGGTCCTGGAAAGCGACAGAGAAATGGCCATGGCCAGGATGCTCTGGGCGGCACGTCCGACGCCTGGGTCACAGGGAGCAGCAGGAGCGAAATCCTCCCAGGATGCCCCAGGACTCGGCATATCCCCTTGGGGGACTTGCCATATCCCCTTGGGGTGCAGCTGTGCCTTATCACCCCTGCTGCAGAGGGGTCTGGAGCTGAACTCAGACGAGGAGGAACAATTTAGAGCCCATGGAAGACACTGTCACCAAGAAAGGAGCCGGGATGGGCACGGCTGGGGACACTGAGGTCTGAGGCACAGCCTAGAGGGCTGTGTGTGTGGCAATCAGCTGAGTTCCCTGGCTCCTCCTGGGTGGGCATGCCGGGCAACAGTGAGGTTTGAGGCACAGGCTGAAACACTCTGTGGGCGGGAATCAACTAAGTTTCTTGGCTCCTCCTGGATGGGCAGGGCTGGGGACAGGGAGGTCTAAGCCACAAACTGAAACACTCTGCGTGGGAATCAACCGAGTTTCCTGGCACCTCCTGGGACAGAGGCACTTGTCACAAGCCACTGCAAGTGTGGGGAAGAGCCACCACGGGTGCAGGAGCAGAGCCTAAAACCAGGGCTGCCCCCACCCATCACTGGCAGCTCCCAGTCCGCAGAGACGGTGCTGCTGGGCCTGGCACAGAACAGGCGGGAGATGCGCCCCGCAGGACGGGGCCTCAGAGAGCCTGCTTCCATTCGGGGTCCCTCTCCCCAACAATTGAGGGGAAGGGCCCAGGAACAGCTTCCGTGGGCCCCTCTCCAAGTTCAGCTGGCAGCTGCCCCCGTGCTCCCCTGGACTCTGCCCCAGCTCTTCACTCCTGCAGTTCTCACCAAAACACGGCATCCGCCCCAGCTCCTGTCTCAGCACTTGGGGAAATAAACCTTCTCTTGGTATCACAAACCTGCTCTTGGGGAGAGATTTTCTTAAGGAAACGCCCAAGACTCCATCTATATATGCATCTATCAAGATCCGTTTTCAGGGTTAACATTCTGTAGTCAAAATATGACAAGGCCAGCTTTTTTTTTTTTTGAGATGAGTCTCACTCTGTCCCCCGGGCTGGAGTGCAGTGGTGTGATCTCAGCTCACTGCAACCTCTGCCTCCCACGTTCAAACAATTCTCTGCCTCAGCCTCCCAAGTAGCTGGGATTACAGGCGCATGTCACCACGTCCGGCTAATTTTTGTATTTTTAGTAGAGATGGGGCCAACTGGTTCTTTTGAAATGACATAGTGGCCGTGCACAGTGGTTCACGCTTGTAATCCCAGCACTTTGGGAGTCCGAGGTGGGCAGATCACGAGGTCAGGAGATCGAGACCATCCTGGCCAACATGGTGAAACCCCGTCTCTACTAAAATACAAAAAATTAGCCAGACATGGTGGTGCACACCTGTAGTCCCAGCTACTCGCAAGGCTGAGGCAGGAGAATTGCTTGTACCAGGGAGGCAGAGGTTGCAGCGAGCCGACATTGTGCCACTGCACTCCAGCCTGGCAACAGAGCAAGACTCTGTCTCAAACAATAAATAAATAAATAAAATAAAATAAAGTAACACAATGAGTTGGAAGCGGTGGCACACACCTCTAATCCTACCACTTTGGAAGCCCAGGGGTTCGAGATCAGCCTAGGCAACATAGTGAAACCCTCCCTGCCTCTACAAAAAATACAAAAAAATCAGCCAGGCGTCGTAGTGCATGCCTGTAGTCCCAGCTACTCAGGAGGCTAAGGTGGGGAGATCGCTTGAGCCTAGGAGGTTGACGCTGCAGTGAGCTGCAATCGCACCACTGCTCTCCAGTCTGGGCAACAGAGCAAAACCTTGTCTTCAAAAAAAAAAAAAAAAGTAAGAAAATAATGATTTTTTTTTTTTTTTTTTTTTGAGGACGGAGTCTTGGTCTGTTGCCCGGCTGGAGTGCAGTGGCAGGATGTCAGCTCACTGCAAAGCTCCGCCTCCCAGTTTATGCCATTTTTGTCTCCTTGCCTCAGCCTTCCCGAGTAGCTTTGGGACTACAGGCGGCCCACCACCTTCGCCGGCTATGTTTTTTTTGTATTTGTTCAGTTAGAGACGGGCGTTCTTTCACCGCTGTTAGCCAGGATAGTCCTCGAGTATCCTGACCTCGTTGATTGGCCCCCCCTGTCTCGCCTCCCAAAAGGCTGGGATTTACAGGCTTTGAGCCACTGTGCCCAGCCGATTTTTTTTTTTTTTGAGGACAGAGTCTCACTCTGTCAGGCTGGAGTGCAATGGGGCAATCTGGGCTCACCACAACCTCCACCTCCTGGGTTCAAGCGATTCTCCTGCCTCAGCCTCCTGAGTAGCTGGGATTACAGGCATGCACCACCATGCCCGGCTAATTTTGTATTTTTAGTAGAGACTGGGTGTCACCATGTTGGTCAGGCTAGTCTCAAACTCCCAACCTCAGATGATCCACCTGCCTTGGCCTTCCAAAGTGCTGGGATTACAGGCGTGAGCCACCACACCAGCCCAGAAAATAACTGTAATTAAAAAACAAGCCAGGCATGGTGGCTCACACCTGTAATCCCAGCACTTTGGGAGGCCACGGCGGGCGGATCATGACGTCAGGAGATCAAGATCATCCTGGCCAACACGGTGAAACTCCGTCTCTACTAAAAATACAAAATATTAGCCAGGGATGGTGGTAGGTGCCTGTAGTCCCAGTTACTCTGGAGGCTGAGGCAGGAGAATGGCGTGAACCTGGGAGGCGGAGCTTGCAGTGAGCCGAGATTGTGCCACTGCACTCCAGCCTGGGCGACAGAGCGAGACTCCGTCTCAAACAAACAAACAAAAGAAATGAAGGCTGGGTGCAGTGTCTCACGCCTGTAATCCCAGCACTTTGGGAGGCCGAGGTGGGCGGATCACCTGAGGTCGGGAGTTCAAGAGCAGCCTGACCAACATGGTAAAACCCCATCTCTACTAAAAACACAAAAAAATTAACCAGGTGTGGTGGTGCACCCCTGCAATCCCAGCTACCTGGGAGGCTGAGGCAGGAGAACTGCTTGAACCCAGGAGGCGGAGGTTGCAGTGAGCCCACATCACGCCACTCCTCTCCAGCCTGGGGAACAGAGCAAGACTCAGTCTCAAAACAAAACAAACACACAAACAAAAACGACACAGTGGACTGCGAACATCCGGAGCATGTGACCCTACACAGAGGAAGCAGGTGCTAACTGGCCGAGCCAGAGCCCCACAGGCACCACCGGCATCCGAGGCCAGCCAGTGGCAGGCACCGGGTCAGAGCCACGCCCAACACACAGGGCCTAACAGCTCCAAGCACCTGGCAAGGCAGTGGTGGATATAAGTCCCCAGTGAGGTGCTCACACAGGGATCCGGCCGTCCGAGCCCATCAGCAAGAGACACAAACCTGGGCCCGACATGTGGCCCTCCTTGCTGGGCAGCTGCCACCTGGGTATCCAGGGCGGCCGGAGACCTCCACCCTCCTCCCTCCCAGTTACCACCTGCAAAACCCGCTCCCATCCTCCTCTCAGTGGGCCAGACTCCCACCCAGGCCCCTCCTGCTACGCACTCCAGCCACCCGCATGGCCACAACCCAAGACCCCATGGCATCGAGGGCACATGTTGCCCGCGGCCCAGGCGGGATGCCCAGCTCCATAATCTTGCCCACAACAGTGAGCCCAGTAGAGCCGACAGTCCCAGGACCTGCACCACACCCTGTGCTGGGCATCAGTCACTGCCAGTACCCCCACATCTGTGCCTCGGCATGCTGGGAGTCCCCAGCCCAGGTCGCCAGGTCACCCTATGGGGTCAACAACACAGTCACAGGGTCCTGCCCTTGCACATGGACATTGGAGAGCCGGGCCCATGGCCTCTGAGCTGCGGTCTAGGGCCAGAAAGGGGCCAGGTGCCCATGAGAAAGGTGGGCCTGATTCTCCAATACCCCAACCCCTCCATCGAGAGGGAGGAACCAAACGTGTTCAGAGCTCGGGGGCCAAGGAGGACCTTTGCTACCCAATGGCCTCCGTGACCATTTCAAAATGCAACATTTACATGGTGCTGAAAAAGGCACCTCGTGGGACTCAAAAGAAACCGCAGGCAGGAAGCACCCCACATGGGGAGGGAAGGGCTCACAGCTACAGCAGGCACTACCATAAGGGGAGAAGGGAAGAAAGGGGGCGACTGCAGAGGCCAGCCTCGAGTGGACCCTGGAGCCCCATTTGCCGGCCCCTCCACATGGTGAGCGAGGGAAGGGGGCACCGCACCGCCCAGCGTCCCTCCACCTCACAAGCCCACTAGGGAGCGCAGACTCAGACCCACCGGGCCACCTCTCCGTGTCTGCTGGGAAGACTGTGGCTGCAGAAGCCCTGCTCGCACTCAAGGGGGCCACAGGTGCCTGCTGCCCACAGGAAGACCAGCGTGGAAACCAGATGCTCCGGCAGGGGACAGGCTGCACTCAGCACAGAGCGGCCCGGGCCGGGGAACACCTACCTTACGGATCTGATTGGTGGTCAGCATGATGACGTCGGTGCCTTCGTGAAAGCTCTGGGAAGCAGCGAGGTAGCCGATTCGCTAGGAGAGAACAGACGAGCACATCAGAGGCTGGGCACCTGCAGCCTTCAGGAGCTCCCAGCTCTGCTCTGCAGTGTCCGCACCAGGCAATGCCGGTCCAGAAGCAATGCCCCGCAGCCTGGACGCGGGGGCCACCAGCAAGTGGGAACCAACACACATTTGAAAACCAACCCAGATTTCTTCAAAATTCCAGAAGGAAATTCCCAGAGTTTGGAATATGTATGAGTTTTTTTTTCTTGGAGACAAAGTCTCGCTCTGTTGCCCAAGCTGGAGTGCAATGGCACGATCTTAGCTCACTGCAACTTCCACCTCCTGGGTTCAAGCAGTTCTCCTGTCTGAGCCTCCCGAGTAGCTGGGATTATAGACGCGCGCCACCATGCCCTGTTAATTTTTGTATTTTTAGTAGAGACAGGGTTTCACCATGTTGGCCAGCCTGGTCTCGAACTCCCAACCTCAGGTGATCCACCTGTCTCAGCCTCCCAAAGGGCTGGGATGACAGGCCACTGAATCCACCTCGGGTAACAGAGCAAGACTCCATCTCAAGAATAATAATAATAAAAATTGGCCGAGCATGGTGCCTCACACTTGTAATCACTCCCCCCATCCCACCAGCCTCGCCGTCCCGGAACCTCACCTTGAAGGTGAACTTGGAGGCACTCATCACTTCTATGATGTTGAAGGCGGCCCAGCTGATGTCGTATCCCAACATCTGTAACTGTTAAGGGACGCACAGGAAATTGCACTCACAAGCCAAAGCGGAGACAAAGGGTTTGAGAAGTAGCATGAAGCACTCCCTCCCAGCACAAGGAACAGACTCACTCACGGTCAACAAACCACCCAATACACACCCCTTGAGGCCTTTAATTTCCTGTTTTGACAAACGACTGTGACGTTTAAAAGCTACAGGGACAGGTTAATGACAGGCACTATAAAGAGGCTCAATGTCTGCAATTGGCTAACTGGCACTTATGGGTACTAACTACCACCTCTTGGCGAATAGGCTCCTTGAAATAGTTACGAGACGAGCAGCAGCATGCGGGACCCCGCACAAGCCCTTCGTCTCGCTACCTCCTACGGGAAAACAGGCCAGAGGGAGGAGTGCCTGTCCCCAGCTCACGCACTGACCTGGAACTGCAGCCAGGAAGGGAGCCAGCCCAGGAAGGTCCAGGGCCCCAGCTCTCCCCACTAGGCGTCCTGGCGCAACCTGTGGTGGGAGCCGAGACTGCAGGCAAGGGGCGTCCCTAGTGAACCCCACCCAGAAGAGGACCCCATGGGGCTCCCTCGGGGCTACCACCAGGGCCTGTGGGTTGCCGCCCTCTGGCCTGTTTGCCAGTCATGTGACAATCACGGCTCTCCGCTCCAGGACTCTGGGTTGGCCCTGAGTAGCTCACCGACAGCGGGCGGCACCAATGACTGACAGGTGGACAGACAGGCTGATGAACAGGGGGACACGCGCTGAGAGTGAAGCAGCCTGACAGTGCTGGGCGCGGGCCACCGGGAGACACTTACATACGTCAGCTTGCAGACCGCGTTTGCCTTCACCGCGATGTTGTCCTGCTTCAGCTCCTGCTTGATCTCATCGATGCACTGAGAGATGTATTTTGCCTATAATGGAGGATAAACATAGACATTACAAACATCTAGCTAAGATGGTTGGAATACTGATTCCAGGCCAGGAGCGGTGGCTCACGCCTGTCATCCCAGCACTTTGGGAGTCTGAGGTGGGCAGATTGCGAGGTCAGGAGTTCGAATCATCCTGGCCAACATGGTGCAATCCCATCTCTACAAAAAATACAAAAATTAGCTGGGCGTGGTGGCGCACACCTGTAATCCCAGCTACTCGGGAGGCTGAGGCAGGAGAATCATTTAAACCCAGGAGGCGGAGGTTGTGATGACACCACTGCATTCCAGCCTAGGTGAGAGAGCCAGACTCTGCCTCAAAAAGAAAAAGAAAGAAAGAAGCCAGACAGCCATAAGAGAGCACACCGTGTGATCCACTTCTATGAAATGCCCAGAAGAGGCCAATCCAGAGACAGAAAGGGGATTTGTGGGTGCCAGAGGCTGGGGAAGGAGACGGGGAGGATTCACATTCTTTCTAGGCTGAGAATGTTTTGGAACTTGGCCGTGGTGGTGGCACACAGCATTCCCCTACACGTCCCCCGCTGTTTGCCTACTCCTTGGTGGACGAACGTGTGGGGCCTTCCCACCTTTGGCCAGTGTGACTCTCGCTGCTGTGAACACTGTGCTCAGGCTCAGGTTTTGGGAGGATGTGTCTGGATCCCCCTGGGCCTGCTCACTAACTGTGTGTGTCTCCAGAACACCATTAAGGATAGTTCTGACCCAATCGAACTCAGGTACGAGGTCCAAATGGCAGACAAGGTTCCCAAGAGACAGGCAGGCATGAGCCGCTCAACATGGATGGCACCAGAGACAAGCCGGGTTGACGCCATGCTGGCCCCAGAGACAACCCACCCCACCTGGGAGGAGAGAGAGGAGGGAGCAGCAGAGGCTTGGAGCACCTCCCTCCGTGGATGATGAGGCCCCCACGACAAGCCCTCCTAAAGCACAGGAGCCCCCTCTCCATCATCCGACAACAGATCAGGAGTGACGGCTGCCTGGGCCCCATCCTGCCGGCCCCTACTTCGGGATGCAACATTCCTCCTGCTGTTCCCACCAAAGGCAAGGATAGCAAACCCACCCCATCGCACTTCTGTCCCCAGTCCCACTGTAGCTGGCCTCGAAACAGCCCCAGGAATACCCACCACTCATGTGTCACCCAGGACCACACCCCAAGCTCGGCTGCCAGCTGCACCGGGCGGGGAAGGAGCCACAGCTGTTGGGGAGTGGGGGGCTGGGGGGAGCACAGACACATAGTATTTTCCTGAACGTTTTACGATCCAACTCTGTACAACGGAACAAGTGTCACCCGATCCTCCAGACGGGCTTCAAATTACTACACCTCGCCCCAGGACTGTGCTCCCATCCCCAGAGCAAGGGTAACTCGCTCCTCCTGCTCAAAGGGTCAGTACTGCGGAATTTATAAGGGAAAGGAACAAAAAGAGCCATCACAGGGCGATGGAGAGGTCAGACCCTCACGAGGGCAAGGGAGGTGGATGTCAACCCAAGCATGGGCTGCCGTTGAACCAGGCCTGGGAACAAAAAGGACCATCACAGCGATGGGAAGAGGTCAGGCCCTCACGAGGGCAAGGGGGTGGGATGTCACCCAGCGTGGCTGCCGTGGAAACCAGCCTGGGGTTCTTCCACCGTTCCATGTGGAGCTACTGCCCCGGCAATTCCACTGCTGGGCGTGCACCCAAGGGGATGGAAAGCAGGTGTCCAAACAAAAACAAGCACACGAACGCACATGGTAGCACCATTTATAGCGGCTTGAAACAGGAACGGCCCCCACGCTCACGGCTGATGAATGGATACACACAACGTCTGCACCAGTCAACTTGCTTGATTTTATTGATTTTTTTTGAGACAGGGTCCCACGCTGTCACCCAGGCTGGAGTGCAGTGGTGAGATCACCGCTCACTGCAGCCTCCACACCCCAGACTCCAGTGATTCCCCTGCCCAAAGCACAAAGTGATTCCCTCTCAAAGCACTGGGACCATGGGGTCGCCACCACGCCCAGCCACTAGTCAGCCTTCTAGAAACTCAGCAGTTGGTCGCAACCCTGGGACTCCTTCCTGGCTTTTTAACTGCTCATCAAGTCCAAGTAGCTCCTCTCAGACCAAGCCTCACACAAACAAACATCTTTTTTTTTTTTTTTTTTCCAGAAGGAGTCTCGCTCTGATGCAGGCTGGAGTGCAGTGGCACGATCTCGGCTCACTGCAACCTCCGCCTCCCGGGTTCAAGTGATTCTCCTGCCTTAGCCTCCTGAGTAGCTAGGATTACAGGGGCACACCAGCACGCCCAGTTAATTTTTGTATTTTTGGTAGAGATGGGGGTTTCACCACGTTGGTCAGGCTGGTCTTGAACTCCTGACCTCAGATGATCTGCTCACCTCAGCCTCCCAAAGTGCTGGGATAACAGGTGTGACCCATCGTGCCCGGCTTGAAGAAAATAATTTATTAGTCGGGGTATGGAGACATGATCTAGACCCAGAAGATTATATTATAAACATAGATTTAAATTATTTGAAGCCGGGCACGGTGGCTCACGCCTGTAATCCCAGCACTTTGGGAGGCCGAGGCGGGTGGATCACGAGGTCAGGAGATTGAGACCATCCTGGCTAACACGGTGAAACCCTGTCTCTACTAAAAATATTAAAAACAAATTAGCCGGGTGTGGTGGCAGGTGCCCGTAGTCCCAGTTACTTTGGAGGCTGAGGCAGGAGAATGGCGTGATCCCAGGAGGCGGAGCTTGCAGTGAGCTTGAGTGTCACTGCACTCCAGTGACACCCAGGCTTGAGTGTCACTGCACTCCAGCCTGGGTGACAGAGCAAGACTCTGTCTCAAAAAAAAAAAAAAAAAATTATTTGAAGGTATAATGTGGTTATACATGATACTTTCTATAAAAACAAAGGGAAATTAGAGGAGCAACATGTGAAATTTCTCAAATACCTCAGCTAGTTCCACACCAAATTCACACTTCACCACACAACAAGTGAGACGCTAAAACACTGATGCTGGTTTCAGCATCTATTTAATTCTAGGATGTAATTTGGAACACAGGATGCATATTTCCTTTATACACTAACTCCTCAGGACTACAGTAACACAGGCCATTTAAACCCTAGATACACAGGAGAATTCCCTGGGGTACTTTTTTTTTTTAATCGAGCCTTCTTCTGTCACCAGACTGGAGTGCAGTGGCGTGATCTTGGCTCACTGCAACCTCTGCGTCTCGTTTCAAGTGATTCTCCTGCTTCAGCCTCCCGAGTGGCTGGAATCACAGGCATGCACCACCACGCCCAGCTAATTTTTGCATTTTTAGCAGAGACAGGGTTTCACCATGTTGGCCAGGATGGTCTCGATCTGTTAACCTCATGATCTGCCTGTCTCGGCCTCCCAAAGTGCTGGGGTTACCGGCGTGAGCCACCACGCCCGGCTTTTTTTTTTTTTCTTTTATTGAGACAGGGTCTTCCTCTATTGCACAGGCTAAAGTGCAGAGGCCTAATCACAGCTAACTGCAGCCTCAACCTCCCAGGCTCAAGAGATTCTCCCGCCTCAGCCTCCCAAGCAGCTGGGACTACAGGTGCATGCCCCCATATTAAGCTAAGTTTTTAAATTACATATATATACACACATATATATATATTTTTGAGACGGAGTTTTGCTCGTCGCCTATGCTGGAGTGCAGTGGTGTGATCTCAGCTCACTGCAACCTCCGCCTCCCAGGTTCAAGCAATTCTCCTGCCTTAGCCTTCCCAGTAGCTGAGGTTACAGGCATGTACTACCACGCCAGGCTAATTTCTATATTTTTAGTAGAGACGGGGTTTTGCCATGTTGGCCAGGCTGGCCTTGAACTCCTGACCTCAAGTAATCCCCCTACCTTAGCCTCCCACAGTGCTGGGATTACAGGTGTAAGCCACCACACCTGGCTGGCACTTTTTCTAGTTTTAAAGTTCTAATTCTCAGTCCTTCGCCTCCAATGAATGAAGTCAGCATCTTGAGACCACGGAGGCCGCCTGGTCACAACCTCAGCAACTGATTCTCGGGTGCTGTCCAGTTCAAAGACCCCTCGACACATCCCACGGTGCTTTCCACGTGGCTGCAAGGCTGAGGGACGCCGGGCTGCTGAGCTGCATGCAGGCTGAGGGCCTGGGAGCTCACCCAGCTCATGAGAGCAAAGCCCGGCCCCCTTCACCCCACTGGGGGCTCTGAGGGTTTTTTTCTTTTCTTATTTCAAACCGTTTCGCTCTTGTTGCCCAGGCTGCAGTGCAATGGCGCGATCTTGGCTCACCGCAACCTCCACCTCCCGGGCTCGAGCGTGGTTCTCCTGCCTCAGCCTCCCAAGTAGCTGGGATTACAGGCATGTGCCACCACGCCAGGCTAATTTTACATTTTTAGTAGAGACAGGGTTTCTCCATGTTAGCCAGGCTGGTCTCAAACTCCTGACCTCAGGCGATCCGCCTGCTTCGGCCAAGGCCTCCCAAAGTGCGGGGACTACAGGAGTGAGCCACCACGCCCGGCCTCTTTTTTCTTTTTTTTTTTTTGAGACGGAGTGTCACTCTGTCGCCCAGGCTGGAGTGCAGTGGCTCGATCTCGGCTCACAGCAAGCTCCGTCTCCCAGGTTCACGCCATTCTCCTGCCTCAGCCTCCCCAGTAGCTGGGACTACAGGCGCCCGCCACCTCGCCCGGCTAATTTTTTGTATTTTTAGTAGAGATGGGGTTTCACTGTGTTAAGTCAGTATGGTCTTGATCTCCCGACTTCATGATCTGTCGGCCTCAGCCTCCCAAAGTGCTGGGATTACAGGTGTGAGTGAGCCACTGCACCCGGCCATGCCAAATTTTTGTATTTTTGCGTAGAGACGAGGTTTTTGAGGCCCTGTCTCAAAAAAATCAAAAAATAAAAAATTAGCTGGGCGTGGTAGCACATCGTGTAGTCCCAGCTACTCGCGAGGCTGAGGTAAGAGGATTGATTAAGCCCAGGAAGTCAAGTCTGTAGTGGGCCGTGATCGCAGCCCTGTACTCCAGCCTGGGCAACAGAGCAAGACTGCCTCAAAAACAATAAAAAGAGAAATACATGAAGGTGCTGCCACAGCCGGGCACGGGGCTGCATCTGCAATCCCAGCACTGTGGGAGGTCGAGGCTGGTGGATTGCCTGAGGTCAGGACTTCGAGACCAGCCTGACCAACATAGAGAAACCCCCATCTCCACTAAAAACACAAAATTAGCCGGGCGTGGTGGCACATGCCTGTAATCCCAGCTACTCGGGAGGCTGAGGCAGGAGAATCACTTGCACCCGGGAGGCGGAGGTTGTGATGAGCCGAAATCGCACCATCGCACTCCAGCCTGGGCGACAAGAGTGAAACTCCGTCTCAAAAAAAAAAAAAAAAGAATTCCAAGTCCCAACAGTAACCGGGTCAGGAAAGGAGACGTGCCAGCGAAGTGCTCCATCCTGCCCAGGGTAAATTACCATCCACAATCACCCTCACTTCAAATTCGAACAGAAAAGCCACTGAACCCCAGAACCCCAGAAGCAGCATGAAAGGAGCTTATCCTGCAGAGTGCGCTGCTCTTTCTACAGCCCGGGACGCTGTCCTGGAATATCTTCTTGTTGTGGACAGGCTCAATGCCTTCTGCACCCAGGAGCAGAGTAGCCGCGGTCATGAGACAGCATGGAACCGAGGCCCCCACACCGGGACCTACCTCCACTCCCACGACTGAGGCTGGTGCAGCACACTAACACCCAACAGGGCAGAGGCCAGAAACAGCCCCATCCAGCACCAGATCCCGGCCAGCCCCATCTAGTCCAGCCCCAGCCCGTCTCTGGGCTCAGTCCTGTAACTCATGGCCCCTCACCTCAGCCTGGATGTCTGTGGGGTGGCAGAGTCACCAATAAAACCCTCTGAGTCCAGGCGGGGCATGGTGGCTCACACCTGTCATCCCAGAACTTTGGGAGGCCGAACAGATCAATTTAGGTCAGGGGTTCGAGACCACCCTGGCCAATTTTTAGTGAAACACTGTCTCCACCAAAAATACAAAAATTAGCCTGGTGTGGTGGCGCATGCCTGTAATCCTGGCTACTCGTGAGGCTGAGGCAGGAGAATTGCCCGAACCTGGAAGGAAGAGACTGCAGTGAGCCAAGATCACACCACTGCACTCCAGCCTCGGCGACAGAGGGAGACTGTGTCTCCAAAAACAAACAAACAAACAAAACCCTTCTGGCTCAAATCCACAGAGACAGCAGGTCAGTGGTTGCCAGGGCATGAGCTTTCTCTGTTCTGAATTTACTGTGCTGAATCACTGCACATTTGTAAATATACTGAAATCTACTGAATTTCACCCCTAGAACAGGCGGATTTTATGGCATGCAAACTGTATCTCGATAGAACTGTTCAAAGAAAGGAACCACCTTGGCTCAGCAGCATCACAGGACAGGACAGAACGCCAGGAAGGACGTGAGGCTCCACCCGGACTGCAGTTCCCTGATGGCTGGAGGCCTGGGCAGAGCGGAGGAGGGTCCTCAGACCCTGGTCACAGATTAACAGGAGCATCAGAGACCACTCAGCACACAGTGGGCCACATGGCAGATGCCCAGGCCACCCGGGACCCTGCATCCTTCCGCCCGTCTCACTGCCATGCGGACGAGTCGGCCACCAGCCAATCCGAGAACCCCTAGGGCAGCGGTTCCCAGCAGGTGACTCTGTCCCCGCAGGGGACACTGGGCGATGTCTGAGGCATCTGTGGTTGCCACGACTTGCAGAGATCTAGGCATGGAGTGGGTGGAGGCTGGGGACGCTGCTCAGTGCCCTGCAATGCCCTAACACCCCCACCCCAAGAACCATCCAGCCTGATGTCCACAGTGCCAGGGCTGGGCCAGAGCACACCCAGGTCTGGTGTCACCACTCCTGCCCTCTGGTCTTCCTGGCTCTCCAAGGCACAACGCAAGTGAGCATCACCCAGAAGCTGGTTACGAGGGCAGAGCTCACCCCCACCCACACGCCCCTCCAGGACCCACATGCCTCGGCCTTGAAGCCACCTCCACACACACACCAAGCCTTCTGCCCAGAGGTTGCCTTTTGAAAACCCCTGCAGAGTAGTAAAACAGACAGAGGCCCAAGCCCTGGAGAGAAAGCTTCAGGAAGAACGCAAGCAGTTAAACACCCATGAATGAGTGAACCGCACTCATAATCAGAGCAGCTGACACTATGGCTGCACTCCCCAAACACCCTAGTCCTGCTGGTGGTGCAGGAGGCGAGGCTGCGGCTTTCATGCTTGCTGCTGGGAGCGGCTTTGTGGGGAGCGCTGTCCTGAGGGCTGGGCGAGCTGCATGCCTCCACGGCTTGAGACCATTCATAAAACGACCCCACACGGAAACCACCCACGCGTCTGACCAGAGACCGTGTAAGGGAAGCTGTGTGTAAACAACAGAGCACAGCCACCCACGGCAAGGACCGAGGACAGCTCCCCACCACGCCGGCAGCAAAGCACACACACCTTAGGCAATCACGCCTATGGTTCGGGGACACCAATTTAAGTGATAGAACTACAAGCAAGCCAAGGAAATTAAACTCACAGAAGTCAAGATCATTACCATAATAATTAGCTGTACAGGCCAGGCGCAGTGGCTCACGCCTGTCATCCCAGCACTTTGGGAGGCCAAGGCGGGTGGATTACTTGAGGTCAGGAGTTCGACACCAGCCTGGCCAATATGGTGAAACTCCGTTTCTGCTAAAAATACAAAAATTAGCCAGGTGCGGTGGCGGGCACCTGTAATCCCAGCTACTTGGGAGGCTGAGGCAGGAAAATCACTTGAACCCAGGAGGCAGAGGTTGTAGTGAGCCAACACCGTGCCGCTGCATTCCAGCCTGGCAACAGAGCAAGACCCTATCTCAAAAAAAAAAAAAAAAAAAAAATCTGTACAATGTCCTGTGCATTGCATATTTTGCCATTAAAGAGGCTCAGAGGGGAAAAAAAAAGAAAGCACACCCAGAATCCACAGCCTCCGGTCCACTACCACTGTGACAGCATGGGGGACAAGGGCACCCGGACCACAGGGAGGCACTCAGGCATTCTGGCAGACTTCTCTTACCATCAAGTGGGCTCAGGCGCCTTTAATCTGGGGTTGATTCTACCTCCAAGAGACACGTTCATCTGGGGACACCTGTGGCTAGCATGACCAGAGGAGCTCCCGGCATGGAGTGGGTGGGGGCAGGGACGCTTCTCAGCACCCTGTAGTGCCCAGAACAGCACTACCCAGAGAATGATCCAGCCCCAGCATCCACAGTGCTGAGGGACAGACGCTGATCTAGGGGAATGACTGATGGTATTAAAAGAAGAGAAGACACACTCAGTTCAAATTGAATATCTTTATATCTTTTTTTTTTTTTTGAGTTGGAGTCTGCTCGGGAGGCTGAGGCAGGGAGAACTGCTTGAACCCAGGAGGTAGAAGTTGCAGTGAGCCAAGATTGTGCCACTGTACTCCAGCCTGGGTAACACAGCGAGACTCCGTCTTGGAAAAAAAAAGAAAACAAAACAAAACAAAAAAATAATAAAAAGAAAAAATGGGCTGGGCGTGGTGGCTCACGCCTGTAATCCCAGCACTTTGGGAGGCCGAGGTGGGCAGATCACGAGGTCAGGAGATCAAGACCATCCTGGACAGAATAGTGAACAATCATCTCTACTAAAAATACAAAAATCAGCTGGGTGTGGTGGTGCGCATCTGCAGTCCCAGCTACTTAGGAGATTGAGTCACTCGAACCTGGGAGGCGAAGTTTGCAGTGAGCCGAGATGGTGCCACTGCACTCCAGCCAGGTGACAGAGAGAGACTTAGTCTCAAAACAAGAAAACAAAATGGAGAAAACGTTTCCAAAACTATGAAAAGGACTTGTGAGAATAAAGTGTTAAAAGTTGTTTGGCTTTTGTGCCAGTTCTACCGAGCTTTAGAAACTGAGGACACCCTCAAGTGGAGCAAGACACGTACGAATGAGACCACTACTTCTCATGCTTTTTAAAAGGACTCATCTGAATGGGTTTTGCATGGGAACCCGATAGGTTCACACGTGCACACAAGTATCACATGCAGAAATCAAAGTTTCCGGACAGGACAGTTACCGTGTGTGCCTGCACCCTAGTCTTTTCTAGTTTCTTTTCCTTTTTCTTACCTAGCATAACCCATTAAATCGAATTTACAACCCACAAAGAGGTCACAGCCTGAGGTCTGGAAAACAGTGAACTAGACAACCTCAGCGCTCTGGTGCTTCCAGGAAACCGCGTTTCACTGCAGCGTCCTCAGCATCATTCAGCAAGGAGGCAGGTGACTGTCATCCCCACTTAGACAGAAGGAGACAGACCAGGGGGCTCTCCATGGGCCGCCCCAGGAAGTCAGCCACTCAGCCAAGCACCTGGACTTGGATCTCCCAAACCTCACGCCATCTCCACTCCATCGCGCTGCCTTTCCACTCCGCTTTCAAAGTCATTGCTGAGCCTCGCTTCCATGATGCCACGCTCAAGTTTTAGGGGAAAATCTATTACGAAATGGAAACTTTTTTTGGAAACTATACTGCTGCAGAAAACACACACTGTCTAGAGTCTTCATTCCGGGTGCGGTGGGTGGGAGGGAAGAACCCACAACATACGGTCTACAGGGTTGCTGCTTTTTTAGAGTGAATGCGGGTGCTGGGGGGACGACTAGAACTGTCATTGAACAGTCATTTGCTGCTCTCCAATCAGGAGACTCCAGCAGCTGCAGACAACATCCAGAATCAGACATGAACACCTGAGCTACAACCCTCTGGGCCACAACAATGGTCTTCTGGTGAGAAAGCCAGGGTCCCCAGACACTGCACGTCCTGCCTGAAATCACCCACTGGCCAATGGCAGGGCCCATGAGGAAGTCTGGGACTTTCTCTTTTTTTTTTTTTTGAGACGGAGTCTTGCTCTGCCGCCCAGGCTGGAGTGCAGTAGCCGGATCTCGGCTCACTGCAAGCTCCGCCTCCCGGGTTTACGCCACTCTCCTGCCTCAGCCTCCTGAGTAGCTGGGACTACAGGCGCCCACCTCATCACCCGGCTAGTTTTTTGTATTTTTTAGTAGAGACGGGGTTTCACCGTATTAGCCAGGATGGTCTCGATCTCCTGACCTCATGATCCGCCCATCTCGGCCTCCCAAAGTGCTGGGATTACAGGCTTGAGCCACTGCGCGCGGCCAAAGTCTGGGACTTTCAAGGACAGCGCTGCGCCGTTTTAAAAATCTTTCCCAGCCGGGTGCGGTGGCTCACACCTGTAATCCTAACACTTAGGGAGGCTGAGGCGGGCAGATCCCCTGAGGTCAGGAGTTCAAGACCAGCCTGACCAACATGGTGAAACCCCATCTCTACTAAAGATACAAAATTAAAAAAAAAAAAAATAGCTGGGCGTGGTGGCGCATGCCTGTAATCCCAGCTACTCAGGAGGCTGGGGCAGGAGAATCGCTTGAACCTGGGAGGCGAAGGCTGTGGTGAGCCAAGATCACACCTTTGCACTCCGGCCTAGGCAACAAAAGCAAAACTCTGTCTCCAAAAAAAAAAAAAGTTTCCACCACCAATACCCCCTTGAAGGGGCCCATGCTTGTAGGGAAGGCGCTATCAACTCACACCAATTCCAAAGGAAGAAACCCAGGCTCAGGGGCTTCCCACTGAAGACAGGCACATCCCCCTGAAAACCACGCCCCAGACTAGAGGTGTGGTCCTCCACTGGACAAACCCGCCTCCCCCCCCCCAGCCCATCCTCAGGATTCCAGAACACACTGCTCAGTGACACGTGCTGATGGGGACAGGGACGGGCACTGGGAGATCCTGCCCGTGCAGAAAAAGGCCTCTCGGGAAGGAAACCACACTTCCAATCTGGTGAACCACGCTCAGTACAGTAAAAACCAGGCCCATCAGCCACGCTTTCAACTCAGAAAAAATCTGAACATTACTCCAGTTAGTTACACATTGTAACCAAAGCAGTTCTGGAGAGCTTCTGAGATGATGAAAACCAAGGAGGCCAAAGGTAAGGGGGGTGGAAAAGAACAAAAATGACCTCATTAAGGTGGGGGCAGGCGAAGCCACACCACTTCCAGAAAACTGTAAAGGTGTAACAATATGGCAAGAGCTCGGGTTCCCAGGAAGAGGGACATGGGCTGAGGGACATGGAGCCTGCAAGCAAACTCCTTCACTTCCCTGCCCTCCTGGGCACCTCGTCCCGGACACAGCCTCTGGTACTGGGACTGGTGCGGTATCAGACGGCGGATTTCCTTCAGGCCGGCCTTGCTGTCCACGCAGGGAAGCAGGCAGGCAGTCCCTCAGGTAGGACACTTTCTAAGGCTCCCACTGCCCAAGGGCTGCATGGGTATCCTTCAAGGAAGCAAGACGCTTGGTGGCCACTGTGCCCATTCTTTTCCAATCTAGGTCACAGGTTGGGGGAAGGGAGAAGCGGGAAGGAAACGATCCCCATTAGTTGTAATTTTACTTCTGGAAAACCGTTTCCTCGCGCTGGCTTTCAGGTTCCTACTTGAAGTCAGCTTCCCCATTCCAGGTTCCCCCAGGCTGCCACCTCACTCGGGCTTGGGATGCCGCTGTCCTCCCTCCCTCCTAGCAGCAGCCCCGCCTTCCTGGGAACCGGGGCACTGGAAGCAAGGCCCCAAGCCCCTGCCCGGTTCCGAGCCAGGCCCCAGGCACCGACCTGGACACGCATTTACACTACCCAGAAGGAAGAAGGAGTTTCTCCAGGGGCGGCCCAGGACCCCCTGCCCCGGTCTCCCAGGGAGGGTCCGGGGGCGGGGCCCAGGCCCCTGCATTTTTAATCGGTGATTCGGAAACACACTCAGTTTGGAGAAGCTCTGCTCAGGGACCTCGCAAGTCCTTGGGAGGGTCACCCGAGCCAAGGGGGAGGCGGCCCGAATCTCCCTCTGAGCGAGTAAACTGAATGTCCAGGGGAAGAGCACGCATCGGCGGGGCTCAGGGCATTGCATTTTGAACAGCGCTTCCCTGCGGTGATCCGATGAAGCGGGGACCCTAGATGTGCTGCTCCAAGGCCTTCGCCCCTCGGGGGTAAACTGAGGCTGAGGGACCGAAGACGAGGGCGGCGCCCCAGGCCAGGCAGGGCCGGGGCCCAGAGCGGGACCTCGAACTAAGAGCACGGGCCGAGCAGGCCCAGTGAGCAGCGCTGGGCCTGGGGCTGGGGCGGTGACCAGGCCGAGCGGCCCCTTGGCGTGCCGGGCTCACCTCGTCCTCCTTGTGGTTACGGATGCCGCGGACCAAGTCCTGCAGATTCTTGTCGAACATGCGGTCGATACTGCCCTTCACCATCTTGAGGGCCATCGCGGCGGCCCACGGGCTTTTGCCCCGGGAGGCCCGCGGCTGGGCGCCGTGAGGGGGCCTGGGGCCCGCGCCTGCCGCCCGCGGAGCGCTGCGCTGCCGGCCGCTGCGGCGGGG
>NW_016806163.1:239135-246797 GCF_001698545.2 Rhinopithecus bieti
GGGGCAGGCTCCCAGGCCAGGGCGGCGGCGGGGTCCAAAGACCGCCGCAGAGGTGGCAACCCGCTCGGCAGGTGCCGCGATCTTGCTCCGGGCCACTTGCAAATGGCGGACAAGATGGCGGCGGGTCAGCTGACCGCGAGCGCCCGGTCCCAGCAGAGCCGGCCTCGGAAGCCCCACCTCCCAGGAAGCCCCGCCCTCCACCTCCCTGGCGGGGAGACGCTGCGTTTCCCTGACGACGACAGGTAGCCCAATGGAAATGTGGCACCACCTTCTCCGGCGCGCGGCCCCGCCTTTTCCGGCCCAAAGACCTGCGCTTTCATTGGTCAGTGATCTTCGGAACTCCACCTTCTTCCTCGTTCTGGGCTCTAGCCACGCCCTTAGAGGCTGGTCCTGACCCTCCCATCAGCTGACAGGTGTGGGCGTGGCTGGATGTGGGCTGGGCGCCCACGTGGAGCTTAGCCTGCAAGTTCTCCGGGAAGACTGGAGCTCCGCCTTTCCTGAATGTAAAAGCTGACGCGTCCTGAGAGCTTCCAAACCCAATGCCTGGGCGGGTGGGGGAACGGATCCTGTGGTTCCTGCAGCCTCACAACATCCTGTGAAATGGGCAAGAGAGAGATTAACATACCCACAGGAAGAAAATGAGGCCAGAGACAAGACTACGACATTGTCATTTATTTAATAAACATTTGTCGAGGGCCCATTGTGTGCCAGGCATGGTAAGGGGCCCTGGGCATGCAGCAGTAAATGAGATATACTGAGTCCCTGCCCTCCGAGATACATCACTGAGATTGTAAAAAAAAAAAAAAAAAAAAAAAAACTTTAGCAGCTTGGCCAGGCGTGGTGGCTCACACCTGTAATCCCAGCACTTTGAAAGGCCAAAGCGGGAACATCACTTGGGGTCAGGAGTTCGAGACCAGCCAGGCCAACATGGTGAAACCCCGTCTCTACTAAAAATACAAAAATTAGCTGGGTGTGATGGTAGGCATCTGTAATCCCAGCAACTTGGGAGGCTGAGACAGGAGAATCACTTGAACCCGGAAGGCAGAGGTTGCAGTTAGCCAAGATGGCGCCACTGCACTCCAGCCTGGCAACAGAGCAAGACTCCGTCTGAAAAAAAAAGAGAGAGAGAGAAAGTAACAGCAATAAAAACTGGGGTAAGATGGGCCAGGTGCGGTGGCTCACACCTGTAATCCCAGCACTTTGGGAGGCCAAGGCAGGTGGGTAATGACGTCAAGAGTTTGAGACTAGCCTGGCCAATATGGTGAAACCCCGTCTCTACTAAAAATACAAAAAGTAGCCGGGTGTGGTGGCATGTGCCTGTAATCCCAGCTACTTGGGAGGCTGAGGCAGAAGTATCTCGTGAACCCAGGAGGCAGAGGTTGTAGTGAGCTGAGATAGCGCCACTGCACTGTAGCCTGGGCAACAGACCAAGACTCTGTCTCAAACAAAACAAAACAAAAAAACTGGGGTAAGATATTTACAATACCTATATCTGACAAATGACTTATATCGTGGTGGGGCAGGATGGCTGACACCTGTAAAATCCCAAAGTTTAGGAAGAATCTCTTGAGCCCAGGAGATAAAAGCCAGCCAGAGCAATATAGTCAGACACTCATCTTAAAAAAAAAAAAAAGGCCGGGCGCGGTGGCTCAAGCCTGTAATCCCAGCACTTTGGGAGGCCGAGGCGGGTGGATTACGAGGTCAGGAGATCAAGACCATCCTGGCTAACATGGTGAAACCCCGTCTCTACTAAAATACAAAAAAAAAAAAAATAGCCGGGCGAGGTGGCGGGCGCCTGTAGTCCCAGCTACTCGGAGGCTGAGGCGGGAGAATGGCGTGAACCCGGGAGGCGGAGCTTGCAGTGAGCCGAGATTGCGCCACTGCACTCCAGCCAGGGCAACACAGTGAGACTCCGTCTCAAAAAAAAAAAAAAAGGCCAAGGGTGGGGCAGGAAGGATGGGTGCAGTGGTTCACACTGGTAATCCCAGCACTTTGGGAGGCCTAGAGGGACAGATCACATGAGGTCAGGAGTTCAAGACCAGCAAATTAGGCCAGGGGCGGTGGCTCACGCCTGTAATCCCAGCATTTTGGGAGGCCGAAGCAGGCAGATCACGAGGTCAGGAGATCAAGACCATCCTGGCTAACACGGTGAAACCCCGTCTCTACTAAAAATACAAAAAATTAGCTGGGCGTGGTGGTGGGCACCTGTAGTCCCAGCTACTTGGGAGGCTGAGGCAGGAAAATGGCGTGAACTCAGGAGGTGGAGCTTGCAGTGAGCCAAGATCGTGCCACTGCACTCCGCGAGACTCCGTCTCAAAAAATTAATTAATTAATTAACCAGACGTGGTGGAAGGCACCTGTAATCCCAGCTACTTGGGAGGCTGAGACAGAATGACTTGAGTCCAGGAGGCAGAGGCTGCAGTGGGCTGAGATCGCGCCACTGCACTCCAGACTTGGCAAAAGAGGGAAACACGGTCTCAAAAACAAAGGGGGTGGGGTGGGGTGGGGACCGGGCACAGTGGTTAACGCCTATAATCCCAGCACTTTGGGAGGCCGAGGAAGACAGATCCCTTGAGGTCAGGAGTTTGAGACCAGCCTGGCCAATATGGTGAAATTCCATCTCTACTAAAAATACAAAACTTAGTCAGGCATGGTGGTGGGCGCCTGTAATCCCAGCTACTGGGGAGGCTGAAGCAGGAGAATGGCTTGAACACAGGGAGCAGAGGTTGCAGTGAGCTGAGATCACCCCATTACACACCAGCCTGGGAGACAGAGCAAGATTCCATCTCAAAAAAAAAAAGGGAACTGCTGGGCATGGTGGCTCCATATCTTCGGAGGATTTATTCATGCATTTCTATCGGGAACAGTAGAGGAATCGGTGAGTAATAGAACATACGTGTGCCAGCACTGGAAGCTGGTGCCAAACAGTTTCCGGCCGTTCTTGTGATTTCTTTTTCTTCTTTTTTTTTGAGACGGAGTCTCACTCTGTGGCCCAGGCTGGAGTGCAGTGGCCGGATCTCAGCTCACTGCAAGCTCCGCCTCCCAGGTTTACGCCATTCTCCTGCCTCAGCCTCCCGAGTAGCTGGGACTACAGGCGCCGCCACCTCGCCCGGCTAGTTTTTGTATTTTTTAGTAGAGATGGGGTTTCACCGTGTTCGCCAGGATGGTCTCGAACTCCCGACCTCGTGATCTGCCCGTCTCGGCCTCCCAAAGTGCTGGGATTACAGGCTTGAGCCACCGTGCCCGGCCGTTCTTGTGATTTCTTTCCCTCCACCCAAGATGGAGTTTCGCTCTGTTGCCCAGGCTGGAATGCAGTGGTGCGATCTCAGCTCACTGCAACCTCTGCCTCTTGGGTTCAAGCAGTTCTCCTGCCTTAGCTTCCTGAGTAGCTGGGATTACAGCTGCCCGCCACCACCTCCAGCTAATTTTTGTATTTTTAATAGAGACTGGGTTTCGCCATGTTGGCCAGGCTGGTCTCAAACGACTGACTTCAGGTGATCCGCCCTCCTCGGCCTACCAAAGTGCTGGAATTACAGGTGTGAGCCAGTGCACCAGCCTGCTCACTGCAACCTCTGCCTCCTGGGTTCAAGCAATTCTCCTGCCTCAGCCTCCCAAGTAGCTGGGACTACAGCCGCCCGCCACCACACCCGGCTAATTTTTGTGTTTTTAGTAGAGACGGAGTTTCACCATGTTGGCCAGGACGGTCTTGATCTCCTGACCTCGTAATCTGCCCGCTTCGGCCTCCCAAAGTGTTGGGATGACAGGCATGAGCCACCGCGCCCAGCCTAAATATGGGTTCTTTAGTCCTCAGGCGAAGGCCTAGGGAAACAGAATCTCTCTGTCTTTCTGTCCTCTTTTCACTGCCCAAGGCAGGACTGTAATCTGATTGGGAGCCCAAAGACCTCATTCCAGAGAGGGTCATGCCCCATACCCTGGAGGAAGGAAAGCTGCACAGAGAGACCACGAGGAATCTGGACAGACAGGCCCTGCCTGGCTCCCTAGTCAGTCTATTCATATGAGATCGTACTAATTTTTGGCCCAGTTACATTTCTTTCTTTCTTTTTTTTTTTTTCAAACGGAGTCTCGCTCTGTCACCCAGGCTGGAGTGCAGTGGCTGGATCTCAGCTCACTGCAAGCTCCGCCTCCCGGGTTTATGCCATTCTCCTGCCTCAGCCTCCGGACTAGCTGGGACTACAGGCGCCCGCCACCTCGCCCGGCTAGGTTTTGTATTTTAGTAGAGACGGGGTTTCACCGTGTTAGCCAGGATGATCTCGATTTCCTGACCTCGTGATCCGCCCGTCTCGGCCTCCCAAAGTGCTGGGATTACAGGCGTGAGCCACCGCGCCCGGCCTACATTTCTTTATGATTGTGAATCATGTCTATTTAATGAAGCCGCCATTAAACCCTAAAAGAGGCCGGGAGGGCGGCTAGTGCCTGTCATCCCAGCACTTTGGGAGGCCGAGGTGGGTGGATCACCTGAGGTTGGGAGTTCAAGATCAGCCTGGCCAACATGGTGAAATCGTGTCTCAACTAAAAATGAAAAAAAATTAGCTGGGCGTGGTGGCAGGTGCCTGTTGTCCCAGCTACTTCGGGAGGCTGAGGCAGGAGAATTGCTTAAACCCAGGAGGTGGAGGTTGCAGTGAGCTGAGATTGCGCCATTGCACTGCAGCCCGGGCAAGAAGAGCAAAATTCTGTCTCAAAAAAGTAAAAATAAACAGACAAAATTAACCAGGTGTTTTTAGCGCACCTGCAGTCCCATCTACTCAAGGAGGTTGATTTGCAGGAGAATCGCTTGAATCCGGGAGGCAGAGGTTGCAGTGAGCAGAGATCGCACTACTGCATTCCAGCCTGAGTGACAAGAGCAAAACTCTGTCTCAAAAGAAAAGAAAAGAAAAGAAAAAAGCCGGGTGGGGGAGCCAGGCGTGGTGGCTCACGCCTGTAATCCCAGCACTTTGTGAGGCCGAGTTGGGCTGGCCACTAGGTCAGGAGTTCAAGACCAGCCTGACCCACATGGCGAAACCCCATCTCTAGTAAAAGTACAAAAATTAGCCAGGCGTGGTGGCGCACACCTATAATCCCAGCTACTCAACAGGCTGAGGCAGGAGATTGCTTGAACCTGTAAGGTAGAGGTTGCAGTGAGCCGAGATCGTGCCACTGTACTCCAGCTTGGCAACAGAGTGAGACTCAATCACACACACACACACACAAAACGAAAGGGCTCAGGGAGCTTCCAGAGAGCTGTACACGAGGACGGAAGGGTGAATGAGAACTCATCCACCTTCCGGGAGGGTGGTACTCACACCAGTTCCACAGGGACAGAAGCCCCTGCCCTCAGGCTCCTTGCAGACCTCATCCTGTGTATCTGTTCATCTGTCAGTGTATTTGTGTCCTTTAAAATATCCTTGCTGGGTGCGGCACCTCGCACCTGTAATCCCAGCGCTTTGGGAGGCCGAGACGGGCGGATCACGAGGTCAGGAGATCGAGACCATCCTGGCTAACATGGTGAAACCCCGTCTCTACTAAAAAAATACAAACAAACTAGCCGGGCGAGGTGGCGGGTGCCTGTAGTCCCAGCTACTCGAGAGGCTGAGGCAGGAGAATGGCGTGAACCCGGGAGGCGGAGCTTGCAGTGAGCTGAGATCCGGCCACTGCACTCCAGCCTGGGCGACAGAGTGAGACTCTGTCTCAACAAAAAATAAATAAATAAATAAAATATCCTTCTTGCTGGGTGCGGCACCTCGCACCTGTAATCCCAGCACTTTGGGAGGCCGAGGTGGGAGGATCACGATTTCAGGAATTCAATACCAGCCTGACCAACATGGTGAAACCACGTCTCAACTAAAAATACAAAAATTAGCCAGGTGTGATGGAGCGCACCTGTAATCCCAGCTACTCATAAGTCTGAGGCAGGAGAATACCTTGAACCCGGGAGGCAGAGGTTGCAGTGAGCCAAAATCATGCCACTGCACTCCAGCCTGGGGGACAGAGTGAGACTCTGTCTCAAAAATAAAAAATTAGCCAGGCATGCTGGTGTGTGCCTATAGTCCCAGCTACTCCAGAGGCTGAGACAGGAGAACTGCTTGAACCCTGGAGGCAGAAGTTGCAGTGAGCTGAGACCGTGCCACTGCACTCTGGCCTGGGCGACAGAGCAAGACTCCGTCTCAAAAAAAAGAAAAGAAAGAAAGAAAGAAAGAAAGTGCAAGCTGGTCTATAAGGATTGCCAGGGGCGGTGGCTCATGTCTGTAATCTCAGCACTTTGGGAGGCCAAGATAGGTGGATTTCTTGAGCCTAGGAATTCAATTCAAGACCCGTCTGGGCAACAAGGCAAAACCTTGTTTCTACAAAAAATACAAAAATTAGCTGGGCATGGTAATGCCCCTGTGTTCCTAGCTACTTGGGAGGCTGAGGTGGGAAGATTACTTGAGCCCAGGAGGTTGAGGCTGCCGTGAGCCATGACCTCACCACTGTGCTCCAGCCTGGGTGACAGAGCAAGCCTCCTTCTCAAAACAAACAAATAAACAAGCAAAAACACAACAGTCAGGCGTGGTGGCTCACGCCTGTAATCCCAGCATTCTGGGAGGCCAAGGTGGGTGGGTCATTTGAGGTCAGGAGTTCTAGACCGGCCTGGCCAACATGGTGAAACCCTGCTTCTACTAAAAATACAAAAAGTAGCCAGGCAGGCCTGGCGCAGTGGCTCACACCTGTAATCCCAGCACTTTAGGAGGCCCAGGCGGGCAGATCATGAGGTCAGGAGTTCAAGACCAGCCTGGTCAACATAGTGAAACTCTGCCTCTACTAAAAATACAAAAAAAAAAAAAAAAAATTAGCCGGGCTCAGTGGCAGGCCTCTGTAGTCCCAGCTACTCTGGAGGCTGAGGCAGGAGAATTGCTTGAACCCAGAAGGTGGAAGTTGCAGTGAGCCGAGATCACGCTCTTGCACTCCAGCCCAGGTGACGGTGTGAGACTCCGTCTCCGAAAAAAAAAAAAAAAAAAGGAATTAGCCGGGTGTGGCACACACCTGTAATCCCAGCTACTCAGGAGCCTGAGGCAGGAGAACCACTTGAACCCAGGAGGCGGAGGTTGCAGTGAGCTGAAATTGTGCCCCTGCACTCCAGTCTGGGTGACAGAGCGAGACTCTGTCTCAAAAAAAAAAAAAAAAAACAAATTAAGTCCCCATCATGCTCCCTGGCCCCTTCTCTACTGGACTTTTCCCCTATTTTCCAACACACTCTATTTTCTACCTAGTTATTTTATTATTCTCCTCCCACCTGAACATAAATTCTATGGTATTGGGACTTTATCCTTTTGTTTTCTGTATGGGTGGGCATTTAAGAAATGTTTAACTTGGCCGGGCGCGGTGGCTCAAGCCTGAAATTCCGGCACTTTGGGAGGCCGAGACGGGTGGATCACGAGGTCAGGAGATCGAGACCATCCTGGCTAACACGGTGAAACCCCGTCTCTACTAAAAAAAAAGTACAAAAAACTAGCCGGGCGAGGTGGCGGGCGCCTGTAGTCCCAGCTACTCGGGAGGCTGAGGCAGGAGAATGGCGTAAACCTGGGAGGCGGAGCTTGCGGTGAGCCGAGATCCGGCCACTGAACTCCAGCCCGGGCGACAGAGCGAGACTCTATCTCAAAAGAAAACAAGAAAGAAAAGAAAAAGGAG
>NW_016806163.1:247976-252489 GCF_001698545.2 Rhinopithecus bieti
CCATCCATCCATCCATCCATCCATCCATCCATCCATCCATCTACTTATCCATTCACCCATCCACCTATCCACTCACCCACTAACCCATCCATTCACCCAGCAATCAACAACGTTTATTGAAAGAAAAACAAACATGGCAACAAGCAAAAACACGACAGTCAGGCGCGGTGGCTCACGCCTGTAATCCCAACACTTTGGGAGGTCGAGGTGGGTGCATCATCTGAGGTCAAGAGCTCAAGACCAGCCTGGGCAACATGGTGAAATCCTGTGTGTACTAAAGATACAAAAATTAGCTGGGCGTGGTGGCATGTGCCTGTAATCCCAGTTACTTGGGAGGCTGAGGCAGGAGAAGCACTTGAGCCTGGGAGACAGAGGTTGCAGTGAGCCGTGATTGCACCATTGCACTCCAGCCTGGGCAACAGAGCAAGACTCCATCTCAAAAAAAAAAAAAAAAAAAGAAAAAAATTAGCGGGGCATGGTGGCATGTGCCTGTAATCCCAGCTACTCGGGAAGCTGAGGCAGGAGAATTCCTTGAACCCGGGAATTAAGGTTGGAGTGAGCCAAGATTGTGCCACTGCACTTCAACCTAGCAACAGAGTGAGACTCCGTCTCAAAAAAAGATTAAATAGGCCGGGCATGGTGGCTCAAGCCTGTAATTCCAGCACTTTGGGAGGCCGAGATGGGCGGATCACAAGGTCAGGAGATTGAGACCATCCTGGCTAACACGGTGAAAACCCGTCTCTACTAAAAAAAAAAAATACAAAAAACTAGCCAGGCAAGGTGGCGGGCACCTGTAGTCCCAGCTACCCAGGAGGCTGAGGCAGGAGAATGGCGTAAACCTGGGAGGTGGAGCTTGCAGTGAGCTGAGATCCGACCACTGCACTCCAGCCTGGGTGACAGAGCAAGACTCTGTCTCAAAAAAAAAAAAAAAATTCAATAAACAAAACAAAACAAAACAAAAATACAAACAGCCACACACCCATCCATCCACCCACCTACCCATTCACCCATCCACCTATTCACCTATCCACTAATCCATCCATCTACTCATCCACCTATCAACAACCTTTGTTGAAAAAACAAACATCCACCCATCTATCATCTATCCATCCACCCACCTATCACCCATCCATCCATCTATCCACCCATCTATCATCCACCCACCCACCCATCCATCCATCCACCCATGTATCATCCATCCATCCATCCACCCATCTATCATCCATCCACCCACCCATCTATCCATCCATCCATCCACCCATCTATCACCCATCCATCCATCCATCCACCCATCTATCATCCATCCACCCACCCATCCATCCATCTATCCACCCATCTATCATCCATTCATCCATCCACCCACCCATCCATAACAATGTTTGTTGAAAAAAACAAACATCTACTCACCCATCCAGCCAGCCATCCACCTATCCACCCATACAGTAACCCATCCATCCATCCACCCATCCACCCATCCACCCATCCATCCACCCATCCACCCACCGAGTCATCCATCTACCCACCTACTAACCCATCCACCCACTCACCCATCCACCCATCAACAAGGTTAGTTGAAAAAACAAACATCCACCCACCCATCCATCCCCATCCACCCATCCACTCACCCATCCACCAACCCACCCATCCACCCATCCATCCATCCACTCATCCATCCATCCATTCAACAACATACTGAGTATCTACTGTATGCCACTTTGGCCAGGAGCAGGAATGGAGAACAAAGCCATAGGCAGCAGAAGGATTAGGGAAAAGTGATCCAGCAGACGTCAGGACAAATGGAAGAGCTTGCTCAAGTTTGTCACATGGAGGAGCAGAGAGGAGACTGGCAGGGCTGGTGGGAATGGAGGAAATTGAGCTTGATGGGTTGATAAGGGGCACATCAGAAGCATTCATTTAGCAACTGTGTTGTACCCTACATGTGTTCTTTTTTTTCTTCCCTCCACTGCTCAGCAGAATTGTTTTTTTGTTTAGAGACAGGGTCTTGCTCTGTTCCCCAGGTTGTAGTGCAATGGCACCATCTGAGCTCACTGCAGCCTCAGCTCCTGGGCTCAAGCAGGGGCCCAGCTACTTTTTTTGTATTTCTTATAGATAATGGGTCTCATGATGTTGTCCAGGCTGATTTAGAACTCCTGGCCTCAAGTGATCCTCCCACCTTGGCCTCCCAAAGTGCTGGGATTACAAGCGTGAGCCACTGAGCCCGGCTCTCTCTCTCTCTCTTTCTTTTTTTTTTGAGACGGATTCGCTCTTGTCACCCAGGCTGGAGTGCAGTGGCACGATCTCTGCTCACTGCAACGTCCGCCTCCTGGGTTTGAGTGATTCTTTTGCTTCAGTTTTCCTAGGAGCCACCACCAAACCCGGCATGAACCATACTTCCTTTTTTTTTTTGAGACAGAGTCTCGCTCTGTCGCCCAGGCTGGAGTGCAGTGGCCGGATCTCAGCTCACTGCAAGCTCCGCCTCCCAGGTTTACACCATTCTCCTGCCTCAGCCTCCAGAGTACCTGGGACTACAGGTGCCCGCCACCTCGCCCGGCTAGATTTTTGTATTTTTTAGTAGAGACGGGGTTTCACCGTGTTAGCCAGGATGGTCTCGATCTCCTGACCTCATGATCCACCCATCTCGGCCTCCCAAAGTGCTGGGATTACAGGCTTGAGCCACTGCGCCCGGCCATGAACCATACTTTCTAATCTCGTTGCTAATCTGTTAGTCCTGCAAAGGCAGTCCAGTCCCCAGGCAAGAAAGGAGTTTGTTTGGGGAAAGCTGTTATTGTCTTTGTTTCAAAGTTAAACTATAAACTAAGTTACTCCCAAAATTAGTTTGGCCTCAGCCCAGGAATGAACAAGGACAGTTTGCAGGTTAGTTTGCAGGTTAGGAACAAGATGGAGTTGGCTAGATCAGATCTCTTTCACTGTCAAAATTTTCTGTTATAATTTTTTTTTTTTTTAATGGAATCTTGTTCTGTCCCCAGGCTGGAGTGCAGTGGTGTGATCTCTGTTCACTGCAACCTCCACCTCCCTGGCTCAAGTGATTCTCCTGCCTCAGCCTTCTGAGTAGCTGGGATTATAGGCGGCCACCACCACACCAGGCTAATTTTTGTATTTTTAGGAGAGATGGGGTTTCATCGTGTTGGCCAGGATGGTCTCAATCTCTCTTTTTTTTTTTTTTTTGAGACAGACTCTGCCTTTGTCACCCAGGCTGGAGTGCAATGGTGCAATCTCGGCTCATTACAACCTCTGCCTCCCAGGTTCAAGTGATTCTCCTGCCCCAGCCTCCCGAGTAGCTGAGATTACAGGCATGCGCCACCATGCCTAGCTAATTTTTGTATTTTTTTTAGTAGAGATGGGGTTTGACTATGTTGGTCAGGCTGATCTTGAACTCCTGACCTCGTGATCCGCCTGCCTCAGCCTCCCAAAGTGCTGGAATTACAGGCGTGAGCCACCGTGCCCGGCCTTCTGTTATAATTTTTGCAAAGGAGGTTTCAAACCTGTAACAGGAACTATGGGAATGACCAAAGGAAATGGCTCAGGAAAGAGGTGTACAAAAGTGGGAGGAGGCCGGGCGCAGTGGCTCATGCCTGTAATACCAGCACTTTGGGAGACCAAGGCAGGCAGATCACCTGAGGTCAGGAGTTCGAGACTAGCCTAGCCAATGTCGTGAAACCCCGTCTCTACGAAAAATACCAAAATTAGCTGGGAGTGGTGGCACATGCCTGTAATCCTAGCTACTTAGGAGGCTGAGGCAGGAAAATCGTTTGAAACCGGGAGGCAGAGGTTGCAGTAAGCCAAGATCACACCACTGCATTTTAGCCTACATGACAGAGCTAGACTCCTCCGTCTCAAAAAAAAAAAAAAAAAGTGGGTGGAGATACAGGTTGCCACACTTGGAGTCCAGTGCATCCTCCACCAGCTCCCAGTAGCCTATGGGAGGGGCACAGGCATTTGTCCATACATCCCCAGTGTGTCTTAGCCCGGATGCCCTGTGCTCGGTGATCTTGAGGATACAGAGGATACGGTACCTGCCCACACAGGATTCTGGAGAAACCATCTGCTCAGAATAATGTTAGACCAGGATCTCTCCCCTGGAGAACTGTGGACATCAGGGCCAGATTATTCTCTGGGGTGGGCTATCCTGGGCACTGCAGGGTACAGAGCAGCATCCCTGGCATCCATCCACTCCATGCCAGGAGCTTCCTTCCAACCTAGCTGTCACAGCCACAGATGTTCCCAGACATCGCCCAGTGTTTCCCGGGGGCAGAATCACCCCTGGTTGAGACCTCCGGGGTTAAGGGATTCCAAGGGCCCCCAAGAGACTCTGAGTCCCATGATCCACTGCCCTGCTGAGGTCCCAGGAGGCTGTGCACATTAAAATCCACACCCTGAGTGGGTAGGGAGAGAGAGGAGGTGAGTCCTAGGAGCTAGGGGTCCTCCTGGTTTACAGGTTTACACCGTCTGCTCCATTGGGAGTTCTCCTAGTTTTTTTTTTTTTTTTTTTTTT
>NW_016806163.1:255230-265856 GCF_001698545.2 Rhinopithecus bieti
GACATGGGGGAGAAGCTGGAGCTGAGACTCAAGTCGCCCGTGGGGGCTGAGCCCGCCGTCTACCCGTGGCCGTTGCCGGTCTACGTGAGTGCCGTTCCCCACCGTCCCTCCCGGCCTCCCCTCCTCCGTCGCCCCCGGGGACACCCCAAAACCCCCCAGCCGCGCGCGCCGGTCCCTCCTGGGGTACGGAGCCCCTGGACCCCACTGTCGCTGCTAGGACCCCCGTTGCTTCCCCGCCGAGGGCCCCACGGCTCTTTCCCTTAGGCTGGGAGCCCCCCGCGCCCGGGGTGGGAGCGGGAGCCGGCGCCCCCGAGCCCGGCCGCGGTGCCGTTGCCCCCGCCGGGTTGTCCCGATCGCAGAACGGGAGGAGTAGCTCGTGCCGGCCGCGTTTGGACGTGAAGCCCGCCCGCCCGGCTCGTTCCCGGCGCTGTCAGTGTGCTCCGCCGCCTTGTTTCTCTATTTGAGGGCGCCCTTTCCTGTCTCCTCTCCTTTTCTTTTTAAAAATTAGGCGTTTGTCACGCTTTTCCTACTCGGGCTCGGCGGGCCCGACGCTGGGAAGGTGGGAGATAACGTCCCCTTGAGTGGGCGGGAGCGGTCTGACCTTTGGAAATGGGGAATTTTGGCCCCGGTAATGTTGAGTGGGTATGGGCTGCCCTGGCCCTGGGAAATCAGGAATCTTTCACCTTTTAATCCTAGTGGGCGGGACAGGCTTTACCCTTGGAAATTGGGACTTCTGTCCCCCGATCTTGAGTGGGCAGGATTGGGCTCACCCCGGGAGTTAGTAAATTTTGTCTCCTTCATCTTGGTGACCGTTGGAAGATGACAGGCCGGGTGGAATGTTACAGAGGCACCCCCCGGGGTGGTTCCAGAAACCCGCGTGCGGCTCCCGGGGTGCGAGTCCCGGCGTGGCCCCTGGGGAGGCGGGGCTCGTGCGTCCGCGCTTGGGACCCTCTGAGCACGCTCCGGGGCCGGGAAGGGCGCTTTTTCGGGGAAAAGTGAAGCAGGCGCTGTCGGCTAGCGTGTCCGGGGCGGGAGTTTTGGGGGGCGCGCCCGCAGGGCCCGGCCGGGCATCCCCGCGCGCCCTGGGACTCCCGCGCGCGCGCTCGGCTTGTGTCAGTTTTTGGAAACGTGCTCGCTGGGGGCGGGGTCAGGACGCGGAGAGCGCTGGGGAGCCCGGGCTGGCTCACTGCCGCGGGTCCATGCGAGTGGGAGGGAGAGGGAGAGCGGCTTCCAGCCCGGCCGCACGTCCCGCGCGCGGGGCTGGCGGGGTCGGGCCCTGGGGCTCTGGCTTCTGTGGTTGGGCAGCTCTGGGTGTGCGCCTGGGCGGCCTGAGACGGGTTCCGGCCGGGAGAGGTCCTAGGACAAAAACTGAAAGCGGAGGCAGCGCTTCAGCGCCCCGATCGGTTTTCTCCCTCGAATGTTCAAACTCCAGAATCCTTCCAGCCTCCACTTCTCTCTGTTGGGCTCTCACCGTTTTAGGTGATAGAAGGCGTCTGACTATAACGTTATTACAAAAATTTTATTAGACTAGAGTAGAATGAGGAGTTCTATCTGTGACTGAAGATCAATTGAGGTGGCTTACCACCGTCCGACCAGTCCCAGTATATGGCTTCACGTTAATTATTTTATGTTATGTTATGTTATGTTATGTTATGTTATTTTTTGAGACGGAGTTTCGCTCTTGTTGCCCAGGCTGGAGTACAATGATGCGATCTCGGCTCACTGAAACCTCTGCCTCCCGGGTTCAAGCGATTCTCCTGCCTTGGCCTCTCTGGTAGCTGGGATTACAGGCATGCGCCACCACACCCTGCTAATTTTGTTTTTAGTAGAGACAGGGTTTCTCCGTGTTGGTCATTCTGGTCTCAAATTCCTGATCTCTGGTGATCCGCCCGCCTCTGCCTCCCAAAGTGCTGGGATTACAGGCGTGAGCCACCGCGCCTGGCCTTACATTTATTTATTTATTTATTTATTTATTAGCCACCGCGCCCGGCCTTACATTTATTTATTTATTTATTCATTCATTCATTCATTCATTCATTCATTGAGAGGATTGCAGCTTTTGTTGCCCAGGCCGGAGTGCAGTGGTGCCATCTCTGTTCACTGCACCCTCTACCTCCTGGGTTCAAGCGATTCTCCTGCCTCAATCTCCTGAGTAGCTGGGATTACTGGCATGAGCCACCACGCCCGGCTAATTTTGTATTTTTAGTAGAGACGAGGTTTCTCCATGTTGGCCAGGCTGGTCTCGAATTCCCAGCCTCAGGTGATCCACCTGCCTTGGCCTCCCAAAGTGCTGGGATTACAGGGGTGAGCCACTGCACCTGGCCTCACATTTATTTATCTTCCTCTTTTAGTTCACCTAGGGCGTAGTTCACTGTTTGCAGGGTACAAACTGAGAGTTTGACAAACAAAATGAGAATTTGACAAACTCATCGGGTGGTGCCCTGACCAGCACTGTCGTCCAGGTGCAGAACCCCCAGCTTCCCTGCGGCGCCCATGTCCTCAGCCTGTCTGGGAGCTCCTGGCTGCTCCCCATCTGGCCTTACCTGTAGTTGTGCCATTCTCAGAAAGTTGGCTGAATGGAATCAACAGGACATTTCCTTTTGGTCCTGGTGGCTTTCAGGCGGCCAAATCCATGTTGTTGCAGATTTCAAAAGTTACCCCATTTTTTTGGTGACTGTAAATCCATTGGACAGTTGGACCACAGATTGTTTATCCGTTTGCCTGCGGGTCACAGGACTGTGGGCTGTTTCCAATTTTTGGTGATTAGAATAAAGCTGCACTGAACACCACTGGCGGGATTTTTGGTGAAAGTCAGTGTTCTCAGGGCGAGGTTCTCAGGAGTGGACTGCACGACCTGTGTTAAGTGTCTGTTTAACATCTGCATCCCAACAGTTGCCGTTTGTCAGTGCTAAGAAACCCACTGGAATCCGATGTGGGGGCCTGGGACAGCGGTCCTGCCAGGGGCCCGTTGCCTTTTCCTTGATACTTAAGTGAACATTCATGTGAAGGCAGCCCCGGTGTCCCCGCCCACACGCCTGGTGCCCTGCCTGGCCAGCCCCTGTTGTAGATAGTAAAAGCGAGGGCTGTCGGGAGCGGCTTTCTAGTGGTGGGCGGGACTGTGCGGAGTCTTTCCTTCCCTGGCCGGGCCCTGGCTTGGCAGGACGTGCTGGTCCTGGCGCCGTCTGCGGCCCGTTGCTGCTCTGGTTGGCCTGCTGCCGGGCCTAGCATCTTCATTGGCCCAAGTGCCAGAGGCAGCCTTCCGACAACCCTACCGTGACATTTGTCGTTTTCCCGTTGTTGTGTTCCCGTTGAGGAATTTTGCTTTCTCACAAGAAGTGAGGGGCGGTTCTGATTTTCCTTTCTTTTTTTTTTTTTTTGAGACAGAGTCTCGCTCTATTGCCCAGGCTGGAGTGCAGTGGCGTGATCTCTGCTCACTGCAAGCTCCGCTTCCCAGGTTCCAGTGATTCTCCTGCCTCAGCCTCTCCAGTAACTGAGATTACAGGTGCCCGCCACCACTCCCGGCTAATTTTTGTATTTTTAGTAGAGACGGGGTTTCACCATATTGGCCAGGCTGGTCTCGAACTCCTGACCTCAGGTGATCTGCCCGTCTCGGCCTCCCAAAGTGTTGGGATTACAGGCGTGAGCCACAGCACCTGACTGTAGCTGCAACAGCACATATATTCATGATTCATTCCAGCAGCACCTACTGAATACTCAGTGTTGTGGGGGCACAGAGGACAACAAGCCAATATTCTCTCCCCCCGCCCCCCGCCCCACCCTGCCCAGCGTTCTTAGTCTCAAGAAACCTGTAAAATGAAGACAGGCCGGGCACAGGGGCTCACGCCTGTAGTCCCTGCTCTTTGGGAAGCCCAGGCGGGAAGATCACTTGAGCCCAGGAGTTCAAGACAAGCCAGGGCAACACAGTGAGACTCCATCTCTACCAAAAAACATTAAACAGTGGAGTTAAGTAGATTATAAATAGCAGCTCAGCCGAGATACTGTGCTGAGCACAAGGTCAGCCGAGGTCCCCAGGGAGGGGCTTCCACTTCTGCCCTGGGGGACCTGTGGGTGGCTGCTTGGAGGAGGGGCCATCCGGAGGAGGAAGCAGAAATAGCCACAACTGTCCACACTCGGAAATGAGTAGTTCGGAAGGGGTTTGCCCAGTTGGCAAACGCCAGGGGGAGGAAGGGCGATTTTTGTTCTTATATGACCTGGGAGTTCCTGGATAACCACTTTTCTCAAGCCCCGCGTGGCATTTCTTATTTTTTTGAGAGGGAATCTCATGCTGTTGCCTGGGCTGGAGTACAACTGTGCAATCTCGGCTCACTGCAACATCTGTCTCCCGGGTTCAAGTGATTCTCCTGTCTCAGCTTCCCTAGTGGCTGGGACTACAGGCGTGCGCCACCACGCCCAGCTAATTTTTTGTATTTTTAGTAGAGATGGGGTTTCACCATGTTGGCCAGGCTGGTCTCGAACTTCTGACCTCGTCATCCACCTGCCTGAACCTCCCAGAGTGCTAGGATTACAGGCGTGAGCCACCCCGCCTGGCCCGGCGTGGCATTTCTAGGGCAGGATGGCCCTGCCCTTCTTCTGGTGGGAAGGGCACAAGTGGCATTATTAGTTGTTTGCTCGGAAAGAACCTGCAAGGGCCACAGAACGGGACCTTCCCCTCGGTGACTCACGGGCTGTGGGCGGGCAGGGGCGGCCTCCACTGGCCAAGGGTCCCAACTCTCTGACTCTCATTGATGAGTGAGTACATGTTCCGCCTGACAGCCTGGCCTGGAGCCCGGCTGTGGGTGGCGGTGAGTGGGCAGCTAGCAGTGAGTAGCAGCCAGGGGCGGGGTGAGCCATCCCCACCGTGACTCAGAAGGTATTTTCTGCTGCTGACCTCTGAGCATGAGTGTCCTGAGTAATCCCATCTCCCCCGGAGGCAGATTAACCTTTAGGCAGCTTTGTGTGAGTCAAGGAGTTGCTTTAAAAAGGAAGGAATGATAGAAAAAACCTAGTGTTCCATTTTATAGCAAATGTACACTGTTCTGTTCCTGGTGGCCTAAAAGAGGTTGCCGGGGGCACTAGGGGTGTGGGGGGTGGGTTGTCCCGAAACTCTGCAGGTGATACAGACACTCCAGCCTAGCTTCTGGGGAGGGTTTTTTTTTTTTTTTGAGACGGACTCGCTGTGTCTCCCAGGATGGAGTGCAGTGGCCCAATCTCGGCTCACTGCAGCTTCCGCCTCTTGGGTTCCCAAGTAGCTGGGATTGCAGGTGTGAGCCACCACTCCCGGCTCTTTTTTTCCTTTAAAAATCTGCTTGTTAACTCCTGCTCATCAGAGTGTATATTTGCAGTAATTCGAGTCTGGACTCCCAGGTTTCAGTCCTCAAATGTGGCCCAAATAAACACTCCACTTATATTAATTTTGCTCCAGTTCCTTTCCTTTAGCTCCACAGCATAAATCTACAATTATCTTAAAATAGAAAGTTTAAAAAACACACGGTTGTCTAGGCACGGTGGCTCATGCCTGTAATCCCAGCACTTTGGGAGGCCAAGGCGGGCGGATCACCTGCAGTGAGGAGTTCGAGACCAACTTGGCCAACATGATGAAACCCCGTCTTTACTAAAAATACAAAAATTAGTTGGGCTTGGTGGTGGTTGCCTGTAATCTGGAGAATCGCTTGAACCTGAGAGGAGGAGGCTGCAGTGAGCCGAGATCATGCCATTGCATTCCGGTCTGGGCGACAGAGCGAGACTCTGTCTCAAACAAACAAACAAAATTAGATAAAGGAAAAAAGAATTTGTGTTCAAGTCATATTGGCCACTGATGGCTGCACGTCGCTTTAGGTGTTACCGATTCCAGGAACAGGAAGATAGTGGCCGAGACCAGGAGGCAGGAACAGATAGGTGCCTTTCCACGCTTGCCCCTGGTGTGGTTGGGAGACATGACTGAAAGCCTTGCTCTTGTCTCTGGGTCTGATGCATTTTGCACGCCTTACTGGGCACGGACTGCTTGGAGCTGTTTTTCTTTTCCAGCACTGTGGGGTATAGGAAGGACCCAACACAGTTCTTCCTGTGCTCTCCAGCAGTCAACACAGAGGAGTTCCGGAACCAGATACGTGTATCAAGGGATTCATCAGTTCTGCGTTTCCAACTGGGTAGCCCCGATTCAGCTCACTTCCTACATGTCTACCTCGACACAGGCTCAGATCCCACGGAGTGAGAGCTCAGTCCCCAAGACTCCCCAACTTTCGTGGCACTTAGAGGCCCCAGGTTGTGGCCTGTGCTTCTGAGTGATCAGCTGTAAATTCAGGTTCCCATCACCCCTTGCTCGGCTTGATTACGTTGCCTCAGCAGCTCACAGAACTCAGAGTAACACTTAGGTCCTCTGGTTAATGATAAAGGACGATCAGTAGGATGCCCATGATACTGAGAAATGGACCCTCAGGGCAAGGCATGGGGGAAGGGCCCACCCTCCTTCAGGAGTCTCCTGGAACCTGTCCTTTTGGGTGTTATTTCTCTTATTATTTAGAGGTAGGGTCTTGCTTTGTCACCCAGGCTGGAGTGCAGTGGCTCGATCTCTGCTCGCTGCATCCTCCGCCTCCCAGGCTGAAGGGATTCTCCTGCCTCAGCCTCCCCAGTAGCTGGGATTACAGGCGTGAGCCACCACGCCTGACTAAATTTTGTACTTTTTGGTGGCGCCTTGCTGTGTTGCCCCAGGCTGGTGGTAACTTTGATAAGCTTTGGGCCTCAGCCTCAGGCTATGTGGTGGGGCCTGAGGTACAGCAGGGGCCCCAGAGGAGTCCTCCGGGGGAAGGACTGCAAGAACGGTGTGGCGCTGGCGGAGCCTTTTACCTGGAGGATCCCAGCGTTGAGCTCTTCTGGTCCTGATTTGTACCGAGCCCTCCTCTTCCCGCCTGTAGGCTGAAGGGATGAATTCCTGGCCCTGGAAGTTCAAACAGCAGTTCTCAGGGGCGGAGGTGGCTCTGCCCCCAGGGGACACCTGGTGGCGTCTAGAGACCTCTGCGGTTGTCACCACTGGGGTGGGGGAAGCCCGAGGATGCTGCTCAGCACTCACAGAGCTTGGGGCAGCCCCGCCACTGAGGGCAGGCACGAGGTGCCAAGAGCTGTGCCTTTCATGGCCTGGCACAGACTGCCGTGGGGTGTCGCTTGGTGTTCACATAGATGCCTTCTCCTGGGGCCAGCCCTGCCTTTATTGCCTGGGTGCTTCCTGGGACCATGCGTGTCCGGCAGGCCCTGGCCAAGATCCAGGCTTGCTCCATGCAGCCCCTGCCCCCTGTGGCCCCCTGAGGAAAAGACCTGAGGCGAAGTTAGTGTAATGGGAGTGTATTCGGGCCACGTTTGCGGACTGCAGCTCTGGAGACACAGATTGAAGTGCCCGGAGTGCATGTGCAGCAGTTACAAGTGGGGGCTTCCTGGAGTAAAGAAGGGGCAGCTTCTGCATTGGAATCACAGGAGTGAGTGCCCAGCTCCGCATCCTTCCTTGTATCTCAGGATTAGCCTGGCTAATTTTTGTATTTTTAGTAGAGACAGGGTTTCATCATGTTGGCCAGGCTGGTCTCAAACTCCTGACCTCAGGTGATCTGCCCGCCTCAGCCTCCCAAAATGGTGGGATTACAGGCGTGAGCCACCGCAGCTGGCACTCATTTTTTGTTTGTTTGTTTGTTTGAGATGGAGTCTTGCTCTGTCGCCCAAGCTGGAGTGCAGTGGCACGATCTCGGCTCATTGCAAGCTCCGCCTCCCAGGTTCACGCCATTCTCCTGCGTCAGCCTCCCAAGTAGCTGGGACTACAGGTGCCCACCAACACTCCCAGCTAATTGTTTGTATTTTTAGCAGAGACGGGACGGGGTTTCACCGTGTTAGCCAGGATGGTGTCGATCTCCTGACCTCGTGATCCACCCGCCTCAGCCTCCCAAAGTGCTGGGATCACAGGCGTGAGCCATCGCACCTGGCCAGCCACTTTTTTTTCCTCATTTTTTTTTGGACACAGAGTTTCACTCTTTTTACTCAGGCTGGAGTGCAGTGGTGCCATCTCGGCTCACTGAAACCTCCGCCTCCCAGGTTCAAGCCATTTTCCTGCCTCAGCTGCCCAAATAGCTGGGAATACAGGTGTGGGCCACCAGGCCCAGCTAATTTTTGTATTTTTAGTAGAGATGGAGTTTCACCACATTGGCCGGGCCAGTCTTGAACTCCTGACCTCAAGTGCCTGCCTCGACCTCCCACAGTGTTGGGTTGAGATGTGTGAGGCGCACGTGTGAGCCGCAGCCGGCCTCTTTCTCAGTTGGTTGCACCAGATGGGCGCATGCTGGCTGGCCGTGTGGGCATCGTGCCCTTCAGAAGGATGGACGGTCAGGCCTCATGCTATTGCTGCTCCTGGTCTGTGGCTTAGGGGTGGCCTTGCTGGAGAGGCCATGGGTGAGTGATGGCGTGCAGGGCGGCAAGCACGGAGGAGCAGGCAGGGCAGGGTGCCGCGCCCAGGCCGGGGCACTACAGTTGCTGTGCTTTTGTTTTTCCTCTTTTATTTTTTTTGAGATGGAGTCTTGCTCTTGTTGCCCAGGCTGGAGTGCAGTGGCGAGATCTCGGCTTGCTGCAACCTCCACCTCATGGGTTCACGCCATTCTCCTGCCTCAGCCGCCTAAGTATCTGGGATTACAGGCGCCCACCACCAAGCCCGGCTGATTTTTGTATTTTTAGTAGAGACAGGGTTTCACCGTGTTAGTGAGGCTGGTCTCAAACTCCTGACCTCGTGGTCTGCCTGCCCCATCTCCCAAAGTGCTGGGATTACAAGCGGGAGCCACCATGCCTGCATGTTTTTCCTTTTTTTTTTTTTTTTTAATAACAGCCTTATCGTGACAATTCACATATCAAAGTTCATCTGTTTTAGGCTGGGCATGAACCCAGGAGGCCGAGCTTGCAGTGAGCTGAGATCGCGCCACTGCACTCCAGCCTGGGCGACGGAGCTAGACTCCATCTCAAAAAAAAAAAAAGTTCACCCGTTTTAAGTGTACATTTCAGTGGTTTTTAGTCTATTCACCATTGTCTAATTCCAGAACATTGTCATCATCCCAAAAGGGAGCGCTGTTGCCTCAGCAGTCAGTGCTGGTCTCCCCTAGCGTCCTGGCGCATTTTTCCCTGTGAGGAGGCCCACGAGTCCCCTGCTTTCCTCCCTCCTGTCACACCGTGGCCTTGCTCTCAGGCTAGAGGGTCGGTGACCGTAAGCCTGTGCTCAGACAGCCTGTGCTCAGACGAGGGCGAGGAGAGTTCTGGTCAGCACATCCAGCCTCCCTCCTGTGTCGCTTTGCTGCTGGAGAAAGAGGGTCCCAATGCAGACCCCAAGAGAGGAGAGAACTTGAGGTGAGCCGCCGATCACAGTGAGAGCAGCCATGAAGCCGCTCCCTTACACAGCAGGGCTCCCTGAACAGAGCAGGCTGTCCTCGGGGGGCAGGCAGAGGGTGCCTGTTCTTCCTTAGCGCCTCTGTGTGTGAGAAACGGCCGGGGTTGTGAGTAAACCTGGGACGTACAGACACGCTCGCTGGAGCCCAGCCAGGTGGTGCCATCCGACCACCCTTCAGCCCCTGCTCTCTGGCCCTCTTAGTACAGCGGGCACGGGTTCTGCAGGCTGCCCGGAAGACCTCCCCCAGACCCATAGTTGCTCTGCGTCCTTGGTGGTCAGCTCATAAGTGTGAACCTTCCAGGTACCTTGCGAGTGCCTAGCTGTGCACTTTAAGATGGCGTTGCTCTGGTCATGTTTTAGGAAAGCAGAGGCCTGGTGAGCAGAGCTTCCTCTCACAGCTTCCCAGCGGCCTGTGTGGGTGGCCTCAGCCCCTCCTGAGCACCTCCAGCGTCTAGTTGCTTTGCATGTTTACAGGGAGCTCCTTTGGTTGCTGGGTAGCTTGGGCTGTTTGTTTGTTTGAAATGAACTCTCTGTCACCCAGGCTGGAGTACTGGAGTATAGTGGCATGATCATAACTCACTGCAACCTTGAAGTCCCGGCTCAGGCGGTCCTCCCACCTCAGCCTCCTGAAGTGCTGGGACTACAGGCATGCACCGCTGGGCCTAGCCAGCTGGGGCTGTTGCAGCTGGACTAGTTATTATCAAGTCAGCTGAAGCCTTGTCAACCATCCTTGATCTGAGCTCTCCTTGGCGCTCTCAGGCGGCCCTGTCCTCCTCCTGTGGAGGTCTGAGTCCCCTTTTCACACTGCCCTTGATCCTGCAGACAGATGCTCAGCCAGGAAGCAACACGATCTGATGTCCAGGCCCAGCTCTGCTGTGAATTAGCTGCGTGGACTTGGGCCAGGGCCTGTGTGGACCTTGGGTTCAGGGTCAAGTCTAAAAATGCTCTGTTGGACCAGGCGTGGTGGCTCACACCTGTAACGCCAGGACTTTGGGAGGCCGAGGCAGGTGGATCACCTGAGATTGGGAGTTCAAGACCAGCCTGACCCATGTGGAGAAACCCTGTCTCTACTAAAAATACAAAATTAGCCGGGTGTGGTGCATGCCTGTAATCCCAGCCACTTGGGAGGCTGAGGCAGGAGAATCACTTGAACCCAGGAGGCAGAGGTTGCAGTGAGCCGAGATCGTGTCATCTCAGGCGGGGGCAACAAAAATGAAACTCCA
>NW_016806163.1:266313-329374 GCF_001698545.2 Rhinopithecus bieti
AAAAAAAAAAAAAAAAAAAAAAAAACTTTGTCAAGGTACATGTGTGACTTCACTGTTTCCAGTAGCCACATTTTTAAAAAGCTAAGATAAATTTTGTTTTTCCTTTTTTTAGAGATAGAGTCTCACTGTTCATCCAGGCTGGAGTGCAGTGGTGTGATCACAGCTCACTGCAGCCTTGAACTCCTGGACACAAGGGATCCTCCCACTGCAGTCTCCCAAATAGCTGAGAATACAGGCACACCTGCCATGCGCAGCTAATTAAAAAAAAATTTTTTTTTGAAGAGATGAGGGTCTCAATATGTTGTCCAGGCTGATCTCAAACTCCTAGCTTCAAGCAGTCCTCCTGCCTCATCCTCCCAGAGTGCTGGGATTACAGGCATAAGCCACTGTGTCTGGCTTCTTTTTTAATTTTAAAATTTTTTTTTTTTGAGACGGAATCTCTCTCTGTCGCCCAGGCTGGAGTGCAGTGGCCGGATCTCGGCTCACTGCAAGTCCGCCTCCCAGGTTCAGCTGGGACTACAGGCGCCCGCCACCACGCCTGGCTAATTTTTTGTATTTTTAGTAGAGACGGGGTTTCATTGTGTTAGCCAGGATGATCTTGATCTCTTGACCTTGTGATCTGCCTGCCTCGGCCTCCCAAAGTGCTGGGATTACAGGCGTGAGCCACCGCGCCCGGCCAATATTTTTTATCTTTCTAGAGTTGAGATCTTGCCGTGTTGCCCAGGTTGGAGTGCGGTGACGATCATGATTCGCTGTGGCCTCAAACTCCCGGGCTCCAGTGATCCTCCTGCCTCAGCCTCCCAAGTTGCTGGAACCCCAGGCATGGGCCACTGCGTCTGGCCCAGGAGATAAATTTTCATAACTTATTTAACCAAGTATAACTAGAATATTATCATTTTATCATGTAATTAAGAAATTGTTCTGACCGGGCGCAGTGACTCATGCCTATAATCCCAGCACTTTGGAAGGCCAAAGTGGGCGGATTGCCTGAGGTCAGGAGTTCGAGACCAGCCTGGCCAACATGGTGAAACCCCGTCTCTACTAAAACGAAAATTAGCCAGGTGTGGGCTGGCCGCGGTGGCTCACGCCTGTAATCCCTGCAGTTTGGGAGGCCGAGGCAGGTGGAACACCTGAGGTCAGGAGTTCGAGACCAGCCTGGCCAACATGATGAAACCCCGCCTCTACTAAAAATAGAAAAAAAGTAGCCGGGCGTGGTGACCAACACCTGTAATCCCAGCAGCTACTCAGGAGGCTGAGACAGGAAAATCGCTTGAACCCAGGAAGTGGAGGTTGCCGTGAGCTGAGACTGCACCATTGAACCTGGGAGGTAGAGGTTGCAGTGAGCTGAGACCGCACCACTACACTCCAGCCTCAGCAACAAGAGCAAAACTCCATCTCAAAAAAAAAAAGGAACTCCAACACCAGAGCTGGAAGCCAGTGCTGGGCTCTTTCGCACAGAGGCGCCCACGCACAGACCAGGAGTACGAACCCAACTGTGCTGCTCTAGACGTGGGCCCTGGGATGGTCACCCAACCTTTGTGGCCTGGCTCTGCCTGGTCCCTGGGCCCTCTAGGAACAAGTCTGTGCTGGAAACGCCTCTTGGCTGAGGCTCGTTTTACTAGACATCCACTCTCAGCCGGGCGTTCTCCAGGCCCCGCACACCCACCCACCGTCAGAGGGAATGTCACCTCTTGGCCTTCGGGATTCGGAACAGCCTGGTGAAGTCTGCAGAAAGCCCTGGCCCCCAGCCCGCGGTCCACACGGCAGCCCACACCGCAAGGCACCTCTGGGCAGGACGCAGCATGAGCAAGGAGGAGATGGGGGCAGTAACTCGGGGCGCACTGCCTGGTGGGGACACTGTCTCCCTAGCTGAGTGACGGGGAACGAGGCACCATGACAAAACAGGCGTGGGGCAGAGGGCACGGCTCGCGGGAGTTGCAGAGGCGAGTTCACCCTGCTCCTGCTTCTGCGGGGCACTCATTTTTAGAACTACACTTATGTGGCCCCCAAAATAATGTCACGCCGCCAGGGAGAGCAGGCATGGGCAGGTGACACCGCTGTAAATCAGAGCGTTTCCAGCCCTCACACCGTGAGTCATCTGGCTCCCTGGAATGTTCTGTGCTCCAGTAAGGCCCGGGCCTGTGAGAAGTGGTTGGCTGTGAATCCCAGGAAGGGGAACTCGGGCTCACAGCCCCCTCCAACCTTCGCAGCCTCAGGACACTCAAACCACAGCCAGAAACACTCTGCCAGCCAGACATGCAGCTCCCATGGCCACCACTTTGAGACAGCAACTCCCCGTGACAAGAAACCCCCGAAACTGGGCGAGGCAGGGCCCTCTGTCAAATGACCACCCGGGAAGAAGCTGTGGAGAGACAGGAAGTGCAGGGACCACAGCAGGCTGGGTTTCCAGCTGGAGGAGGGAGGAGGGAGGGGGGCCCTGCCGTGGGCCCTGACGGTGAGCAGGAGGAAAGGAGTCTCAGAAGCAGGACCCCGACATGAGGGAGCAGGCCCAGCACCCCTTCCTCCTGTCCCCAGCCCCTGACCAGAGAGGAGGCCGCCATCTGGCTCTTGCTTCAGATATGCGGAACCCAGTGCTTCCGGCTGCACCCTGCAACATCCCACAGCACTCCGTGGGGGTCCGCAGGAAGAAGACTCCCCCGTGAGGGGAGGCGTGTGGAGCGCCACTGCCCCGACAGCAGCCACTGGCCACTCAGGGCTATGGGCACCCGACATGTGGCTGGTGGGATGGAGCTGTGCAGAGCGCAAAATGTATAGGAAACGGCCAGGCGTGCCACACTCGCCACACCCACACAGTCACATCCTGCAGGAACTTTTTTTTTTTTTTGGAGAAAAAGTTGTGCTCTTGTCGCCCAGGCTGGAGTGCAGTGGTGCAATCTCAGCTCACTGCAACCTCTACCTCCTGGGTTCAAGCAAGTCTCCTGCCTCAGCCTCCTCAGTAGCTGGGATTACAGGCACCCGCCACCACACCCGGCTCATTTTTGTATTATTAGTACTACTAACAATTTTTGTATTAGTAGTAGTACTAATACTTTTTTTTTTTTTGGTGAGATGGAGTCTCGCTCTGTCACCCAGGCTGGAGTGCAGTGGCGCGATTCGGCTCACTGCAAGCTCCGCCTCCCGGGTTCACCTTTTCTTCTGCTTCAGCCTCCTGAGTAGCTGGGACTACAAGCGCCGCCACCATGCCCGGCTAATTTTTTTGTATTTTTCGTAGAGACGGGGTTTGTTAGACCGTGTTAGCCAGGATGGTCTCGATCTCCTGACCTCGTGATCCGCCCGTCTCGGCCTCCCAAAGGGCTGGGATTACAGGCGTCAGCCACCGTGCCTGGCAATAATTTTTGTATTAGTAGTACCAATGATTTTTGTATTATTAGTAGAGCTAATATTTATGGCGTTAGTATTTGCCACGTTGGCCAGGCTGGCCTCAAATTCCTGACCTCATGATCTGCGCCCAGCTCGTGTTGAAGTTCGTTAGCCACCTTTGAGCAAGGGGCCCCATTTTCGCTTTGTCAGGGGCCTGCAAGGGCCGCCTGCTCCCTCGCCTGCCCTGCTCCTCGCTCTGCCCAGCTCCCACTCCTGCCTCCTATTTCTCTTTCTCTTTTTTTTTTTTGAGTTGAAATCTCACTCTGCTGCCCAGATTGGAGTGCAGTGGTGTGATCTTGGCTCACTGCAAGCTCTGCTTCCCGGGTTCAAGAGATTCTCCTGCCTCAGCCACCAGGTAGCTCGGGTCACAGGTGTGTGCCACCACACCTAGCTATTTTTTTTTTTTTAAGATGGAGTCTCATTCTGTAGCCCAGGCTGGAGTGCAGTGGTGCAGTCTCAGCTCACTGCAACCTCTGCCTCCTGGGTTCAAGTGAATCTCCTGGCTCGGCCTCCCAAGTAGCTGGGATTACAGGCATGCAACACCATGCCCAGCTAGATTTTTTTTTGTGTTTTTGGTAGAGATGGTGTTTCACTGTGTTGGCCAGGCTGGTCTTGAGCTCCTGACCTCAAGTGATCCACCCGCCTCGGCCTCCCAAAGTGCTGTGATTACAGGTGTGAGCCACCATGCCCGGCCAATTTTTTTTTTTTTGGTATTTTTTTGTAGAGATGGCGTTTCACCATATCTTTGGGAGGCCAAGGTGGACAAGCCCACTTGAGGCCAGGAGTCAAGGACCAGCCTGCCAACATGGTGAAATCTCATTTCTACAAAAAAAAAAAAAAAACAAAACTCCAAAAACATTCACTTTGAAGTGTTTTTTTTTTTTTTTTCTTTTATGAGACGGAGTCTCCGCTGTGTAGCTGAGGGCTGGAAGGTGAATGGTGCGATCTCGGCTCACTGCAGCCTTTGCCCTCCTGGGTTCAAGCGATTCTGCCCAGCCTCCCGGGTATCTGGGACTACCAGGCTGTGTGCCACCATGTCCAGCTAATGTGTTTTTATTGTTTTTTTTTTTTTTTTGAGATGGAGTTCTTGCTCTGTCGCCTAGGCTGCAGTAGCGCGATCTCCACTCACTGCAAGCTCCGCCTCCCGGGTTCACACCATTCTCCTACCTCAGCCTCCTGAGTAGCTGGGACTGCAGGCATCTGCCACTACGCCTGGCTAATTTTTTGTATTTTTTAGTAGAGACAGGGTTTCACTGTGTTCACCAGGATGGTCTTGATCTCCTGACCTTGTGATCCGGCCACCGCAACCTCCCAGAGTGCTGGGATTACAGGCGTGAGCCACCATGCCCGGCCATGCCCAGCTAATTTTTTGTATTTTTAGTAGAGATGGGGTTTTACCTTGTTAGCCAGGATGGTCTCGATCTCTTGACCTCGTGATCCGCCCACCTCGGCCTCCCAAAGTGCTGGTATTCCAGGCGTGAGCCACCGCGCCCGTCCCTGAAGTGGTTTTAGACTGAGAAGAAAGTTGCAAAGCACCGCACAGAGACTTTCCATGTGGCTTTATTTCACCGCAGTACCCTGATCTGAACCAGGAGGTGGGTGGAGCTGTGGCCTCAGCGGCATATACGTCCCATCCCATCACTGCCATGAGCCCTTGCGTCTCCTGTCTCCCCCATCTGGGCTGATCCCTCAGTGCATAAGGAAAGCTGGGGGGGTCTCCCATGGTCTGGCCTTGGAGGAGAGCTCGCTGGGGTCTCTGTGGCACCCCTCAGTCAGGCTGGGCTGCTCCTCAGGATTGTGCTGAGGTTCTGCGTCCTGGCAGGAGCCCCACAGAGGGGGCTGGGTCCCGCTGGGCCTTGGGAGGCTTGTGGCGGCTGCGTGTCTCACTCCGGTGACGCTGGCCTTGTCAGGTGGCGTCCACAGGTGCTCCGTTGGTTGCTTTTTCTCTGCCCTGGGAGAGGCTTACTGAGGCTGTGTGGCTGCCTGGGCCGCCTCTGACGCGCCCTGTGGATTGCAACATCCAGCGGGTCGCGTCTGCAACTGATGATTGCTACGGCGTTTGCCTCATGGGGATTTAAAAAAAAAATGGTTCATTTTTATAAAAAAGACATGGGCTGGCCGGGTGTGGTGGCTCGGGCCTGTAATTCCAGCACTTTGGGAGGCTGAGGGTGGTGGATCACCTGAGGTCAGGATTTTGAGACCAGCCTGATCAACATCGAGAAACTCTGTCTCTACTAAAAATACAAAATTAGCCGGGTGTGGTGGCTCATGCCAGTAATCCCAGCTACTCAGGAGGCTGAGGCAGGAGAATCCCTTGATTCCTGGAGGTAGAGATTGCCGTGAGCCGAGATTGCACCATCGCACTCCAGCCTGGGCAACAAGAGTGAAACTTCGTCTCAAAAAAAAAAGACATGGGCTCTCGCTGTTTCCCAGGCTGGCCTCGAACTCTTGGCTCAAGTAGTTCGCTCACTGCACCCAGCCTGTTGTGGGTTTATGTCAGCATAGTAGCACGCAGACGCGATGTGGAAAGTGCACAAGTATTTTGGTGGTGTGCAGTTGGTCTCTGATTCTCGGTGATGGATGTGGAGTCAGAGAGGGTTGAGTGGCCCTGCTGGGTGTGAACCTGCCTTTGACATTAGCCTTGTAGAGAGAGTGAAGGGCAGGGTGCTGGACAGGGAGGGGTCTGTGTCAGGCCAAGGAACTTGGTTTTAGGTGTGGCAGGTTCTGGGCTATGGCGCGGCCGCCCAAGTGGGCTAGCCCAGTGGTTTTTTTCCCATGGTACAGATGGGGAAACAGGCCCTGTGGAGGCTCCATCACCTGCAGTCACGTACCAGGCCTTTGCCAAAGCAGGACTCCCAGCCAGGCTGGAGCTCCCTGGCTGGAGCAGCATTGGGAGAATTCCTGGTGGTCCTGCATAGTGCAGCCTGAGGGGCTTGGGGTGTGTTGAGTCAGCTGACCTCCAGGGAAAAAATGGGGAGACACGTGGAGCAGAGCTTGGGGCGGCCGTTTGCTCTAGGGCAGGAAAGAAGCAGGGCTGGGGGCCATAGACTCCATCCTAGCCTCTCCCTGCTCTCTGCCTGTGGTAGGACACAACGTGCCAGGAATAGGTCCCTGGCAAGGTCTGTGTCCCGTCGTGGTCCAGGGTCTGGAAATGTCTCTGGTGGTCCCCCCTGGTGGTGGGCTTGGGAGTTGCACCAGTTGGGAAATGAAGAGGTGGGAAGTTGATGGCATCGCTTGTCTGGGAAAAGAGCGACGGGCTCACGGGGTGGAGGATGGCTCTGCGTCTCAAACCTCCCTCTCTCTCTCTCTTTTTTCTCTCTCAGGACAAACATCACGATGCTGCTCATGAAATCATCGAGACCATCCGGTGAGTACACGGCCTGCAGCGTGTTGTCTTCAGAGCCCGGGGCCGCTTCCGTGGACACCTGTGCCCTGCAGACTCTGTTGTGGGGATGGCTTCCGCAGGGGTGGATTCCTGGAGGTGTTGCGAAGCGGATCGGGGGACCCAGGGTCAGGTAGAGCTGCTTCCTCCAGCTCCATTCCTGGCCAGTGGGTGCAGAAGTCCTGAGCTGGTGGAGTGTCCAGTGGGTCCTCCAGGGGCGTTGCACTGCCTTCCTCTGTCTCCTTGTCAGTCTCCCCACTGTGGATTTTGGGCTGACCTTCACCCTCACCTGCCTTTGACGGCCTCCTGTGTCTGCCCCATGGGTACAGAGAGGAGCGTTCCGGGGGTGACTTGGATGGGCAGGAGGAGGAGGCCATGCCGTCCTCGTGAGCTCCAGCCTGGGCTCCAGGGTCTGCAGCGACAGTGCAGGGAGGCCCTCCGGGTGCCTCTCTGCTGCCCACTGGGAAGCTGCCCATGGTGGCCGGCATTCTGCCTGTCTCAGGTGCTCAGGGTCAGAACCCTCATTGTGTGGACCTGCAGGGAGGCCACATGTGTCCATGTGGCCCTGGCGTCTTGCTGGGCTGTTCCTTGGCATGCTGGGTGTGAGGACACCGCCTGTGCACACGCCCAGCATCTGTCCAGGCCTGCAGCTGCCACAAGGGCCACGCCGAGCTGCTCTTGGCCGGTGGCTTTGTGCCAGGCCCTGGCTCCTGAGGACTGTGGTTCACTGTTGGGGCCCGGCAGCCCCTCCCTGGCCAGGGTGTTTGAGGATTCAGTAAAATCGTTTGTGTAGGTTGGCCAGGGTGGGCCTGACCCAGGGCCTGTGCTTAGAACGTGGGATCTGGTTTTTTTTAATGTCATGATCTGTGGACCAGGCAGTGGAGTAGGGGCCCCTTTGTTCTTCGTAAAAGAATCCTGGTGTTATGGTTGGAGGGAGGGCTCTGGATCAGGCAGCTGGGCCCCAGCCCAGCCCCCGCCCAGCCCCAGCCCCAGCCCCAGCCCAGCTGCAGCATGCTCCTGGCAGCCGGCCGCCTCTCTCTGCCTGGGTTTCTCTTACTGCAGCCAGGGGCCAAGACTGTGCTGGCGTGGGCCTCTGTGGGTGCTCCTCACATAGGGCCCTGCAGTCTTTTTAAGGACGCTTAAGCCGTGTGCGCTGGCTCACGTCTGTAATCCCAGCACTTTGGAAGGCTGAGGCAGGGAGATCACTTGAAGCCAGGAGTTCGAGACCAGCCTGGGCAACCTGACGAAACCCTGTCTTTACTAAAAAAATACAAAAATTAGCCGGATGTGATGGCGGGTGCCTGTAGTCTCAGCTAGTTGGCTGAGGCAGGCGAATAGCTTGAACCCAGGAGGTGGAGGTTGCAGTGACCCAAGATGGTGCCACTGCACTCCAACCTGGGTGATAAGAGTGAGACTCCATTGCAAATAAATAAATAAATAAATAAGAATGTGCAGCTGGGCATGGTGGCTCGTGCCTGGACTCCCAGCACTTGGGGAGGCTGGGAGCGTTGATCATTTGAATCTAGGAGCTGGAGATTGGCCGGGCAACATAATGAGACCCCGTGTCTACAAGAAAGTAAAAAATTAGCTGGGCATGGTGGTGCATGCCTGTAGTCCCAGCTGCTTGGGGGGCTGAGGTGGGAGGATCACTTGAGCCCAGGAGGATCACTTGAGACCAGTGGCACTGTGATTGTGCCACCACCCACCAGCCAGGCAACAGAGTGAGACCCTGTCTCAAAAAACAAAACCCAAACAAGAAAGAGTGCTCCAGTGCTGTGGCTTCCCCAGGTCAGTGTTGTCTGTGCAGGTTCTGCCAGTGATGCCCAGACGTAGTCTCTCTGGGTTAGGGTCTTGGTGCAGCAGGTGTGGAAGCCCCCCTGTGACCAGGCTCTTGCTGGTGGGTCTCGAGGTGCTCAGGCAGCAGGTGAGTTGCATCTGCTCCCCATGGGAAGTGGCCCGCACAGGCTTCTGGGGTCAGAGGAGACTCCAGGCCCCGGATCTCAGGCAGTGATGGTGAGGGTGCCTCGCCGAGGAGACCCCGGGCCCCTGGATCTCAGGTGGTGATGGTGAGGTTGCCTGTCTGGCTGCATGCTCTCCTTCTGTAGGGCTCGGAGCTGACTGTCTTTTTATTTTTTGGAGACGGAGTCTGGCTCTGTCGCCCAGGCTGGAGTGCAGTGGCCGGATCTCAGCTCACTGCAAGCTCCGCCTCCCGGGTTTACGCCATTCTCCTGCCTCAGCCTCCCGAGTAGCTGGGACTACAGGCGCCCGCCACCTCGCCTGGCTAGTTTTTTTGTATTTTTTAAATGGAGACGGGGTTTCACTGTGTTAGCCAGGATGGTCTCGATCTCCTGACCTCGTGATCCGCCCGCCTCGGCCTCCCAAAGTGCTGGGATTACAGGTTTGAGCCACCGCGCCCGGCCGGAGCTGACTGTCTTGTTTGAACCTTGTGTGTTTTCTGGGGAGTGCATCTGGAGCTTAAGTGTTGTAGGGAGCAGGGGTCCAGGCACAGGGGTGCGCACCAACACCTGGGCATCCGTGATGTAGGCAGAGGCCTCGAAACTCAGACCCCCTGGAGAGGCTGCTTTCTGCTATGCGTCCCCAGCACATGACCAGGGTTCTCACAGTGTGACGCTGCACAGACCTTTTCTGTCTCACTTCCCCCAGAAACATTGATGACTTTCTTACACAGCAAACACCATTCAGTCCCCATACGGCCAGTGTCCCAAGCATGTCCTCCCACCGTGTTGTTTTTTTGGGTCAGAGTCTCGCTCCGCTGCTCAGGCTCAGGTGCAGTGGCGCCATCTCAGCTCACTGCAGCTTCCACCTCCTGGGTGCAAGCAATTCTCCTGCCTCAGCCTCCCAAGTAGCAGGGATTACAGGTGTTTGCAGCCACGCCCAGCTAACTTTTGTATTTTTAGTAGAGATGGGATTTTGCCATGTTGGCCAGGCTGGTCTCAAACTCCTGGCCTCAAGTGATCCAGCCCCCTCGGCCTCCCGAAGTGCGGGGAGGGCTGTTGTTTAAAGATGGTTTGGCTGTCCCAGGCTCTCCTCGTTTGGATGTCCACTTGAGAATCAGCCCCTCCATTTCTCCAGAAAAGCCAAGTGGGCTTTTTCTAGAAATTGGTTTGAGCCTGCAGTTCAGTTTGGGGAAAGGGGTGTTTAAACAATGTCACTTCCAGGTATTCCTGTTTCGGTGCTTTTTTTTTTTTTTGCGAGGCGGAGTCTCGCTTTCTGACCCAGGCTGGAGTACGGTGGCATGATCTCGGCTCACTGCAACCTCCATCTTCCAGGTTCAAGCAATTCTTCTTCCTCAGCCTTCCAAGTAGCTGGGATTACAGGTGCCCACCACCACGTCTGGCAAATTTTTGTGTTTTTAGTAGAGACGGCGTTTCACCATGTTGATCAGGCTGGTCTCGAACTCCTGACCTCGTGATCCACCCGCCTCAGCCTCCCAAAGCACTGGGATTACAGATGTGAGCCACTGCGCTTGGCCTTTGATGCTTTTTTATGTGGCATTTTGACAATCCTTTGCTGCCAGTATGTATAAAGACTGCTCCCTTTTGTCTGCCGGCCTTGCCTGTGCTGAGCTCTGGCGGCGTCCACACATATCCCTTAGCGTGCTCTGTGGCGCAGAACCACGGGACTGAGTGAACGCCATACGGCTGCTCCTTTCAGGCTGCTTGCTGCTTGAGTGTTTTTCTTGCCAAGTTGCTCTGGCCAGGACCTCCTGGACGATGTGATGAGAAGTAACTGCAGACGGCCTTGCTCACGTCAATCTCGGGGGCCTCACTCAGTGCCTGGGGCTTTTCGTGATCTGCGTCGTGGGGTCCCCTGCCGGTGTCGTCCAGGTGTGCAGGTGTTGACCAGGCTGGGGAGGGGTGACGAGAGGCACCAATAATCGCAGAGGGCAGGTACTGCAGCCCTTCTGACAGGATGCTGTGTCTCTCAGTGTGGAGGGGTCTCGGGGGCACCTGAACCTGAGGTTGGGTCCTGGCCAGCTGGTTGGAGTCTGTGGCCGGGTAGGGACTTGGTGTGGGGTGGGGGCAATGAAGCTGCTCTCAGAGTTCCGGAAAGCTGCCAGCTGGACTTAGCAGGTCGAGAGGAGTGAGGAGCAGAGGCCGAACCCCCATCCCTCCCTGTTCCCTCCTGCAGACCCGCAGGCCAGGTGGCTGGGGAAGGTGGGCCTGCTGCTGTCACAGTGGCTCGGTGACTGATCCCATGCCGTTTTCAAGTAGAAGGTGTGCTCTTCCATTTCTAGCCTCTTGTGGGTACTGTCCTGATGCACCAAATGCCATCCTGCATGCTTTCCCACCTGCCCACGTGGGGCTGCTCAGATCTCTGTCCTGGTTCCTTTGGTGAATTGCAGTGACTAATTTTAGAGTGAAGCAGCGTTTCCTCCCCGGGAGGTGCCGCGCGTGGTTGTGAGGTGCCACTGTCCAGTTCCCTCACGTTTTTAAGGGATTGTGGGGTGTGTTGGTAGGGGATGTTGGTCGGCTGTTTCCTTTCTTGTCCTTTCTTTCCAGCCCTTTGTGTCTCTATGGTTTTGGTGTCAGGATGATGCTGGCTGCATAAAAACTGAAAAAGTTTCTGTAGGTTTAGTGTTGTGTCTTGTCAGTGTGTGATGGAATTCACCAGTGAAGCCGTCAGGGCCTGGAGCCATCTCTAGGAAGTGAACTCTGACAGGTGTAGAGCTGCGGAGCTGTTGTTTCTTCTGTGTCGGTTTCGGTCATTCGTTTCCCTCGGGGGATGTTTCATTGCGGCTGTTGGATTTGTTGGTATACCATTTTCTTTTGTTTTTATTGTGGAGACAGTCTCGCTCTGTCACCCAGGCTGGAGTGAAGTGGCGCGATCTTGGCTCACTGCAGCTTCAACCTCCTAGGTTGAAGTGATTCTCCTGCCCCAGCCTCCCAAGTGCCAGGGACTACAGGCATGAACTACCACACCTGGCTCCGTTTTCTTAGTATCCCTGATTCTCCTCTTACTGTCTGTAAGTTCTGCAGGGATGATGCCCCTTTCATGATTGGGTCTTTTTTTTTTTGAGATGGAGTCTCACTCTGTTGCCCAGGCTGGAGTGCAAGGGCATGATCTCGGCTCACTGCAACCTCCGCCTCCTGGGTTCAGGCAGTTCTGCCTCAGCCTCCCAAGTAGCTGGGACTACAGGCATGTGCCACCACACCTGGCTAATTTTGTATTTTTAGTACAGGTGGGGTTTCACCATGTTGGCCAGGCTGCTCGTGAACTCCTGACCACAGATGATCCACCCGCCTCGGCCTCCCACAGTGCTGGGATGACAGGCGAGAGCCACTGCGCCTGGCCTTCATGATCGTTTTCAATATGGTATCAGGATCCAAGTGAGGTCAAAGAGTTTTCATGGGCTGGTTTGTTTCCGTCTCTTCATCTATGGCCCCCTCAGCCTCATTTTTCCTGGCAGTGTTTGTTGATGAAGCTCTGCTGTATTTTGAGATTAGTTAAATCTTCAAATTCCAGTTGGCTTTATTTTATTTATTTATTTATTTTTGAGATGGAGGTTTTGCTTTTGGTGCCCAGGCTGGAGTGCGGTGGCGCGATCTCAGCTCACTGCAACCTCCACCTCCCAGGTTCAAGCGATTCTCTTGCCTCAGCCTCCTGAGTAGCTGAGATTACAGGCATGCAACAGCATGCCTGGCTAATTTTGTATATTTAGTAGAGATGGAGTTTCTTCATGTTGGTCAGGCTGGTCTCAAACTCCTGACCTCGTGATCTACCCACCTCGGCCTCCCAAAGTGCTGAGGTTACAGGCATGAGCCACCACACCTGGCACCAGTTGACTTTAGTTTCTAGTCGATCGGTTGCTTTTTGAGCTCTGATGTGGCCAGTGGGTCCCTAGACCAGCCCTGTAGCGGGTGCGTTCACTTAGCTCCCCAGAGCCACCGGTATGTGGCCTGGAAGCCATGTGAAATCAGTGTGCTTCAGTAACAGCTTCATGGTGCACATCATAGCCTTAGTTTTGAAGTCACGCCTCCCTTCTCTCTCCACTCTGAGTGGAGTGGTAGGGATGTTTGTTTTCTATTGGAGAGGATGCAGTGTTTAAGAACATGCTGGTAATGCTCAAGATTTTCACGCCTATAATCCCAGCGCTGTGGGAGGCTGAGGTGGGCGGATTGCTTCAGATCAGGAGTTCGAGACCAGCCTGGCCAACATGGCCTAACCCCGTCTCTAATAAAAATACAAAAATTAGCTGGGCGTGGTGCCGGGTGCCTGTAATTCCAGCTACTCGGGAGGCTGAGGCAGGAGAATCACTTGAACCCGGGAGGTGGAGGTTGCAGTGAACCAAAATCACAACAGTGCACTCCAGCCTGGGTGACAGAGCGAGACTCTGTCACAAAAACGAACAAACAAACAAAAAGACAAAAAACAAAACCAAAAAAACCAAATCCCTCCTGATCGTTTCTGCTGCTGTGTTTCAGATGGGTGTGTGAAGAAATCCCGGATCTCAAGCTCGCTATGGAGAATTACGTTTTAATTGACTATGACACCAAAAGGTAAGCAGAGTCCTGCCCAGCCACTCCGCTCTGAGGACAGACTTGGCTCTTGGGGAGGACAGGAGGACGCATCCTATAATTAGCTCTTCTTAGATGGTGCAAGCTGATCTGAAATTTCCTTTTAGAGTTGGCCGTGGCCACCATAAAGTTATTTTGGTAGGAAATGTTTATCAACTCTTGGCAAAGGCTGTCAGAGGCTGGACAGAATTGGAAACTCCGGTTGTGGAAAGTGGGATTGGCATGTGTGGAGTCAGCCTGCGCTAGTGATGGCTCTTTTTATAGCGGGCGGCTGACGGCCAGAAGTCCGAGTTCCTGCCTGAGGCTGCTGGGAGGGCCTGGGCGACTTTAGGCTCCTTGGCAGCTCTGCTTAGATCTCAGTTGGGTTTAGTTAGTCCCTCTGTCTCCAGCCCTGTGGCTGTTAGCAGTTTTGCCCTGGCAGCTTCTGGGTCTTGGAGGAGGGTCTTGTGGGTGGAGAGGGGCAGGGCTGTCTCTGGAATGCTTGCTTGGAAGTGTTTTGTTTTTCTTTGAGAAGGAAGACATTCCAGGCTGACGCCTTTTTCAGCTCTTGGGAGTCTGAAATCAACAGAGTAGTCCTCCGTCAAGGGCTATGCTGTTGTGAGCTTAGGTGAGCCCCTCTCCACAGAGAGTCAAGCCTAGAGGGCCCTGGCGCCCTCCCAGGCTGAGCACATGGCTGCACTTGACCTGGCTCTCCGGCCTCGGGGGCGTGTGGGAGGGGCTCCTGTGTCTGTGGTCAGCGGTCTCAGCCTCAGTAAGCCTCGAGATCCTGTGCCCCTCCCTTAAGCCCTGCCCATTCCCTGGTCAGCACCCTGGTACCCCACAAGTAGACAAGCGCGTTGCTGGCAGGGTCCTCCATGCCGACCCGCTGCTGTGGATTTCACACCACCTGCTCCGCAAGTCCGGGCCTCTCGCCATCCCTCATCAGGCGTGATGGTGTGCTGGGCCTTCCCTGGTTTAGTATAAAGGGTGTGATGCAGCGTGCAGATAAACAGCCGCATGGCAGGGTCCACAGGGAGGGGCCTGCAGGGCCCTGCACAGAGCTATGTCTCCGTGGAGTTGGGGTGCACTCACCCCAAAGCTCTTTGCACCCTGTGCTTTCGGGTTTTCACGGAGGCTTCTTGGAGACTTGCTTGATGATTGCCTCCATCTCTCGCTAAGCTTCTTACTGCAGCTTGGACCTACACAAAAGATGCTCCCATCACCTAGAAGTTCCCAGTGATCAGGAGCTTTATGAGGAACCGGAGGCCCCTCGCGTGGGTGGGTGTTGTTGGGCTGAGCCGTTTCATATTAACCTGGGGCGCTTATGGTGCCTCACTTGTGTGTGGCCAGCGTCTGCCTTGGCTCTGAGCAGCGAGCGTGTCAGACGCTGTGCTCACGGCGCCCCTGCACGTGGGTGTGTGGCGTCCTTCCCCTTCGCGTGGGATGGGCTTAGCCAAGGCTGGAAGGACGTCAGGGACAGGCTGGGCAGGGGGTAATCGTTGGAGCTGGGAGGACCACCCGAGGGACCGAGCCATCAGGGCTTCAGGCCAAGGACAGCCCAGCTCCTCTGAGCACCTGCATTTGCACATCCTGCCAGGGAAGGGTCTCTTCCCGGGAGTATGCAGAGATGATTTTGGGAGGGTCTGGTTGTCAGGGTTGAAGGCGGCGTGTAGAAGTGAAAACACAGGAAGGGCCAGCACTGCTCCCCGGAGCTGTGGGGAAGGCGGGAGGCAGCAGGCTGGCTCTGTTGGATCATCCGGCCCTGGCCAGATGCTGCTCATGGACCGAGGCCCACACGGTGCCTGCTGGCCCTTCACACCAGCTGGGCTACCTCCGCCCCTGTGTCCTTCGTCCTCCGGGTGATCCAGGTTCTGTGTGGCTGTGCTCCCGGGGCTGTCAGCTGGCTTTTGTTCTTAGTGTTTGCTGCTCTTAAGTTCTCTTGCTTTATCCCCTGCAGCTGCTGCTTAAGGAAAGCGTGAACCTGGCCTTTGGAGCACAGGTTTTCCTATGAGGAACGGAAAGTGTGAACCTGGGGCACACACTGCCCAGGTGAACTCAGGGCTGCCCGGGCGAGGCAGGAAGAGCATGAGGCTGGGGCTGGGGCGGGAGCAGGGGTCTGATTGCGCAGCCACGTCTCGGAGCATCTGCCAGGCTCTTGGGGTTGCCCTTGGGAGGAAGCTGCCTGCGTGCACGTGGAGGCGGCGGAGGAAGGAGGCGGAGGAAAGTCCCAGCCGCGCCCCGCCCCCTGCACAGGTGCAGGTCCCCTCGGTGCTGGGGACTGGATTGTTCTCTGGCGGGGGCTGTCCTGGGCACTGCAGGGTGCCGAGCAGGGTCCCTGTCTCCATCTGTTGCTTGCCTCGCCATGTTCCTGGGGTCCCCGGTGAGAGCCACTGTGTGTGACAGTGAGGTTACCCCTCCTCCTCCTGTCTCTTGGTCTGCTCTGGACACCTGAAGTGGTGGAACAGATGCTGTCGTCCACATTTTGCCAGTGCGTCCAACAGGCTTGGAAGATGAGCAAGTTATCCCAGGTCGAGACTGGACAGATGAGGCCAGGCAGACCCTGCAGCAGGCCTGCCCCCACCCTGGAAGCCCCTCTGAGCCTGGGCCTGGGCGTGGCCTGTGTTTCTTGTGGCTCACATGCCCCACAGACCGTGGGCACTCCCTGAGCACAGGTGGGCCCTGCTGCCCGGTTGGCCTCCCTGGATGCTGTTGGCCACACCTTCCAGGTAAACGAAGGACGGCCCTGTGGCTAGGGGTCTGAGGGCGGGGGCAGAGCGCGCTGCCGGGGGACTGAGTCCCACGGGGACTGGCTGTGGCCAGCGTCTGAGCGTGACACACCTGCGCACCGCGCCACGCGAGTCGGAGCTTTTGAAGGGCACACGTGCACCAGAAGCAGGTGGGCGTGGGTGGGGCCAGCCCTCCCTTTCTGGGGCAGTGCTCCTCCCTCCTGCACATGGGCCCAGTCAGAGGGGCCCAGTGATTCGCCTGGGACCCGCAGCCATGCTCACCTACCTCCTGGCGATGTCGTGCGTCCGCCCAGGCCAGGGCAAGGAAAGACCCTCTTGGCCCCCTGCCCCAGGGGTCCTGCTGTTGGGCCGGCCCGAGTCCCCCCTCGAGCCTCTTTCTCTCCTCCACGCCTCCCAGGCACACCTGGACGCTCGGCTTGTGTGGGGAACCTGGGGCAGGTCAGGACTCGCCCCCCCGGAGGGCGCTCAGGCTTTCCTGCTACCGGACTCTCGGTCGGCCTCTCGCCTGTGCGTCAAACGCTGAAATCTCCATCAGGGTGAAAGTGACGGGGCTCTCGCCAGACGACGGGTCGTTGGCGGCAGCTGGCTAGTGGCTGTCCAGGCAGAGACCACACCTTGGAGCCTGCCCTGTCCGTGTGCTGTCCCCTCCTATGCATGCGGCTCGCTCTGGCCCGTGTGACCAGGGCCTTCCCTTGCCTTTTTCAGCTTCGAGAGCATGCAGAGGCTCTGCGACAAGTACAACCGCGCCATCGATAGCATCCACCAGCTGGTAGGTGGCTTGCCCTGCCCAGGCGGTCAGTAGTAGTGCTAGGCTCCCAGAGCCCTTACGTCACCACCTTGTGGCACAGGGCTTCCCTTAGAGCCCCCAGGGATTGGAACGTGTAGCATGGGGGGACCATGGTCTGTGGATGAGTAGTGTGGGGTCTGCTGAGGCTGGGCTCTGTCCTCGTGGGTCATGCCAACTGCGTGCTGTGGCCATGTGCCAACGCAGAGCTGTCCGTGGTTTGTGTGCTGAGGCAGGGCCCTGAGGGTTGTGGTGTCTGCACATGCCTCTGCAACCCTGGGTGTGTGCCCACGGGCCCCAGCAGAGGTGGGTCCCTGTCCTCCCCAGGCTGTGTGAATACTGGCCTTCCCCTTGTACCTCCCCCACAACCGCCTGCCTTCATCAGGCTGGATGCTGGCCTGGGCTGCACCCTTGGGCACCCCGGTCCTGCCGTGTCTCGTGAGGCTTTCCTCACACAGGACGGGGGACACAGCGAGCTGGGGTGTAGCAGGGAGGGGACCGTGCTGCTTCCCATGTTCTAGAAGGCGCCGGGGGCCCCTGGGGCATGAGGGCAGGGAAGCTCTTTCTTGAAGGTCTTGCTGTGGAGGGAGTCCTGCTGGGGGCGGCATGGGCTCACTGAGCCCTCCTGAGTGGGGCTGGGCTGCGCCACCCCATGAGCCTGCCACCCTGCCCTGGCTTCCCCTCACCACGTGCATGCAGCTCTGAGGGCCCTGAGAACTGAGCTGGCCGGGGCGAGAGGGGACCACCTCAGCCTGCTGCAGGCGGTGGGAAGGAAGGCGGGGTTCCAGGTGGTTGAGTCAGATGAGGTGTGGTAGTCTCAAGGCTTTCACGGGGCTCGGGGCACCTGATGGGGGTCCCTTGGTATCAGCGCCCCCACCCTGCCACCTCGGCCCAGAGGAGGGATGGTGGTCTCGGTGGTCTTGCCGGTGAGGAGAGAGGCCTGTGGTGGGAGGAGGAGCCTCCTGGGACCCCTCTGAGATGGGGCTTGTCTCTGGGGATGCTGCTTTGCTGCTTGTAGGAAATGGGGCTGGGTTGGAAACCAACCTGGGAACCTGGCGGCCACCCCACAGGGGGACGAGAGGCCCTGTAGCCGGCTCCCTGCTTCTGCTGGGAAAGGGCCTAGGTCTCAGGGGTGGAGGGGCTGGGCAGCCTGTAGCCGTACAGTTTATGTGACATGGCCAGGCCACCCTCCGTCTGCAGTGGAAGGGCACCACGCAGCCCATGAAGCTGAACACGCGGCCGTCCACCGGGCTCCTGCGCCATATCCTGCAGCAGGTCTACAACCACTCGGTGACTGACCCCGAGAAGCTCAACAACTACGAGCCCTTCTCCCCGGAGGTGTACGGGGAGACCTCCTTCGACCTGGTGGCCCAAATGATCGACGAGATCAAGATGACCGACGACGACCTGTTTGTGGACTTGGGGAGCGGTGAGTGTCGTCCGCCACGCCCGGCTGCTGTGCACTTCCAGGCCACATGCTCTGTGCCTGACCCACACCTGCTTGGAGAAGAGTTTAACGGGACTCGCGATGTTGGCGTGGAGGGCGCTTCCTTTTCCCGGCCCTTCTGTCCCGTTGTGGGTCCGTTCCTTTCCCCAGCCCTGACCTTCCCCAGAGCCCGGGGCTCTACCCAGAGGGGAGAAATCGCAGGAACCCAGTTGTTCCAGACCAGGCCCATCCTTCCAGGTGCCCAGAGACTCTGCTTTTCCCCTGCTTCCCACCAGCTGGGGAGCTAGACCTGTGCCCCTCTGTCGCTCACTCCCAGAAGCTGCCACTCGCTAGCATGGGCCCCAGCCCAGTCCCCACCCACACTACAGCCTACTGCGGTCCTTCCCTGGGCACATCTGCTCCCTTTGCAGAGGCTGGAAAGGTCCCATGCAGAGGAAAACCCCAGCTCCCTGGGCTCATGGAGGCCCTCTCGCCTTCCCTGCATCCCCAGCCTCCCTCAGTACCCCTGCGTCTGGGCCATGCCCTGCCCCTCCCAGGTTGGGGCTCAGGGTGGCCTCGGTGAGTCCCCACAGACCACCTCCCACCTGCTGGCATTCTTTCAGCCTCTCCCTGCACTCAGAGTCTGACAGGCGACAGGCTCTGCTTGGGAGGTGTCATCTCCTCTCAACCACGGTCAGGGCCCCTTGAGACCAGGCCCCAGGTGTAGGTTCCCGGCCCTGTCTTGAGCCCCGGCACGGCCTGGCTCTTCAGCCCCGGCGTGGACTGGCCGAGGCATAGATGAGCGGTCCGCTCAGGAACAACCTCATCAGCCTGACTTGTTCTTGATGGGACCACCCCATCCAGGCAGGGCTGACGGGGCCACCAGCCGACAAGGGTCAGACGGCGGAGGCCCCTTCTCCACAGTGTGTACACTGTCTCTGGGCTTCTTGGACCTCGATGGACATGTGAACCTTGTGCCTGCAGGCGTGCGAGCCCCACATCTGCCCCACTCCACAGTCCTGGCTTTGATGTGGGGGAGGGGCCCCGAGGGCAGGGACCAAGAGGACTTTGCACAGACCAGGTGTGGCGGCTCACGCCTGTCATCTTAGCGCTTGGAAGGCTGAAATGGGAGGATTGCTTGAGGCCAGGAGTTCAAGACCAGGCTGGTCAGCATAGCAAGACCCCATCTCTGTTTACTTATTTAAATTTATTTCCAAATTTTAAAAATGCAATAAAAAGAATGTATATTGGCTGGGTGTGGTGGCTCACGCCTGTAATCCCAGCACTATGGGAGGCCAAGGCGGGCGGAGCTGAGCTCCTGAGGTCAGGAGTTCGAGACCAGCCTGGCCAACATGATGAAACCTCTTCTCTACTCAAAGTACAAAAATTAGCTGGGTGTGGTGGCACATGCCTGTAATCCCAGCTACTCAGGAGGCTGAGGCAGGAGAATTGCTTGAACTTTGGAGGCGGAGGTTGTGGTGAGCTGAGATCACATCACTGTACTCTGGCCTGGGTGACAGAGTGAGACTCCGTCTCAAAAAAAAAAAGGCATATCTGGCTGGGATCAGTGGCTCCTGCCTGTAATCCCAGTGCTTTGGGTGGCTGAGGTGGGAGGATTGCTTGAGCCCAAGAGATTGAGGCTGCAGTGAGCCAGGATCTCACCACTTACAGTCCAGCCTAGGCGACAGAATCAGACCCTGTCTCAAAAACAAAAAATTAAAAAGGCTTATATGTTTTAGGTGACGGCCTAGCACTTGCTGGCCCGGCTCTGGGCCCCTGTCCCTGTGTGCTTCTCTTCCCGCTGGTGTGGTGGTGGCAGTCTGTGCCTGCTGTGGTTGCGCCGTGGTTCATTCCCCGGAGCGCAGAGCTGCCTAACCGGAGGAGAGGCGGCTTGACACCCCCAGTGTGTGCTGCTGCCTCCGCCCTCCTGACGCTGGCACATCTGCAGCCCCCGTTCCCTCCTTCTCCCTTAGAGCTGGGGGTTGCTGGGTTGTGTGCTGATGCTGTGAAACCGCGGCGGCTGGGAGACTGTCCTGACTGCAGGGGCTCCTTACTGCCTCTCCCACCCCACATCGAGTCTCAGTCCAGTCCTGCTCATGAGCCTTCCTGGGGTGCGGTGAGATTTCATCAGCCAGGTTGCTGCGTGTCTGTGTGGTGGTGACGCGGGGATAATTTGAGGTGGACGGGAGCCTTTCCAGACCTGCCAAGTCTTGGGCAGCCCTGTCTGAACAGTGAACACCACATAGGGACTTTAGACTCAAAATGAATTCTGGTTTCGGGGGCCACCAAGTGACGTCCATGGATGACACGTTGTGATGATCGTCCCCTCGTGGGGGCTCCACTGGGGGCCTGGTCTCACCCTGAGTGACCTTGGAGCATCGGATATGTGTGGAGACTTGTGGCCTCCCCTGTGGGTCTTCATGGCTGCATCCTTGTGGCCTCTGTCTCCGAGGCTGGCATGGCCTCCCGTGTGGCATCTGAGCGCTGTGTGGTATCTGATGGATCTCTCTGATCACAGGTGTGGGCCAGGTCGTGCTCCAGGTTGCCGCTGCCACCAACTGCAAACATCACTATGGCGTCGAGAAAGCAGACATCCCGGCCAAGTATGCGGAGGTGAGCAGGTCTGGGGGCCGGGGTGTGTTGGAGGCAGGGGACCATCAGAGAAAGTGATGCCCTGGGTGCCTCCACCCCACTGCTGTGGGACTTCCGAGTCTGGGCGGCGTTCTTTCCAGGCCCAAGACGTCTTAGCTGCCTGCAGGGTGTGCCTGTGAATAGGGTGCCCGCATGCTCTCATGGCCCATCACAGGCCGGCCCTCCAGGCCTGCCCAAGCGCTGCGGGGGCGTCTCTGAGCCTGTTTCACAGCACGTGCCACAAGCGAGGCGGGAGGTGCTCAGCTCCACCTCATGGCACAGCCCTCTGAGAAGTGGGGTGTTTTGGGTGGCCTGCCCAGGCGGGCGCATTGAGGCCCCGCTGCCCTGAGAGTTTGTAATGGGCGTTTGGTTTCTTTCCTTCCAGACCATGGACCGCGAGTTCAGGAAGTGGATGAAATGGTATGGAAAAAAGCATGCAGAATACACAGTGAGTGCCATCGCTCCGCCCTGGCTCCCATCGCCGGCCCCATCCCCGCTCCCACCCTCCTCTTAGCCCCTCCTTTCTTGCCAATGTTGGCACATGGCTTTTGGCACATGGCATGCCCCCTGGAGTCCCCTCTGGTTCTCATAGGGCTGCCTGGGCGTGGCCTCTGAGCCCGCAGCAGGTGCCTCTGTTGGCACTGTCCCTCCCATCCTCTGTGACATGGCTTCTGTTCCTCGGCAGCGTGCGGTGCACAGAGGCAGTTCAGGGAACGGGCTCGGGGCTCCACGGAACGGAGGCCTGTGGGACAGGCTGGGTTCTGGGCCGGCTGCAGCGTCCGTGGGGTGTCATCCCTCACCGGGGACAGCCTTGTTTGGACGGGTTCCTGGTCCTCAGCGCCGTGTTCTTCATGACAAGCCGGCAACCTCGGGGTGGGCAGTGTTCTCTCCCGCCCTGTCGTGATGCGGTCTGAAGTGCTCCTCCCATGTACCCTGTGGATGGCGCTGCGTGTGGATGGCGCCGCATGTGTCTGTCCCTGTGGGGTGTACACTCCCCTCGAAGGCTGAGTGGCAGTGGGATGGGAGTGGGCGTGGGAAGGGGATGCTCTTTAGGGAGCAGGAAGGACGGTTTTCCTGACCCAGGTCAGGTGATTACTGGGCCACAGCTTTCAGGAGTAGCTGCCGCTCCTGCATCCTCCCCGGACTCCTTCCCACCCCGTGCTAAGTCCTTAGACACCAGGCTCCACCCTGGTCCACACACAGGCCTGCAGAGCTGGGTCCTTCCTTGACCTGTGCTGTCCTCCTCCCAGTCCCAGCTGCCCAGGCACTCACCTGTGGTGGAGTCTGACGGCGCTTGGGGCCCATCGGCTCTGCCTCCCAGCAACGTCTCAGACCTGCGGACTCCATCCCCTCCCCGCCCCCGTGGGGTGTGGGCTCGGTGCTGGCGCAGCTGCTCCTGTGATGTGGATTGGAGGGTGGCTTGGGGTCTGGGGTGCAGGAAGGTGGGTGCTTCCTGTTCTAGACTTGGAGCCCCTGGAGTACAGCCCGCAGCCCCTTGAGTCCTGAGAGGCCTCCCTGACAAGGCGGACGGAGTGCTGGGCAGGGCGGTCGCCAGGTCACCACCTTGGGAGGACGATGGCTCAAGAGTCGCTAAGCTGCCCAGCAGAGCAGCTCAGGACGGAACATGGCAAGGCCAACTCGTGATCCCAGGTGCCTGCGGCAACACAGTTCCTGGGTGGAATCTGCACGTTTGAGAAGCAACAGAAACAAGATGTTCAGGGGTCCTATTGTCAGTCGACTCTCACAGTTCAGAGGAACCAATGAGGGACACAGGTGGCGTACAGTTCCCGTCCCCTCCTAGGCGGTACCTGCCCCTCACTGTCTCCTCAGCAGGGTGGGTGGAGGTGTGGCCAGGGCTGTCTGCCCGCCCGCCAGTCTGTCTGGAGCTCCCTGCCGAGGCGCCCTCTGTGGGCCTGTCAGTCGGGTCCTTCCTCAGATCGCTGTGAGGCCTCGGCATTCCTGGCATTGCCACGAGTGGGCGTGCATCCTGCCTAGCATGCATCCCTGGCCCCCAGCTCAGACCTCTCCACGCTATCCCACAGCACAGGTGAAGGCCAGAGTCAGGGTGGTGGGCCCCGATCCCTTGCCGGCTGGTTCTGCCCTGGGTGTCCTGGCTGTGGTGGTCTGAGCAGGTGAACCTAAGTGGTGACACAGATGCATGGTCCAGGCATGGCCATCTTCCCCTGCGAGGCCTGACATGGGCTGCAGTGGCAGGGACACCTGAGTCAGGCAGTGTCCTTCTTTGCATCCTCAGGGAGGGAGCTGCTGGCTGGAAACTTCTTTCGTTGTTGTTGTTGTTGTTGTTGTTGTTGTTGTTGTTGTTGTTGTTGTTTTGAGACGGAGTCTCGGTCTGTGGCCCAGGCTGGAGTGCAGTGGCCGGATCTCAGCTCACTGCAAGCTCTGCCTCCCGGGTTTACGCCATTCTCCTGCCTCAGCCTCTCGAGTAGCTGGGACTACAGGCGCCCGCCACCTCGCCCGGCTAGTTTTTTTTGTATTTTTTTAGTAGAGACGGGGTTTCACCATGTTAGCCAGGATGGTCTCGATCTCCTGACCTCGTGATCCGCCCGTCTCGGCCTCCCAAAGTGCTGGGATTACAGGCTTGAGCCACCGCGCCCGGCCTGTTGTTGTTTTTTAGAGGCAGGGTGTTGCTCTGTTCTCCAGGCTGGAGTGCGGTGGTGCAATCATAGCTCATTGCAGCCGTGAACTCCTGGGCTCAAGTGATCCTCCCACCTCAGCCTCCTGAGTGGCTGGGACTGCAGGCGTGCACCACCACGCATGGCTAATTAAAAAAATAATTTGAGCAAGGCACAGTGGCTCATGTCTGTAATCCCAGCACGTTGGGAGACTGAGGCGTGGATCAGATTGAGACTGAGGGGTGGATCGCCTGAGTTCAGGAGTTCAAGACCAGCCTGGCCAACATGGTGAAACCCCATCTCTGCTAAAAATACAAAACCTGGCTGGGCGTGGTGGTACGCACCTGTAATCCCAGCTACTTGAAGGGCTGAGGCAGGAGAATCACTTGAACCCAGGGGGCGGAGGCTACAGTGAGCTGAGATCGCACTCCTGCACTCAAGCCTGGGCGATAGAGCAAGACTTTGTCTCACACACACACACACACAAGTTGTAGCAACGGGGTTTCACAGTGTTGGCCAGGTTGGCTTAAACTCCTGTGTTCAAGCGATCCTCCTGCCTTGACCTGCTAAAGTGCTGGGATTACAGGCGTGAGGGTGCCCGGCTGCCCCCGTGTCTTTTTGAGGCTTGACAGCCCATTTCTTTTTATTGCTGAATAGTAGTACATTGTCTGGATGTGCCACAGTTAATTCACCCACTCGCCTGCTGAGGCCATCTCGGCTGCGTCCACAGTTTGGCAGTTAGGAGCACAGCTGCAGTAAAGGTCCGTGTGCAGGTTTCTATGTGGGTGCAGGAGCTCCACTCCTGTGGGTAGACACCAGGCAGCACGATTGCTGGATCGTCTGGAAAAACTGCCAGACTGCCTCGCAGTGAGTCTACACCATCCGTGTTACCTCCAGCGGTGAACAGGAGTTTCTGTTGCCCCGTGTCCTGGCCGGCACCTGGTGCTGTGAACATCTGGGGAGGCCATTGATGCTTTTTCTTCCCCTCATCTCCCGAGGCCTTGCTGCACACGAGCTCCTGGAGTTCTTATCGATTCCTTGTGGTTTTCTTTTTGTTTTTTTTTTTGAGATCAGAGTCTCGCTATGTTGCCCAGGCTGGAGTGCAGTGGCACGAGCTCAGCTCACTGCAACCTCCGCCTCCTGGGTTCAAGCGGTTCTCCCGCCTCAGCCTCCCGAGTAGCTGGGATGACAGGCGGCCACCACCACGCCCAGCTAATTTTTGTATTTTTAGTAGGGACAGGGTTACACCATGTTGGTCAGGCTGGCCTCAAATTCCTGACCTCATGATCCGATTGCCTCTGCCTCCCAAAGCGCTAGGATGACAGGCGTGAGCCACCGCGCTCGGCCTCCTTGGGGTTTTCTGCGTTGACACTTGTGTCGCCTACAGACATGGAGCTTTGCCTTTGCCTTCGCAGTCCCTGTCCCTTTCCTCTCCTTTTCCCGTCCTCTTGTACTGGCCGGCACGGGCATTTCCCATGCGATGTGAGTCATGGGGGCAAGATGGTTACCCTTTCCTGCCCTGCCCTGGTGGGCAGCTGAGCACCTGGCCATGGAGCACGGTGTTAGTGGTGGGCTTGTGTGGATGCTGTCCCTCGGGTGGAGGACGAGCCCGCAGTCCTGAGTGTGCGGCACGCGTTTTTTCGGTGCTGCTTCTAGTCAGCGCAGTGCCGTGGTTTCCATTCCTCACCCTGTTGCTGTGATGGGTTTCCAGTGTTGAATGTGTCCCCCTTGGTCGGCGTGCGATCCTGTTTGTCCGAAGCGGGATTCTGCTGGCTGATGGGCTGCTGAGGTGTTTTCTGCCGCGGTGGGGGCCGTGGTCTGCAGTGCTTCCTTGCGGCTGCACCTGTCTGGTTTGGTCTCTGGGTGGTGCTCCCTCGGCTTCTGTTCTGCTGGGTTTTGACCAGGACTTGCGCACCCAGGGCTGGGGGCCCAGCTCTCCTTCCCTTTCTTGTGGTGATTGTTCCCGAACGCCCTGCTCACAGTGGAAGCTGTGCAGTGTCCTGGGCCCTGGGTCCACTTGCACTCTGGCCGGAAGTTCCCACGTGGGTTCCTGGCTGTGGCAGGAGAGCCACACAGATCTCAGCACAGAGAATGGAAGCCCTCGCCGTGGTTTCCAGTGACAGCCAGGAGGGCGCCATGGTGCTTTCTTCCGCGTGGTCTGGCTGGGCTGAGCCTTGCTCAGGAGAGGGTGGCTGTCAGGTGCGGGGGCTGCCCCAGCACTGCTCCCCCTTCTGCCTCATCTCGTCCGCGTCAGGGTCAGCCCCCTGCTTCTAGGGCCTGGGTCCACAACACGGCCGAGCAGTGTGGTGTCTCCTATGGCGCAGGCGCTCCTGGCGTGGGGCTGTGTTCGTGGTCTGAATTCCGTGCGGGTTTAGGTGCTCACGGTCAGGCCAGTGGCTCCTGGGATGTGTCTGGTAGCACGATTTCGGGGAAAGGACGGCATTCCTCAGGGCATTGGTAACACGTGTCGGAAGGAACCTGCTGGTGGGAAGGCAGGTGTTGGTACCAGCCTCCACCTCTGGCATCTGTCCCGTTTCCAGCCAGCTCTGCTGCGGAGGGTGGTCAGAGAGGCTTCTACCCAACTGTCCCTTGCCCTTTCTGATGGGAACTTACATTCTGATGTTGGAGGAAACCCTCGGAGCAGCTCTGTGTGGCTTTGCCCGTGCTCTGCTTGGGAGACTTCAAGTCCTCCTGCCTGAAGCGGTGTCACCAGGGAGGCTTCCAGAGACCCAGACCCCCGGTTCCTATGATGCCAGGATTCCAGACTCCAGAGGGAAGCAGGGTTGCGCATAAACCATGGTGTTTGCAGGAACAGCTTTGACCCCAGAGCCTGCCCTGTCATGGAGCGCGGGGGACCCCAGGGTGGGTTCCCAGCCCCAGGCCTGCGATGCCAGTCCGGGTCTGCTGAGTGCTGCTCAGGACTTGGGATTTGAGTCATTTCCTGGGTGGCTTGTCCATGGGGAATGAGGGATGTTCACAGGGTCTGTCAGGTGTGGAGAGGGAGGAGATGGGTGTGGGGGCAGCCCAGCACCTGCAGAGGCTCAGGATGGCCTGCCTGTGCACCTCCCATCCCATCTCCTCCCCTCCTGGGAACTTCCCCTGGCCTTGGAGAGCAGAGGATATAGAGCTGCTCCTGGCCGGGGCGGGCGGCCCTGCCCTCTGGACCTGCATCTGGGTGGACGGGTGGCCCTGTCCTCCAGGCCGGGGGGGGGGGTGTCCCTGTCTCTCTCGCGCTGGGTAGGTGGGCCACCCTGTTGCTTGGGGCAGCGGCTTGCTTGTGGGACCTTCTCTGCTCAGGGACTCCCTCCCCATCCTGAGAGACACTCGGTGGGCACTGGGCCTGCGGCTGCTATGAAAGGAGTGTTGCGGGTCCTTCCTCGGCCCTTGGGGTGCAGGTGTGGGCTTCTTCGACCGTGACTCAGGTGCCCTGACCCCCAACTACTCCAGCTCCCAGCATGGATCCCCTTCCTGTCTGTGGATGGGCCTGTCCTGGACATTTCACAGAAATGGGATCACACACCGCGTGGCCTTTTGTGTCTGGTGTCGTCTCTCACTGAGCATGGCGTCCTCAGGGTGCACCTGCGCTGTGGCCTGGGTTGGAGCCCGGCTCCTGCTCCTGGCGGGGCCCTGCTTCCGCGCGCAGCCTCGCTGCGCTGTGTTGCTCTCTCATCTCATGGACGCTTGTCTGCTTCTACCTTTTGGCTCTGGTGAGTCGGGCTGGCTTTTGGAGGCATTTGTGTTGGGCTTTTGCGTGGGTGTGTTTCTTTCTCTGGGAATGGAGGCGGTGGTGGTTTTGAAGGATTTGAAAGGCAGGGTCTCAGTTATCCAGATGCTACTGCGTTGGGCAGCTAGGTTAATAAGAGGTGTTTTCTCCTGGACGGTGCTTGGTCTTGAGGTCTGGAGGTGGACTGGCGTCGGGCTGCAGCTGGCCTTGCTGTGAGCGTGGCGTGGAGCTGGGGGACAGCGCTGCTCTTAGCTCAGCAGTGCACAGGGGCGGACACCCCCAGGGACTGGTGGCTCAGCTTCGCTGTGTGCGTGTTTCTTGCGGTTGGTGAGGGAGGGACAGAGCTCGGCGCTAGGCTTTCCCGGTCTGGCCAAGTGTCGCTGCCTGCCGTGGAGGGTGCCCCCCAGCGTCCCGCCGCCTCTCTCAGGCCCTGCCTGGAGCCCAGCATGGTGGGGACTGCAGGCCCCGCCTCGGGGCGCCCCTGCTGGCCACTTCTGGTCCTGGGAGTGGCTGCAGCCCCTGATTTTGAGCTTAGATTTCTAGGAGACTACAGCATGGCTGGCAGGTGTGTGTTGGTGTGGCTGTGGTCCCCTTGGCTGGGCCTGGCCTCCCCAAGTGGATGCTGGAGCACGAGGACCTGTCCCGGCTTCTCAGGAGGTCCTGCCTGTTCTCTGCGCATCCCTCTCACCTGCCCTTCTGCCTGCAGCTCCCAGGGCTGCAGCCGGTGGGGCCTGGGCCTCCTCCTGCTCCTTCCCTGCAAGCGGAGCTGTGCTCATTTCATTCTTTCTTCACAGGGGCCGGGCGGGCTGGGGCTGCCAGGGAGGCTGGGGGTCCCCACTCATGCCTATTTTCTCTTTTCAGTTGGAGAGAGGCGATTTCCTCTCAGAAGAGTGGAGGGAGCGGATTGCCAACACGAGGTATGGCCGGCATGGGGCGTGCGGGGCATGTGGGGTATACGCTCACGGGCGGGCGGTGGCCATGGCATTGGGGTCCGGGAACGGCCCCTCACTCCTGTGCTGGCTGTGTCAGGAAAGAGGCCGATGGGGACAGGAAGGGCGCCTTTCCCTCACCCTGGGTCTCCTTCTGAGGGCGCGCAGAGGGGACATGCCCAGCAGATGTGCCCAGTAGAGCCCCTGTCAGCCCCTGCAGACCCTGCTGGCAGTGAGCCTGTTCCTGCTGCCCTAGCCGCTTGACTTTGGGACATTGTGGGCTCCTCTCGCCTGGGTTCCTGGGCCTCCTCCCCGCTCAGGCTTGGTCTGGGGGTCTTCCTGTCTCCGTGCATCCCTCCTGGAGTGGCTGGCACCCACACAGTGTGCACAATGAGGGCTGCTCGAGGGAGCGGCCCCTCCTGGTCCCAAGCCATCTCGGCACTGCCTGGGCTTGCCCCCTCCGCGCCGCCTCGCACCCAGGCCCAGGAGCTCAGGGCACTGTCCAGGTCCATCCCCACCGCCACGTGTTTGTCCTGGTGGCTACCGGCTCTGTGTGGCTGGGCTGGGCCCCTGTGCTCTCCACTGCCCAGCCTGGGTGTGGCCACGGTGCTCCAGCGTCTGCCAGGGACCCTGGGGGCCCAAGGCTCTTGTGAGAGCAGCCGGCGAGGTGGGGTCAGCAGCCGACTGGGCCCTGCTCCCCCAGTCCCGCTGTCCTCCCTGCTCCCCTCGTCCTCCCAGCATTCTTTGTCCTCGCGTCCCTTGTCCTCCCTGCATTCCTCGTCTTCCCCACATTCCTCGTCCTCCCCATGCACCTCGTCCTCCCTGCATTCCTCATTCTCCCTGCATTTCTCGTCCTCTCCATGTCCCTCGTTCTCCCTGCGTCCCTCATCCTCGCCGCACCTCTCATCTTCCCCGCACCCCTCCTTCTCTGCATTCCTCTTCTTCCCCAGGCCCCTTGTCCTCCCCGCACCCCTTGTCCTCCCTGCCCCCTCGCTCCTGCTGTCTTCCCTGTGCTTTTCTTCCTCTCAGGTGTGCTCATGGCTTATGGTTAAGTGTCCCCCATGGACAGGGTTTGGGGTACAAGTAGAAAATGGGGGTTTCTTTTCTCAAAAGGTTCCTAGGTTTGCTCTTCTGTGTGAACTTCTATTTGGGTTGGGGCACTGTGCCCACTGGCGGGTGTTCTGCCATCTGGAGGGAATCGTGCTGACCCTGTGGTATCCCCATCCCATGGGGTGGTGGTGGGAGCACAGGGAGACGTGCAGCGGTCAGGCTGTGATTGCTGTCTTGTAACAAACTCTTAAGAAGCCGAGAGGCCAGGCGCGGTGGCTCAAGCCTGTAATCCCAGCACTTTGGGAGGCCAAGACGGGCGGATCACAAGGTCAGGAGATCGAGACCATCCTGGCTAACACGGCGAAACCCTGTCTCTACTAAAAAAAAAAAAAAACTAGCCGGGCAAGGTGGCGGGCGCCTGTAGTCCCAGCTACTCGGGAGGCTGAGGCAGGAGAATGGTGTAAACACGGGAGGCGGAGCTTGCAGTGAGCCAAGATCCAGCCACTGCACTCCAGCCTGGGCGACAGAGCAAGACTCCATCTCAAAAAAAAAAAAAAAAAAAAAAAAAGAAGCCGAGAGATTTCCTGGCATCCCGTTGACATCTGGGCTTGGCGCAGGCTCTCGCAGTTCCTCTCTAGGAGCTGCCAGCCTCGCTGCCTTGTTGGGTAGCCCCAGCCCTGGGCTCAGCCTGCTCTGGCTCTGGGCACAGCGTACAGATCTTGACCAGGAGGGGCTCCTCCCACAGGTTGCCTGCTGACCGTGGGGCCTTGCACTCTGGCCTCAGCCTGTTTTCCCTTTCCTGTGTCTCACCCATGATGGCGGGAGCTTTGGAGGTGGCATCATGGAGCTTGCTTCTCTGAACACCCAGTTACCCAGGTCTTTCTGGCTCATGCCGCTCAGCCGCCTTGGCCACCTGAGCTCAGCCAGCCTCACCTCTAGCCTCCCTAAGTCAGTCCTGAGTGGGGAAACACAGGCGGCCCCAGGACCCTCATTTGAGGATGGTGGCCTGGGAAAGCTGTGCGGGGCCTGCATGGGAGCCTCCGGTTTCCTGCTCCTTGCCAGGGTGTCTGAAACGCTGCCAAGGGCGCCTCACCTGGGGCCTGTTGTTTGCGGTCTCTGCGGCGGTGGAGCGGGAGCCTCTGCTTGGTGCCCCTGTGGCAGTCCAGCCCCGTGCTGGGCTTCTGTTTGTGGCCACCTGCCTTCTTCCCTCGGCCTGTGGGTCCTTCACGGCTGCTGCTCCTGCATTGTGTGGGCTGCTTGTGAACCTTCCCAGATCACTGGACTCCAAGATTCACGATAAGGGACTTGGCCACAAAGCCTGCCCCCTCTGTTTTTGGCCCCACTCAGAAGAGGCCACAGTTGCCTTTTCCCTGCACCTGAAACCCACCGTGTGTGTGTGGCTGTGTGGGCTTGGCCCTGGAGGTGGCGGGCGGGTGTGGGCAGGGCCTGGCACCGACAGCAGCGGTTGTTGGCTCTGCCGGGTGGCTGTGCCCGTGAGACGAGCCTTCATGGCACTGAACTGGAGTATTGTTTTGCAGTGTTATATTTGTGAATAATTTTGCCTTTGGTCCTGAGGTGGATCACCAGCTGAAGGAGCGGTTTGCAAACATGAAGGAAGGTAAGGCGCCCTCCTCACCGGTCTGTGCTGGTGTGACGTGATTGAGGAAGGGCGGCCGGGAGGTCCCCGCAAGTTGTCCTGCAGAAGGCAGCTCAGACTTGGGGTCCTTAATCCCCTAGGAGCCAGGCGGTCTTCCTTCGTGCTTTTTTTTCTTTTTTTATTGAGACAGTTTTGCTCTGTCTCCCAGGCTGGAGTGCGGTGGCCCAATCTCTGCTCACTGCAACTTCCGCCTCCTGGGTTCAAGCGATTCTTCTGCCTCAGTCTCCCGAGTAGCTGGGACTACAGGTCCGTGCCACCATGCCCAGCTAATTTTTGTTTTTATTTTATTTTATTTATTTTTTTGAGATAGAGTCTTGCTCTGTCCCCCAGGCTAGAGTGCAGTGGTGTGATCTCAGCTCACTGCAACCTCTGCCTTCTAGGTTCAAGCCATTCTCCTGCCTCAGCCTCCCAAGTAGCTGGGACTACAGGCACGTGCCACCATGTCCGGCTAATTTTTGTACTCTTAATAGGGACGGGGTTTCACCATGTTGGCCAGGTTGGTCTTGAACTCCAGACCTCTGGTGATCTGCCTGCCTTGGCCTCCCAACATTTTGGGATTGCAGGCGTGAGTGCCGCGCCTGGCCCTGGACCCTTCTTGCGTCGAGCCTGCAGCTGATCACTCAGGGCCGAGAGTCCCCTTTGTTTTTGGCCTGAACCCATGGACCGCGGTGTCCAGAATGAGCAGGAGTGGGGCTCTCAGCTGTTTTGTTTTCTCCCTCCAGAGAAAGGACGCCAGGCCCATGCAGGGCCCTTGACGCTGTTTTCTGAACCCCAAGCCCTGGCGTAGTTTCAGGAGCGGATAACTCAACCCATCACATCCATTCCAGCCCTGCAGTGGAGGGTGGGGCCCAGATCACAGCCTGCGGAGTGCCCCTCCCCAAACATGGAGACTGGCTGTGCCATTGTCCCCCAGCCCCGCCAGCCCTCCAGCAGGACGCAGGGCAGGTTTGGGGTCTTCCTTGAGGGGATGATGCTGCCTGCCTTCCTAGGCTCTCCATCAAGCCTTGCAGCCAGCACCACCTCGCCTGTGTACTGGCGGATGTGGCTTCCAAAGCCACAGCTAGACTCAGAGACAGGTGCTCTGGAGGTACCCCTCTCCCCCCCGACTGCTTCCCACCTGTCCTTTCTAGGGAGGCCTCCAGAGGCTAGGGGAGAACCGGGGTGGGCTCTTCAGGCCTCGCAAACAAAACCCAGAGGGTCTGCAGCTGCCTTCAGCACCAACTCCCCACAACCATGGGGGTTTGGAGGGTGCTTGTGTGCATGTGTCTGTGTGTGTGTGTCTGTGTCTCTGCATGCTGTATCTCTTGTGTGTGTGCCCGTGTGCCTGCGTGTCTGCTTGCGTGTCTCTGTGTGCGTGCCTGTGTCTGCATGTCTGTGCCTGTGTGCATGCCTGTGTGTGCGTGCCCATGTGCCTCCTTGTCTATGTATGTGTTTGCTTGTTTGTTTCTGTGTGTGCATGTATGCCTGCGTGTCTCTGTGCATCTGTGTGCCTTGCGAGTTTATTTGATACCTGTGTGTGTGTGTTTGTGTGCGTGTGGCAATGGTGTTTCTGAATTATCTTAGAACCACATGAGGACACCATGCTTCCCTGCCCAGTCACCCCCACACCTCAGCAGCACTCCAGGCCTCCCTGCACTCTGTGGCCGCATGCAGGAAGGCAGTAGTGGCTGCAGGCAACTCCTGTCACCCTCTCCGTGGTCCCCGTACCTGCTAGAACGCCTCTTCTGGCTGTTTCTCACTAGCTTTCTCTGCATGCTCAGACGTGGTGGCTGGGTCAGGGTACTGCAGTGGCGTCTCCTGTCCAGTCCCTCCCTGTTTTGAAGGGAGTGGCCAGCAGCACTGATTCTAGGGACCCTGATGGTCCCAGATGGTCCCGTGAGCATCTGTCAACCTAGCTCTGCAGCCATTAGACGTGGCCCTGCTCATGTTTGAGGTCCTCTCGTAGGGATACTGGCCTAACCCGTGTGCCCGGCCTGGCCCCAGAACCGCCCTTCCTGCTCCTCCTGAGGGGAGTGGTGTGTAGAATGCCAGGCCTGGGCTGGCACGGCATCTGGGGGAGGAGAGCTGGGATGGCAGGGTGTGCGTGTGTTTAAATGGATCCATTTTGACTTACTTTTTTTTGTTTTTGAGACGGAGTCTCGCTCTGTCGCCCAGGCTGGAGTGCAGTGGCGCGATCTCGGCTCACTGCAAGCTCCGCCTCCCGGGTTCACGCCATTTTCCTGCCTCAGCCTCCCAAGTAGCTGGGACTACAGGCGTCTGTCACCACGCCTGGCTAATTTTTTTGTATTTTTAGTAGAGATGGGGTTTCACTGTGTTAGCCAGGATGGTCTTGATCTCCTGACCTCGTGATCTGCCCTCCTTGGCCTCCCAAAGTGCTGGGATTACAGGTGTGAGCCACCGCACCTGGCCAGCGTAGTGGGTTTTGAAGAAACTGTCTTACACATGATGGCTGGCCTTGCCTTCCTCATTTAACAGGAAATCCCGGGAATCATGCTGGACAGCGCAAGCTCCTTTCCTGGCACATCTTGGCAGCAGTGGCTGCTCAGGGCTCTTCCGCAGCCGCGTCCCCCGGTGGGCTGAGTTGCTCCTCTTTTGGGAGGTTCCTGTGCAGAGCCCATTTCACGCAGGGATGCCCTGGCTCAGGGTCTGAGCTGCTTCAATTTTGTGAGGACTTGAGAACTTTTTTTCTTTTTTGGGGGCTGTAGGGGGTTGAGTCTCGCTCTATCATTCAGGCAAGGAGTATAGTAGCTGTATCTTGGCTCACTGCAACCTCCGCCTCCCAAGTTCAAGCAATTCTTCTGGCTCAGCCTCCCGATGAGCTGGGATTACAGGCATGCACTACCACACCTGGCTAATTTTTGTATTTTTTTAGTAGAGACAGGGTTTTACCCTGTTGGCCAGGCTGGTCTGGAGCTCCTGGCCTCAGGTGATCCACCTGCCTTGGCCTCTCAAAGTGCTGGGGTTACAGGCATGAGCCACCACACCCCGCCGAGAACATTTTTTTTTTTTTTTGAGACGGAGTCTCGCTCTGTCGCCCAGGCTGGAGTGCAGTGGCTGGATCTCAGCTCACTGCAAGCTCTGCCTCCCAGGTTTATGCCATTCTCCTGCCTCAGCCTCCCGAGTAGCTGGGACTACAGGCGCCCGCCACCTCGCCCGGCTAGTTTTTTGTGTTTTTTTTAGTAGAGACGGGGTTTCACCATGTTAGCCAGGATGGTCTCGATCTCCTGACCTCGTGATCCGCCCGTCTCGGTTTCCCAAAGTGCTGGGATTACAGGCTTGAGCCACCGCGCCTGGCCGAACATTTTTTAAGAAACGTTATTTGTAGGAGGTTGGGCACAGTGGGTCACGCCTGTAATCCCAGCACTTTGGGAGGCCGAGGCAGGTGGATCACCTGAGGCCAGGAGCTCCAGACCAGCCTGGCCAGCAGGGTGAATGAAGCCTGTTCTCTACTAAAAATGCAAAAATTAGCCAGGTGTGGTGGTGCGTACCTGTAATCCCAGCTACTCAGGAGTCTGAGGCAGGAGAATCGCTTGAACCAGGGAGGCAGAGGCTGCAGTGAGCCGAGAGGCTCTGTCACAAAAAAAAATAAAAGTTACTTGTAGGATAGGCTTAGCCTTGGAAGGTGTAGGCAGGTGGACAGGACTCGGAGCCCAGCGTGTGTGTGTTCCGTGTCGTCGCTCCTTCTCTGTCACCTTGAGTGGTGTCTGCGCTTCTGTTTCCTCTCCCCTGTGTGGCAGTAAGCAGTGTCTGTGTTTCAGGTGGCAGAATCGTGTCCTCGAAACCCTTTGCACCTCTGAACTTCAGAATAAACAGTAGAAACTTGAGTGGTAAGAAACTTTCAGCGTTGTTACTGATTCACACGGGTAATTTTAACCGTCTGACATGCGCTATTCCTAGGTTCCTCCCCCTTGGCCCTGTGGAAATTGGGGCTGGATCCTTCTCTGGGGTGGGGCTGTCCTGGGCACTGCAGGGTGCTGAGCCATGTCCCTGGCATCCACCCATTCCCTGCCAGGAGCTCCCCTGGTCATGACAACCACACACGTCCCTAGAGAGCACTGTGTGCCCTGGAGGCAGCATCACTCCTTGGGGAGACCCTGGCTTTGAGGGGAGACGTGAAGGATTTACGGGACTCTTGTGGACAGGGACAGGCCCGCAATGGGAAGGAGCTGGCCCCTCCTGCGCCCCCTGCCTGCCTCGCTGTGCTGCGTGCTCTGTCGGCTCCCAGCCATGCTGGGCAGCACAGTCTCCTCTGAGGGGCTTCCCTGAGGAGCACCCACCTGGGAGGTGCCTGTGTTGCTGGGTGCTGGCTGTTCTTGCAGCCACGATCTAAGTTGCTTCCAGATCTTCTCCCCTCCTTTTCCACCTAGCTGGGTTTGTGGCTGTTGTTCTGAGGTTGGAGGGCCCCAGACCAGGTGCTGTGGAATGGTTCATCTCCCTGGGACGGCCTCTGTGGGCCGCTGTGGCCTGACTCGGTGTGGGGGAAGAGGGAGGACGTGTAGCTCAGGCTTCTGTCCCCACACCTGCCCTTGGGTGGGTGAGGTCGGCATGGAGGGGCTGCGGGCAGACGTGGGCCCGGGCCTCACCTGTGGCTCCCACAGACATCGGCACCATCATGCGCGTGGTGGAGCTGTCGCCCCTGAAGGGCTCGGTGTCGTGGACAGGGAAGCCAGTCTCCTACTACCTGCACACTATCGACCGCACCATAGTGAGTATCTTGTTGTGCCTTTCACCCCGCCCACGTCACACCTCCCGCCTTTCTCACGCGGCCTCTGAGACCCTCCCCCAGAGCCCTGAATGCACCCCCCCGCTCCCCCCATGGCTCAGGCCCAACTCCTCAAGGCCCCCTCTGCACTGCTTGCTCGACGGGACCCACCAGGGTCCTCCCAGGCGCTGGGTGCGTCCTGGGTGAGGGCTGAGCGCTGTCTCCCCTTCTCTGCGCTCAGCCCTGGGGTGGGGCGGGGCCATCAGCGTGATGTGTGACCGTAAGGGTCCTGGCTGCCATATCCAGAGGCCCCTGTGAACAGGAGTCCCACATCCCTGTTCCCTGCTTCCTCCATGTGAGAGGGTCCTGAGCAGGGAGACGCCAGGGTCCACGGGTGGGGTCTGGGATGCTTCTTCCCTCCCTGTGTTCCCCAGGGTCCTCTGACACTGCCCTGGGCCAGTGTGCAGCTTGCCTGCCTCCCAGGGTGCTTCCCCCACAGCCCCTTGGCACGGGTATCCCGAGCCACCTGGCGTGTGGGCAGCGCTGGGCCTCCAGGGCTGGGAGGCTTCCCCGGTCTCTTTCCCATCCTTTGCTTGGGCAGTCTGTTCTTGTTACTGAGGTAGCGGTGGTTTTCCTCACGGTGGTGCTGGTGTGTCCAGACCCTCACTGTCCGGTGCTCGGAGCCTTCACTGGAGCCTTCCTGGGGAGCACTGGTGCGGACTGGGGGCCAACAGCCCTAGTCAGACTCACCCCGCCCCTCCCACTGCTCCCCCGAGGGCCCTGGGACGAGAGGCATGGTGAGCTGACGCTGAGGCTCTCGGGGCTTGGCCTACCGTGTGGCCCCCACCCCCATGCAGTACTGCTGCTTCAGCTGCCCTGGCACTGATGCCCTTGGCGCGGCCCCTCCCCTCCTCCTCTGAGGCGGGCGCGGTGCTTCTGTGCAGAAAGCCCTTCCTCTTCCAGAAGCAGGGACACATCCCAGGGCCCTGTGTCTATTCTGAAGGCTTAAACCAGCTCTGCCCACCCGTCGCGTGCTGGTGAATTGAGGGTGATGTCTGGCCACAGCTGGGTTAGTCACATCTGTGTTTGCGGCTGGGTGGCTCCAGCTGCACGCCTGGTGTCCCCAGATACCAGAACGGCCTCCCCCGCCACTCTCCAGGGAGCGGATGTTATCTGGGTGTCCAGGCAAATCTGAACAGAGATTGGGACTCCCTTCTAATAAGGGTTCTCTTTCTTCATTTTAGCTTGAAAACTATTTTTCTAGTCTGAAAAACCCAAAACTCAGGGTAAGTGTGTGTGTTTTCTTCTGGGTTAATAACATGCATGCACTGACGTGGGGAGACGCAGAGCCGTGCGCAGCCGGGTTCAGGAGCCGTGACTGGAGCATAGCCCTGCTGCCCCTCAGGGCCCAGCCCAGTGGTCTTTCCCGCCTCCTTCCTGCTCCGCCCTGCTGTCATTCCTGGTCCTCTCCCTACCCTTTCCTCCCTGTCCTCCCGCTCCTCCTCTCCTCTCCCAGCCCTTCTCTCTCACCATTCAGTCTCTCTCTTCCACCCTGCCTCTCCCTTTCTCTCTCTCTCCCATCCACTCTCTTGTCTCTTTCTCTCTATACTTTGCCTTGTCTTCGATGGTTTGGCCTGGGCCATCCTTCTTGTTAATACCCATTTCTGGGGAGGTGGCTTGGGTTAGTTTTGGTGATGGGGTAAGTTGCACTGAAGGGCTGGGTGGGTGAACAGCTTGTGCATCACTGCCAGGTGCCCACTCTTGAGGTCTGAGTGGCCAAACCTGCACTTGTCCCACCCTTAGTGCAGAGTGCAGCTCCTGGGCCCCCGCCGCCGTGCACGCTTTGCATTGTCGGAGGCAGGGCTGTCCCCTCCGCTCCCACCTTAAAGCCGCGGTAGGAAAGCCTGGCTCGGGAGCCGCAGTGGCCGCCCTGCTCACTGGTGCTGCTGCAGTCTCAGACTTGCCTGCTTACTTGCCACCAAAGCTGAGACGATGTTTGTCCAGGCGTCCTTTCCTTTTGGAGCGTCAGACGAGACCAGTGTGCAGAGAGCCCCATTCAGGAAGGGCTGTCACTGCCTGGATTTGTAGCTGGGCCTGGGCTCCAACCTGGCCTCAGAGTATGGTAACCCTCGGGAGCCCTCTGTCCTTCCCCCCATGCTTAGGGGGATGTGGGTCTTCCCTGGAGAGCAGGGAACAGCCTGTGATGGCCGGTGCCCCCTGTGTTCTTCCTATGGGTCGCGCCCTCCGCCAATCCTCACATCAGAGAACTTGCGCACGGTGTCCCGCGTGTGGGCCTCATTGCCTTTCGAAGAGAGGAGAGAGGGTAGGGGAGGCTGTGGACTGTGGCTTCTAGGTCCTGCTGCCCGAGGGGCTTCTCGTCTCCTGTCTTGGATGTGGTTCTTCTCTCCGTGGCTCACAGTCTGGCTTCTTACTGATGGGCGGCTGTGATCGTGGGAGTGGCTGTGAATGCCGTCATCCGTGCCCATGGGTCACATCCTGGCCCGCGGGACCCCAAGCAGCCCACTGCTGTCTCTGGGCCTCAGTTTCCTGATGGGTGCCACAGAGGACTTGCAGTGGACAGAGTTGGGCCTGTGGCCCCCTCGAGTCTGAGCTCCGTGTGCCTCTCGGTGTAAGAGGGCTGTGGGCAGCACTGGGGCTCCCTGTGGCTCAACCTGCTCTCCTTCCAGGAGGAACAGGAGGCAGCCCGGCGCCGCCAGCAGCGCGAGAGCAAGAGCAACGCGGCCACGCCCACCAAGGGCCCCGAGGGCAAGCTGGCCGGCCCCACTGACGCCCCCATGGTAAGGCCCGGCCTGGCTCCTGCTGCTGGAGGGCACCCGCCCACTGCCCAGGACACCCCGTGGGCGGGAGGCTCGGCGCCCATCCCTGTTCTTCCTTTGTGTCCTCCAGGACTCTGGTGCTGAGGAAGAGAAGGCAGGAGCAGCCACCGTGAAGAAGCCGTCTCCCTCCAAAGCCCGCAAGAAGAAGCTCAACAAGAAGGGGAGGAAGATGGCTGGCCGCAAGCGCGGGCGCCCCAAGAAGATGAGCACTGCGAACCCCGAGCGGAAGCCCAAGAAGAACCAAACTGCACTGGATGTCCTGCACGCTCAGACCGTGTCTCAGACGGCAGCCTCCTCGCCCCAGGGTGAGTCACCCCTACGCCACGGCCCTGTTCTCCCTGAGTGCAGATGCCTGGGGGGTCGTCTGCTGGGACACCGCCCTCCTGAGCCCCAGGTGTTCAGGGTGTCCCAGGAGCCTCTCTGGTGTGGCTGTGCCTTCAGGGTGGCCCCGTCCTAAGGGGTTGCTGGGCGTCTGCCCTGTGCTGATGCCCTGCCCACCGCTCTCACCCAGATGCCTACAGGTCCCCTCACAGCCCGTTCTACCAGCTACCTCCGAGCGTGCAGCGGCACTCCCCCAACCCGCTGCTGGTGGCGCCCACCCCGCCCGCGTTGCAGAAGCTGCTAGGTGAGCTTCACGCGAGGGGTCGGCGGAGGGTGCTGGGCTTGGGATCCCAGGAGGGCCATGGGTTGTGAGTCTGACCTCGCGCCAGTGACCCCCTCATGCTGGACCCCACTGAAGTCACCCAGGGTCGGAGTCTGCCTGCTGCCAGGGTCAGTAGAGGCTTAGATGCAGCCCATGGGTTGTCTGAGGTCTTACCCAGGAGACGCTAGGTGACACTTGGGACATCTGCGGTTGTCATAACTTTGGGGTGCTGCTGGTACGGGGTAGGTGCAGGCCAGGGATGCTCCTCAGGGCCCTGCAGTGCCCACGATGTCCCCACGCAGTGAACGCTCGGCTGTGCAGGGGTCAGAGGGCCTGAGTGCTCTAAGAGCCTGGGGGGTGTGGTGTGGGCCCCGCCGGGCTCTGCTGAGCTCCTGCCTAATGAGCGCCTGACATCTGCCGAGGCCTGGGGCTCATTCTCAGGGGCCGCTCCCTCCTCGTCCCTCTCATCCCCAGCTGTTCTCTTCTCACGGGTATTCCGTCTCTCTTCCCAGAGTCTTTCAAGATCCAGTACCTGCAGTTCCTGGCATACACAAAGACCCCCCAGTACAAGGCCAGCCTACAGGAGCTGCTGGGCCAGGAGAAGGTGGGTCCTGGCCCCCTTGTCATTCCTTCTTCCCGCACAGAGGCAGGTCGGTTCCTGTTCCTGGGGATCTGTCCCCTGTGGCAGAGGCCCTGGAGTGCAGACCTGAGTGAGCTCCCTCCTCCTCTCACCTGCTGCGAGAAATAAACCTACCTATTTAAACCCAAAGAATGGACTGAGAGACCCGGAGAACAGCAAAAATGAGACTTTTAATCATGGTTTTGCAAGACCTGGTGTCCGATAGGCACACACAGCTCAATTTTAACAAGCAGCTTACCCCCTAGTGCACAGGTCCCTCCCCTGGTTCCTCAAAGGCTGAGCGCTATGCCCGGACATTGCCTCTTGGCTGCTCGGCAGGGGCTGTAGGTGTTTTCTTTTTCTTTTTCTTCTTTTTTTTTTGAGACAGAGTCTCGCTCTGTCGCCCAGGCTGGAGTGCAGTGTGGAGTGCAGTGGCGCAATCTCGGTTCACTGCAAGCTCTGCCTCCCGGGTTCACGCCATTCTCCTGCCCCAGCCTCCCCAGTAGCTGGGACTACAGGCGCCCGCCACCACGCCCGGCTAATTTTTTGTATTTTTAGTAGAGACGGGGTTTCACCGTGTTAGCCAGGATGATCTCGATCTCCTGACCTCGTGAGCCACTGCGCCCCACCGTAGGTGTTTTCTTTAGGGTTGTCCTGTGCATTTTGTGCATTGCAATCCCAGTCAGCTCAGGGGCTTTTCAAGTATTTGACTTATGACCTAAGTAGCTGGGCAGGCTGATAAGAACAGACAAAGCGAGCTATTTTGCAGACTAGTAAACCTTCATCTTAGACTAAACTTCTTTGATTTGGGTGAGGGCAACTAGGTGGGGGGAAGGGGAGGCGGGGAGGTTGACAAGCAGGCATCAGCGATCCAGACAGGGGCCTAGTACCTGCTGTCTCTTCTGTAGTTTGCTGACCTAAGCTGATTCAAGGTACTTTGTCCTGAAAATGGACCACTGTATACATGATTTCCTTCACCTGAGATCCCGGCTGTGGGGCCCCGCCCATCCCACTCTGGGAGCCTCAGAGGACCTGCCTCAGTGGGGAGTTAGGCCTGGGCTATGGGGTGGAAGTTCTGGTGGCCCAGAGATAACTCCAGAAGCCACTGGAGCCACAAGGTTGGTGGTCCCTGAGCCCTGGTTCGCATTTTTGGACTTTGGTTTTGCTTTAAAAAAAAAAAAAATGCTTGTAGCGTGCTTTGAGCATACGCACATACATTGCTCCCTGTGTAGCTGACAGCACACCTGGGCCGGGGCCCCGTTCTCTGCTGGTGTCTGGAGGTTGTCCTGTGTCAATGGCTCCTGGGCGCTTTCCTTGGAGGTGGGCCTCCGGACGCTGAGTTTTTGCTGTTATGCTGCAGAAGGCTTCCTTGCAGATCCATGTGAAAAGTCCATTCCCTGGTATTGCCTTGGGATAAACTCCTCAGCGTCAGCCGCCCTCTGCGTGGCTGGGGGCGCTGCCCTGGCTGAGCCCGGGTTGGGTGGCAGGCGCCATCCCTCCAGCTGCAGAGAGTTCTTTGCAGTGAACCTGTCGCAGAGCTGGTCCCCTCCCGCCGTGACCTGAGTGTTTCTCGCCATCTCAGTCCGGTGTGGGTCCCCTCACACATGTCTGTCCTTGAGCGCGTCTGCGAGAAGTGTGAGTGGCAGGGCGTGGGCCCTCCCTGTGGGCCCTCAGTCACCTGCCCTGTCTGTCCTGCAGGAGAAGAACACCCAGCTCCTGGGCGCGGCTCAGCAGCTCCTCAGCCACTGCCAGGCCCAGAAGGAGGAGATCAGGAGGCTGTTCCAGCAAAAATTGGATGAGGTAGTGGACCCCAGAGGGCAGGTGGCAGCTGGGGCGCAGCCTGGGGTGGCCCACATCCGTTGGTACGGCTTCCTGTTTGGGCCTCTGTCCGGCTGTGTCCCAGGGGCTGGGCTGCAGGGTTGGTCATGCCTGGGGGCTTACTTCACCTTGGAGGCCACCAACATGACCTCTGCCCCACCCCATGTCCCCAGCTGGGCGTGAAGGCGCTGACCTACAACGACCTGATTCAGGCGCAGAAGGAGATCTCCGCCCACAACCAGCAGCTGCGGGAGCAGTCGGAGCAGCTGGAGCAGGACAACCGTGCGCTGCGCAGCCAGAGCTTGCAGCTGGTGGGTGCCACAGCGCAGGGACAGGGACATAGAGGGAACCAGAGGGGCCCTGCCTGGGTGGGTGTGTCCTCTCTGCAGGCGGGAGGCTCTGGAAGGCTCGCCTCTCTCGCGGGGTTTGTTTGGAGACGAATCACACCACCTGTGAAAGCTTGTCGACCGCATCCTATCAGGCAGGCCCAGGCCCTCGGCTGGATGGTTTCTCAGCGGCCCTAGGTGTCAGGGAGCCGCACTGTTGCATGCTCAAGGTGTGGGGTCATGGGAGCATCCCCATGTCATCGTGTGGGTGCTGGAGCTGCCTCATCTGTCCGTGGTGGGCCCTAGTCTCCGCTTGTTCTGCGTCCTCAGCCTGCTGTTCCAGAAACGGGATCTGTGCCCTAAGCACACAGGCTGTTGGCTGAGGCGGGTCCAGGGAACCCTGCCCTGAGGGTGTGGAGTGTGCCAGGCAGGCAGCCAGCCAGTCGCAACTGTCCCATCCCTGTCCCCTCAGCTCAAGGCTCGCTGTGAGGAGCTGCAGCTAGACTGGGCCACGCTGTCCCTGGAGAAGCTGCTGAAGGAGAAGCAGGCCCTGAAGAGCCAGATCTCGGAGAAGCAGAGGCACTGCCTGGAGCTGCAGGTGGGCTGCGCGCGAGGCTGCACTCCATGGTGTCCAAGCCTCTCCCTTCAGCCTCCCTGTGACAGTGTTGAGGCCTGGGGTGGTTGCGGTTGCAGCAGCCTAGGAAGAAGGTGGAGGAGGACAGTTGGGTGGAGGCTTGTGGAACCTGTCTTGGGCCGCAGGCTGGCCGTGTGGATGGCTCCACCTCACTCTGGCCCTAAGCTCTTGGGGGCATCTCAGGCTTGCTTGGCTGAATCCGCAGCGCTAACCCAGGATTTCCTGATTTCATGGCTGCCTCCTTGCAAATCGCTTCTGTAGCAGTCCTAGGGGAGAATTTGCTCATTAGAAAAATAGCTGGATCAGTGCAGGGGTTCATGAACGCCTGTAATCCCAGCACCTTGGGAGGCCGAGGTGGGCAGATCACCTGAGGCTAGGAGTTGGAGACCAGCCTGGCCAACACAGTGGGACCCTGTCTCTACCAAAAATATAAAAATAGCTGGGTGTGGTGGTGCGTGCCTGTAGTCCCAGATCCCAGGGAGGCTGAGGCAGGAGGATTATTTGAGCCCTGGAGGTGGAGGCTGCAGCAAGCCAAGATTGCACCACTGCACTCCAGCCTGGGCGACAGAGCCAGGCCCGTCTGAAAGATAAAATAGCTCGTACTTTCTGACACTGCGAAACGCATTTGTGGAGGCCAAGTAAAGGAAGTGTGGAGCAGGGTGTGCGATGGGAAGGTGCTCTCCTCCCTCCTCCCGGGCAGGGGCAGGTGCTGGTGGGCGGTGCCCACAGCTGCTGTGCAGCCTAGAAAGCAGCAGGTGATAGGCTTTGTTCCCAGAGCCCTGTCCCGTCAAGGCTGTGCCCGCCTCTGGCCTTACGTGTCCCCAGTGTGGTTTCACTGTTGATGGACCTAGTGCCCTGTCACCGGACCTCCGTTGCCCTTTCAAATTACTGCACCAAGCCTGCTGCAAGGCTGTCCCTGGAGGTAGGCGCCCATGGGCGGCTGGCGGACGTCGGGAAGCGCCACCCACGTGCTGCCAAGCCGCTTCCTCACGTGGCCCAGGCGAGTCTCACTAGCATATGTGAGAGAAACGGAAGTCGCTGACCTCGTTACCACAGCCAAGCCCCAGGGTCTGCCTGGAGTAGAGGCCTCGGGAAGAGCGTATTTGGGTTCTGACCATTTTTGTCATAACCTTTTTTCTGTAATAAAGAAACAAAATGTGTTCGTTAAAAGAAAGGAAAGCAGGTAAACAGAACAGATAAACCAAAAGGAAAAAGCCCCTCTGAGCCTTAGCACCGGGGAAGCTGCCACGCCCGACTGGCGTGCCCCTCCACAGGAGGGTGCTTTACACTTGGGGTGTTTTACACTTAGAGTCTATTCTGAGAGACGAGAGCGCTCTGTATCCTCCTGTTGCTCTTTTCGGAGAAGGTGCTTTCATGTCAGCGAAAACCATCCTTGGCCCTCCACAGTGCTTTATTTGGCGCCCCCGGCTTCCGACCCTGCCTCTAGGTGGTCCGTGGCTTTGGTTTTCCATCCCATACAGGCAGCGGGGGCCGGCCGCCCCTCGCGTGTGCATCTGTGCTGCAGTCTTGGGTCCCTGGTGTGGCCCCAGGTGGGGCGGGCCTGACGCCATCTCTCCTGCAGATCAGCATCGTGGAGCTGGAGAAGAGCCAGCGGCAGCAGGAGCTCCTGCAGCTCAAGTCCTGTGTGCCGCCTGATGACGCCCTGTCTCTGCACCTACGCGGGAAGGGTGCTCTGGGCCGCGAGCTGGAGCCTGACGCCGGCCGGCTGCACCTGGAGCTGGACTGCGCCAAGTTCTCGCTGCCTCACTTGAGCAGCATGAGCCCAGAGCTCTCCATGAACGGCCAGGCTGCCGGCTATGAGCTCTGCAGTGCGCTGAGCCGGCCGTCATCCAAGCAGAACACACCCCAGTACCTGGCCTCACCCCTAGACCAGGAGGTGGTGCCCTGCACCCCCAGCCACAGCGGCCGGCCACGCCTGGAGAAGCTGTCTGGCCTGGCTGCACCCGACTACACCAGGCTGTCCCCGGCCAAGATTGTGCTGAGGCGGCACCTGAGCCAGGACCACACGGTGCCCAGCAGGCCGGCCGCCAGTGAGCTGCACCCAAGGTGAGTGCCCTGGCGCGGTGGGGGTCTGCACCTGGTGCCTGCTGACTCTGCCTGCTGTGCTCAGGATGTCAGGGGTTCTCAGCAGGAGTGCGTCTGCTGAGGAGACTGAGGTGGGGAGGTGCTGGGCCAAGCCGCTGCCTCTGAGCGCCAGCCTGCGGCCCTGCGTGGCCCTCGAGAGTGACTGCAACTTCTCATTCCAGAGCTGAGCACACCAAGGAGAACGGCCTTCCCTACCAGAGCCCCAGCGTGCCTGGCAGCATGAAGCTGAGTCCCCAGGACCCGCGGCCCCTGTCACCTGGGGCCTTGCAGCTTGCTGGAGAGAAGAGCAGTGAGAAGGTGCGGGCCACAACCCCCGCCCAGGGCTCAGGGAGGTGCTCAGCAGAGGTGGCCTGAGCGAGTTGCTAGCAGGAGGGGTTGTCCTAGTTGACCTTGGGGCACAGTGAGGGACTGGGGTTGACCTGGAGGAGGATATTGTGGCTGAGTTGGGGGGCAGCCTGTAAGGACAGGTCACAGGTGACGCTGGGCAGGTGCCATGGAGGGTGTGGGCTTTGTCAGGGTGTCCCTGGCGCCTCTCAGTTCTCAGTGACAGATGGCAAGTGCTGGTGGAGACACAGAGCCCTGTTTGGGAGGCCGCTGCCCTCGAGGACTGCCCGGGGGGCACTGGCCTGTGTGCGCAGGGATGAAGAGGGATGGACGGCAACGTTGCATGGACTTGGCAGTGCTATGGATGTGGGCCCTGGGAGGCTTGGTGGCCCCATGGGTCGCTGCCCACCGAGCTGGGCGGGCAGGCTGCAGGGGACCGACGGGCATTGCTTTCAGACGGCAGGAGCTTGCTGTTCTCTGGAGTGTCCCAGAGCTGGTGTCCAGGAGGGCCTGACCGCGTGGGGAAGGTTGCAGGGCCTTGGCAGCGTGGGGGCCGCCTTGAGAGAGCTGCAGCAGCCCCCGTCCTGTGGCTGTGGTTCCTTTGTCCTGGAGGGTTGTTGACCCGCGCCTGGGGGCGGGCCTTCGTCCGCAGGGCCTGAGAGAGCGCGCCTATGGCAGCGGCGGGGAGCTCATCACCAGCCTGCCCATCAGCATCCCGCTCAGCACCGTGCAGCCCAACAAGCTCCCGGTCAGCATCCCCCTGGCCAGCGTGGTGCTGCCCAGCCGCGCTGAGAGGGCGGTGAGTGGCTCCCAGGATGGCGTCCCCAAGGGTCCTGTTGAGGCAAAACAGAGTTTGGGGTTCTCGAGACCTGGCTCGCTTTGTGAAGTCACAGGCTGTTAAATGATGTCAAGCCTGAGGCAGTGCAGTGAAGGTGGACCGTCCGAAGCCGGGGTGTGTCCGGTGACCTGGGCCGTTGTTATGGCTAGTCTTTTTCTTTTGGGTAAAAGGTGGGTGTGCAAGTGGAGAGGGCCTCACACCTTCTGGGTTGAGGAGAAGCTCAGAGGCGCACCCTGGCTCCCAGCCTCACTCCTCATGAGGCCCCATTGGCTGCCGTGGCCCTTGTCCTCGCAGCCGCCTCTGGGTTCTCCCACCCAGTGCTGTGCATGCAGAGAATCTCATTTTGTGTAGCATGGGTGGGATTTTCTGGGCATTGAACTATTTTTTTACAAGTATACACTTCAGTGTTTTTTAGCATTTTCTGTTCTTTTTTCTTTGATTTTTTCAAGACAGAGGCTTGCTCTGTCACCCAGGCTGGAGTACAATTGTGTGATCTCGACTCACTGCAGTCTCCACCTCCCGGGTTCAAGCAGCTCTCCTGCCTCAGCCTCCCGAGTAGCTGGGATTACAGGCATGCCCCACCACCACACCCGGTTAATCTGCCCCCAACCCCCTGAGACGGAGTCTTGCTCTGTTGCACAGGCTGGGGTGCAGTGGCACGATCTTGCAATCTTGGCTCACTGCAATCTCCGCCTCCTGGGTTCAAGCAGTTCTCCTGCCTCAGCCTCTTGAATAGCTGGGATTACAGGCATGCACCACCATGCCCAGCTGAGTTTTGTATTTTTAGTAGCGACGGGGTTTCACTGTCTTGGCCAGGCTGGTCTCGAACTTCTGACCTCAGGTGATCCGCCCACCTCGGCCTCCAAAAGTGCTGGGATTACAGGCATGAGCCACTGCACCCAGCCAAATGTTGTATTTTTAGAGGTGGAGGTTTTGCCATGTTGGCCAGGCTGGTCTCGAACTCCTGGCCTCAGTCGATCCGCCTGGCTTGGCCTCCCACAGTGCTGGGATTCCAGGTATGAGCCCCCATGCCTGGCCAGTTTTTTGTATTTTTATATACCTCGATCTAATTCAGGACATTTTCTTCAACCCAGAAGAAGTGTTGCCCCGTCAGCAGTCACTCCCTAGCCGTCCCCAGCCCCCGGGCCCCCGAACACACTCGTGTCCGGGCCTGTCCCTCCTCTTGGCACGTGAGGGCATTCCCTGTGTGGGCGGAGTGTGCCGTCTTCATCGTGCCCAGTTGATGGGCCCCGGCTTGACTCCCCATTTTGGCGATTGTGAATCATTCTGCTGTGAGCGCTGGGTCCAGGTTTCTGTGTGGATGTAGGTTTGTTCTTTGGCCCATGTGGGAGTGGAGCTACTGGGTTCTGCGGTCATTACTGACCTTTGTTGGACTTGGAGTGTGGTGCGGGGAAGTGCAGGGGGTGGTGGCTGGCAGGTGCGGTCTCGTGAGCACCCCCACGCGACTGCTGACATTTGTCCATGCTACTCAGAAAACAGCCACTTTCCCTGTTGAGGGTGGGCCGTGGGTTGTTTGGGTGGTGCCCAGTACCCCCTCCCCACAGCCAGACCCCAGGACTCCCACCTCCTGACCTCCCTGCCTCAGGCCCTCTGCCTCATTCACACACAAGCACTGCCCACCCTCGCTGCGCCACCTGCCCGGGACCCCACTGCAGTTCCCCCACTGCCCTCTTCCCATCCTGGACTGGACGGTGACCCCGGCGGCCTCCCCCAGCCAGCTGCAGCCCTCCACTCTCACTGTTTCCAACTGGGTTCTGGGTCTCGCCCCTGACACAAGGTTTTCTCTCTGCAGAGGAGCACCCCCAGTCCTGTGCTGCAGCCCCGCGACCCCTCATCCACACTTGAAAAGCAGATTGGTGCTAATGCCCACGGTGCTGGGAGCAGAAGCCTTGCCCTGGCCCCCGCAGGTAACGCCCCTCCTGTGCCCTACATTCAGGACTTTGCTGCTGCTGCTCTTCAGGCGGGAGGGCCGGGGTGCTGGGAATGCAACACAGCTTCCTGGGGTGATCATGGGGGCTGCTGCCCCGAACCACCAGGCCTCGTTACTGACACCCTTTCCTGCATCCCACCAGCTGGGATACAGATCGGGCTCAGCTACAGCCACCGCGGCCTAGTGCCTGCGTCTCCCAACACTGACACCTTGTGCTTGGGTGTATTAATTCAGCCCGTGAGGTCGGCCCCAGCGCTGTCAGGGGCTCCTCTACTCATAGCCTGACTCAGGATCAGCTCCACACACAGCAGTGCCCAGTGGCACACGACCGTGGGCCTCCATGCTAGTAGCAGCGTGGTTTCTGGTTTCTTCAGAAGCCTGACCAGACTGCTGTTCGCCCAGTTTCTGCAAAGAGCCAGAGAGGACGCTGCTTTGGCTTTTGTCAACACTGCAGGCCTGTCTGTTGTGGAAGCTGCAGAGATAGCATGTCAGGGAGCATGGCTGTGTGCCAGTAAAACTTTACTTACAACAACCAAGGGCGCCAGACCCCCAGGCTGGTTTGCTGGCCCCGTGTTGACACGCGGTGTGATGTGGCCACTACCTCTTCAGGAGTAAAAAGTAAAATGGCCGGGCGCGGTGGCTCACTCCTGTAATCCCAGCACCCTGGGAGGCCGAGGAGGGTGGATCACCTGAGGACAGGAGGTCGAGACCAACCTGGCCAACACGGTGAAACCCCGTCTCTACTAAAAGTACAAAAATTAGCCGGGTGTGGTGGCGGGCTTCTGTAATCCCAGCCACTCGGGAGGCTGAGGCACGAGAATCGCTTGATCCTGGGAGGTGGAGGCTGCATTGAGCTGAGATGGCGCCACGGCACTCCAGCCTGGGCAAAAAGAGTAAAACTCCATTTCAAAACAAAACAACAAAACAAGTAAAGAGCCGCCATCGAGATAGGAGGCTCTAGGGAGGCTGGGCAGGCTTCACAGTTGGCCACGTGAGGGCCCCGGAGAGGCTGCCAAAGCCTGGGCAGCTCTGCCCTCACAGGGTTGGGTTGTGCCCTTGGGATGAGTTCTGCTCTGCAAGAGGCAGTGACAGCTTCGGGAGGTTTTCAACTGGGTGGCAAACAGCCAACTCCAGAAGCGCCTCACCGCGCCCCTGCACGGAGGCCTCATTGACAGAAGCAGGGAGGCTGCCCTTTGTCCTTGGGTGGCCGTGGAAGTGCCCCACTCGTCGTGGGCTGGGAAGCATCGTGGGCTGGGAAGCGCGGCTGCAGCCTCCAGGCGGCCATAGCTTGGAGCGTTCCAGCTGAGTTGTCCTCTGAGAACAGGTGGGAGGGAGGCCACGCAGCCTTGGGCTTTCCTCATGGTGTCTCTGAGCTCACGGGGCCAGAGGGCAACTTACTCAGAGGAAGCCCAGCTCAGCGGGGAGCCCGCACCAGGAGGCTTCTTGGGAGGCAGCATCTCAGCTGGGACCTGCAGGGCACAGGCAGCCCAGATGGTGGGAGGAGGCACAGGGTCAATCCTGAGCCCTGAGCTTGCCCAGAGAGCCTTGTGGTTCCACCCCAGAGGGGCCATTTTCAGACTCCAGCCCTGCTCCCCACTTCCCTGCCTCTCCTGGAGCCCACAGAGCTCCTGGAGGGTGGTGCTCCCACAGCCTGGCTTTCTCTTTGGCGCAGTGGGGCCCAGCATCCGCCCCTGTGGACTGAGCCTGTCCTGTGTTCCCTGACACCCCCATGTCCTTCCTGGCAGGCTTCTCCTATGCTGGCTCTGTGGCCATCAGCGGGGCCTTGGCGGGCAGCCCGGCCTCTCTCACACCTGGAGCCGAGCTGGCCACCTTGGATGAGTCCTCCAGCTCTGGGAGCCTTTTTGCCACTGTGGGGTCCCGCAGCTCCACACCACAGCACCCCCTGCTGCTGGCACAGCCCCGGAACTCGCTCCCGGCCTCTCCCGCCCACCAGCTCTCCTCCAGCCCCCGGCTTGGTGGGGCTGCCCAGGGCCCGCTCACTGAGGCCAGCAAGGGGGACTTGCCCTCAGATTCCGGTTTCTCAGATCCTGAGAGTGAGGCCAAGAGGAGGATCGTGTTCACCATCGCCACTGGTGCGGGCAGTGCCAAACAGTCGCCCTCCAGCAAGCACAGCCCCCTGACCGCCAGCGCCCGTGGGGACTGTGTGCCGAGCCACGGGCAGGACAGCCGCAAGCGCGGGCGGCGGAAGCGAGCATCGACGGGGACGCCCAGCTTGAGCGCAGGCGTGTCCCCCAAGCGCCGAGCCCTGCCGTCCGTCGCTGGCCTTTTCACACAACCTTCAGGGTCTCCCCTCAACCTCAACTCCATGGTAAGGACGGGGACCGGCGGGGCTGGGGAGCACGGCCTGTGAAAGAAAGACCAGAGGGAAGTGGGGGCTATGACTGAGTCTGGCTGTTGTCCAGGCATCTGCAGCCTGGCAGCCTGGGAGGAAGCAGCCGACAGCTGCCTGCAAGCTTCTTCATCCTTGGCTGTGGGGCCTTGGTGGGGGTGGGCACGTGAGGAGGCGGTGTGGGGGGCTCTGGGATTGTGGGGTCGTGTGTGAGGACCGGGAGGAACCAGGATGGGGGCTGCACTGGCCACTGGGCAGGGCGTCAATTTCCTCAGGAAACCCTGGGGTACAGATAGGAGCCTCCTGGGGCCGTGGGGCTCTCTTGCCTTGGGGTCCCAGGTCTGTGGTGTGTGCATCCGCTGTGTCTGTCTGCCCTCAGGTCAGTAACATCAACCAGCCCCTGGAGATTACAGCCATCTCGTCCCCCGAGACCTCCCTGAAGAGCTCCCCTGTGCCCTACCAGGACCACGACCAGCCCCCCGTGCTCAAGAAGGAGCGGCCTCTGAGCCAGACCAATGGGGCACACTACTCCCCGCTCACCTCGGACGAGGAGCCAGGCTCTGAGGACGAGCCCAGCAGCGCCCGGCGAGTCCAGGGGCCTGGAGGGGGACAGGGCCTGGCAGCAGGGGCAGGAGGTGCCTGCTCACCGTGTGCATGTGTGGGTGGGGAGGACTGGCAGGCTCTGAGGGGGTGCCCTGGACGGGAGGGAGGCATCTGTTTAGTGAAGGGCCTCCCCGCAGGTCCTGGGCCCTGTTCCGGGCAGGGCTGGCCTCCCGGGCCATTCGGGAGGGGGGACACGAGCAGGGCCACCAGTTAGAAGAGTCAGGCCAAGGAGGAGGAGCTGAGTGCAGCAGGAGGGAAGTTTCAGCAGTGACGCGTCTGGGGGTCTCATCCACATGTCTCGCCCAGTGTATTACAATGGCTTTATTAGATAAAATTCACATATTATATTCTCCATTTAAAGTGTGCAACATTACCACTGCCTAAATCCAGAACCTTCCATCATGTTCTGAGAAAATCTCATCCCCTTGGAACACTCACTCCCCATCCCCTCCCCAGAGCCCTTGGCACCCACCCCCACCCTACTTTCTGTCTTCACGAATCTGAGGGCTCTAGGGACCTCCTAGGAGCGGAATCACACAGGATGTGTCCTTTTGTGTCTGGCATCTCAGCAGGACGTCCTCAAGGTGCATCCTCGGCCCCTTTCGTGGCTGGGTGGTGCTCTGCCATCCATCCGCCCATTGCGCTGGCCTTGCTTACCCTTGGCGGTTGTGAGCAGCGCTGCTGTGGCCACGGGCGTGCATGTTTCTGTTCGGAAGCAAGTTTCCCGTTTCCTGGTGCCTGGGCAGAGGTGCTGGGTGGCCCAGCCCCCTGTGCGCTCCAGCAGCCGCACCATTCCACCCTGCCACCACGGGTGCATGAGGGTCTGAGGTCCCCACATCGGCACCACACTGAATTTCTTGTTTTGATTCTACCCATCCGAGTCGTTGTGAAATGACATAACGTTGTAGGGTTTTTTGCTTTTTTTTTTTTTTTTTTGAGACACAGGGTCTTGATCTGTCGCCCAGGCTGGAGTGCGGTGGCGCAGTCTTGGCTCACTGCAACCTCCGCTTCCTGGGTTCAAGTGATTCTCCTGCCTCAGCCTCCTGAGTAGCTGCAGCTACAGGCACACGCTACCACCATGCCTAGTTCGTTTTTTTTGCTTTATAGAGACAGGGTTTTGCCATGTTGCCCAGGCTGGTCTCAAACTCCTGGCCTCAAGCATTCCACCTCCCTCTGCCTCCCAGCATGCTGGGATTATAGGCGTGCACCATCATAGCCAGCCCTAAGTGTGCTTTTGGTGGTGTTCTAAGTTAATTCATTTTGCTCCTTTCCCACAGGTACATGCACGTGTCACATAAAAAACATCCTAGCACTTGGGTGCTCTTTTTGCATTGGGATTGCTCAGCTTAGTGGTTTCCAGGATCTTTGGGAATTCGTGTGTCCTTGGTGTGTTCTTGGGACACTGGATCAAAGCGACCCCATGCAGTGTGTGGTTGGGTGTGGCTTCATGTGCTGACCTGCAATGCTGTGGCATTGTTTGCCACCGGAGGCGCCAAGGTCTAAGGGGGGCAGGGAGATGGAGGTAGGGAGAGAGCTGTGTCTGGGATTCTCACACTTCTGTGTGCTGGGAAATTGCTTCTCCCATTCAGCTGCCGTACCTAATCTCTTGGCTCCTTGTCCCAGGAGAGGCCCTGGAGCCCCTGCCAGGACAGTGCCTTTGTGGCGCAAGGGGGGTGGATCCCAGGGCCCAGCCGCCCAGTCGAGGCCTGGCCCAGGGTGGCTGCATGGATCCCGTCTGGGCCCGGTGCTGCTTGCTCACTGCCTCCCAAGCTCCCGGGGCTGTTGGCTTTCAGTATGGGTGTCGTTCTTAGCATACAACTGGGTTTCAAGCATTAATGACCTTTTTTTCTTAACAGAATTGAGAGAAAAATTGCAACAATCTCCTTAGAAAGCAAATCTCCCCCGAAAACTTTGGAAAATGGTGAGTAACAAGTGTTTTGGGGCGTGGCCAGGCCTGTCCATGCAGCCGTGGTGCCTGGTCAGTGCTGCTGACCCACTGGCTGGCCCGCTGCGTAGTGTCCTGCGTGGGTGCCAACAGCTGGGACGCTGGGCTTCCAGAACTGCCTCTGGGAGGCCCAGGGCCTCCGCAGATGCGCCGTGCTCCCGCAGCGGGTGGCTGACCTGCGGGGATCGCCACCTTGGGTCCCATTTCCTTTGCACCCTGGCCTTCCCCCCAAGTGGTGCCTGCTTTCATGCCCCGCCCTGCCTGCGTCCTCGGTGAAGTCCCTGACCTGGTCTGGGGCAGCCCTACCTTACCTCCCAGAGGCCTGCTGGCCTCAGCATTTTCCCCAGAGCTAAGGGAGAGCTCATCCTACATGGCCTTCTCTGAGATCCGCTTCAGCTGCCTCGATCCTGTTCTCTGCCCTCCTGACCCGTCCCGTCCCATCCCCTGCCATGTCATCCTGTGCTGTACCCCTCCTGTCCCATCCCATCTTGTCTCCTCCCATCCCCTTCCCTTCTGTCCTGTCCCTTCCTGTTCTTTTTGGCATCTTCAGTGTCTGTGGCCTGCCTGCAGAGTTGCCTGTGCCGTGGCAGCAGCCCCAGTCAGCCTCGTGGGTAGCCCAGGCAGGTGCTCTGGGCTCACGACCTCTGCCTTTCCTCTGTGCCAGGTGGTGGTTTGGCGGGAAGGAAGCCCACGCCCGCGAGCGAGCCAGTCAACAACAGCAAGTGGAAGTCCACTTTCTCGCCCATCTCTGACATTGGCCTGGCCAAGTCTGCAGACAGCCCGCTGCAGGCCAGCTCTGCCCTCAGCCAGAACTCCCTGTTCACGTTCCGGCCCGCCCTGGAGGAGCCCCCTGCCGATGCCAAGCTGGCCACCCACCCCAGGAAAGGCTTTCCCAGCTCTCTGTCGGGGGCTGACGGACTCAGCCCGAGCACCAACCCTGCCAACGGCTGCACCTTTGGCGGGGGCCTGGCCGCGGACCTGAGTTTACACAGCTTCAGCGATGGTGCTTCCCTTCCCCACAAGGGCCCCGAGGCGGCCAGCCTGAGCTCCCCGCTGAGCTTCCCCTCGCAGCGTGGCAAGGAGGCCTCGGACGCCAACCCTTTCCTGAGCAAGAGGCAGCTGGATGGCCTGGCTGGGCTGAAGGGCGAGGGCAGCCGCAGCAAGGAGGCAGGGGAGGGCGGCCTGCAGCTGTGCGGGCCCACGGACAAGACCCCACTGCTGACTGGCAAGGCCGCCAAGGCCCGAGACCGCGAGCTCGACCTCAAGAATGGCCACAACCTCTTCATCTCCGCTGCGGCCGTGCCTCCCGGAAGCCTCCTCAGCGGCCCCGGCCTGGCCCCGGTGGCGTCCTCCGCAGGCGGCGCGGCGTCCTCCACCCAGACGCACCGGCCCTTCTTGGGCCCCTTCCCGCCGGGACCGCAGTTTGCGCTCGGCCCCATGTCCCTGCAGGCCAACCTCGGCTCCGTGGCCGGCTCCTCCGTGCTGCAGTCGCTGTTCAGCTCTGTGCCGGCCGCCGCAGGCCTGGTGCACGTGTCGTCCGCTGCCACCAGACTGACCAACTCGCACGCCATGGGCAGCTTTTCCGGGGTGGCAGGCAGCACAGTTGGAGGTAGGCAGGGCGGCTGCCCCCGCGCCCCCGCCGGCGGCCCCTTCCTTTGCAGGTTTCCTTCCACGCTCTCTGGCGCCAGGAGCTGAGCTGCAGGTCCCCTCGTGCTGGCTGGTCCCCGCCGTCCCGGCACGGTCGCGAACCCCAGTCCTGTGGGGAGAGGGCTCACGCTGAGTCCATGTGTCTTGGGTTCTTTGGTTGTAACCGCGTCCCTCTTGTTTTCAGAAGGCCACGGCGCGCAGGGCCACCAGAGCATTACTTTCTCCCGTGGAGGTCACCTGCTAAGTGTGGCCGCCCGGGCTCTGGAAGGCTCTGGGAGCTGGTGTTGGGTAAGAGCGAGTCCCCGCAGTTCCTGCCCAGACAGGGCGGAGAGGAGCCGCTGGGGGAGCGGCCTGGCCTTGGGGCTGCTGCGGGGCGGGCGGCCGGAGGGCGGGCCACCACGAGCCTGGCCAAGCCGCTGTTTGCGCTTGGTGCCCGCACGCGCCCGGCGCCTCCGTTTCGCTTCCCTTTTTGTGAGCCTGCGGCTGCTTCTCTGCGCTTGCCTGGATGCTGCCGCCTGTTGAAGCTGCGTTTTTCTCTCCTGTTTGCAGGTGTCTTTAACCACGCGGTGCCTTCCGCCTCTGCTCATCCGTTTGGAGCCCGTGTCGGCCGCGGGGCTGCATGTGGCAGTGCCACGCTGGGCCCGAGCCCGCTGCAGGCGGCGGCCTCTTCCTTTCAGGCCCCGGCCTCGGTTGAGACCCGGCCGCCCCCTCCGCCTCCGCCTCCCCCGCTGCCCCGCCTGCGCACCAGGGCCGGCCCCCCGCGGGGCCTCCCGTCCTCCACGCCCCGCCTCCACCTAACGCCGCCTTGCCTCCTCCCCCAACGCTGCTGGCCTCTAACCCTGAGCCCGCGCTTCTGCAGAGCCTCGCGTCCCTCCCGCCTAACCAAGCTTTCTTGCCCCCCACCTCTGCTGCCTCTCTGCCGCCTGCTAACGCCTCTTTGTCTATCAAGCTCACCTCCCTCCCGCACAAGGGCGCTCGCCCCTCCTTCACGGTGCACCACCAGCCCCTGCCCCGGCTGGCCCTGGCCCAGGCCGCGCCCGGGATCCCGCAGGCCAGCGCCACGGGGCCGTCCGCGGTGTGGGTGTCCCTCGGCATGCCGCCTCCCTATGCCGCGCACCTTTCGGGGGTTAAGCCGCGATAAAGACCTTGCTTAGCTAGCAGTGCGTATTGTGTAAGGTAAGGCCAGAGCCCCGCGCGGTGGCTCACTCCAGACACTGAACTGTCCTTCCTTTGGCAGAGAAGGTGGCCACAGGGCTTGGCAGAAGTCCCGGGGGTCCTGAGAAGGGAAAAGGGAGAGAGCCAGGGAGACCAGGGAGATGGTCGCGCGAGAGGGACTGCAGGACGGGCACCAGCCGTGGAGTGGCCTGAGTGTGTTGGGTTCCAGCTGCCCGCAGCTGGGTCCCTGTGGTGATGCCGCAGGACTGAGGCCAGCCCTGGGGGCAGCTGTGCCAGCCCCTGTGGGTGAGGCTCACGGGGTGCCGGGCCAGGGGGCTGGGGGCTCTAGCTCCTAGAGCGGCCTCCAGGGCTCCATCTGCACCAGGTGCAGGTCACTCATGACAGGTGGCATGGCTTGGTGCTGTTCTCCAGGCGTCCAGCGTGTAGCAGGCACGGTGCTGGCTGCAGAGGTCCTGGGGAGCCAGGGTGGCTGGATGGATGTCTCTGGTCGGGGCTGTCTGGCTGGTGGCCTCAGATACCCCTCATAGGGAGCCAGTGAGGCCCCTGGTGCCCCACCTGCCTGGGGGCTGGGTTCCTGGCGGGGTCGAGAGGCAAGCTCTGTGCCCTGTGTGTTGGGGCTCCCTTGCTAGACATGGCTGATGGCGGCCACACTGCTCTGTGGTTGTGGCCCACAGCCAGGGGCTTTCAGCCGCTCCGATGTCAGCACCGCGTTGGGCGGGTGAGTGTAGATCGTGTCCACCTTCGAGACCAGGAGGAAGTTGGAGGCAGGAGTGATTTTGATGACGTGAGGCCTTGAGGGAATGTCCTGTCCACTCCTCCCCTGGGAGTCTGTGGAGACTCTGGCTGCTGACCCGGGGACCACGTGGTGTGCCCGGCAGCGCAGTGCGGAGGTGCCCTCTGCTCGTCCCTGGCCTTCTGCCTCGGGGGGGAGCCCTGGGACGAAGGCCTTCCTGAGCGAGTCCAAAGCCCGCCGGGCAAGGAGAGGAGGACTGGGAGCCAGGAGCCAAGGCGGAGGCCGTGGCCGGGGCTGGTCGGCCAGGCGGGTCGGTGCGGGCACCTGCGGGCTGAACAAGCTATGCTGGGTCTCGTAGGAGATGAGCTGCAGGTAGGGTGGCTTTAGCTGAACTCGGCTGTGTGTCTCCTTTGGAGGAATGCCGGAGCTTGGCCTGCGTGTCCAGGTGTCAGGCTCCCTGGGTCTGCCATGGGGCACGCCCATCATCTGTTGCGGTTAGAGGGAGCTGGCACCATGCCTGTCATGGTGCTGGCCCCAGGTGGCCTGCGTGCTCATGGGAGGCCTCGGTCCCCAGCCTGGGTGAGTGTTGGGCTCCCCCAGGCGCGATGGTAACCTCAGGTGGTCGCTCTTCCCACTGTGCCCTTCTGCAGGTAACTAGGATTTCTACCTCAACCGCGAGACCTATGCAAGGACGGTGTGGACCAACTCGCGCCCGTGGCATGGTGCCCACCGGCCTGCCGGGCTCCCACCCCTGGATGGCAGAGGCGAGGATGGATGGGAGCTCCACTGTGAATCGGCGGCGCACGCCGCAGGAGGCTGGGACTGGTCCAGTTTGTACTGTCGATAGTTTTAGATAAAGTATTTATCATTTTTTAAAAAGTGTAAACAATTCTGACTTATTTTATTCCATCTAAGTGGTAAAAGGCAACCTATTGAGAAATATAAATATCTATATATGAGAGATCTATATAAAGACACGTGTCTGCAGGGCGGGCCCGCCAGCGGATTCGCCGACAGCCTGCCCCGGTGCTATCTCGTCCCCAGGCCCGCGCCTGCCTCCACCCGCTTGGTGCTGACTAGACGCTGACAACGCCGAACCCCGTTCTCAGAAACGCCGCCCGGCCAGCTCCCCCGACGCACTGCTCCCGTACCAAAGGCAGGCCCGTCGCCACCACATTCCTCGGAGGCCCCGGCCGCGGCCTGAGCCCCTTCCTGAGCCCCTGGCGCCTGCCCTGAGCTCTTCACCTTTACCCTGGCACTGTGAACCCTTAGACTGTTCACCCTCCGGGGCTTGGGTCGCGCCCTTGCACGAGAATGGGTCTGCGCGGTGGCGTAGCTGGCCGCGTGCTGTGCGATGGTGCTGTGAGGACGGCGCAGGCACGTTTAACAAGTGCATTTACTTTTGTATTTCTCGGCTGTCCATGGCTCGCAGCGTGCCCCGCGATGTGGGGCAGGCCTGTTGTGGGTCCGTTGGTGTTTCTGTACAGGAGAGAGTCACACTAATGAGTGGCAGTATTTTATAGAGATGTGATGAGAATTTATAAATTTCATAGATTTGACAGCTTTTATTTTTAGATGGTATAATGCACAGTGAAGAGGAAAAAAAAGCGAGGGGAAAAACCTTATTTATTCAAACAGTGCACAAAGTGGCCCCAGGGTTGGCCACCACCCCAGACCCCTCAGTTGCAGCTCCCAGCAGCCCAGACAGAGCTGCCGGCGCCCCTGCCTGCCCCACATCCCCTTCCTGTCAGGGTCATGCCTGGCACCCGTCCCTTGAAGCCTGTGGTGGCTCTCCCAGTTGCTGTGGATGTGGTGGGGCCGGGGTGCACTGCTGAAGCCTGGCCTCTCTGGCCTTAGGCCCTGGGGTGATGTCGGCCCCCCACTCTGCAGCCTGGGGGGTGCCTAGGACTGGGTGTGGAAGGAGAGGCGCTGAGGCCGGGGTGTGGCAGGCAGGCAGGGCCACTCTGGTGCTTCGGGAGCCCTGCAGTCGGCCTGGGTTGTCTGGGGAGTGGTGGGAGTGTCTCCAAGTGCCCTCCTTGGAGGATGGGATCTGGGAGTCCGAGCTGCCCACACCTGATCCCGGGCTGTGTGGCACTCCCTGAGCCCACCTTCTCAAGTGCTTGCCCCTGTGAGGTGGCATCCGGGAGCCCCTTCCCCAGGGTGCCACAGATCCACCCTCCAGGTGTCAGCCCTGCGTTCCGGTTCCCAAGGGCAGGATGGACACACATCATGTCCCTACCACGTTTTCCTAGCACGTGGCCTCCAGAGGGAGCCGAGGAGGAAAGGCTTCTGTGGTTGCTAGGTGGGCAAGTCCTGTGTGGGAGGGCCTGGAAGACCCCTGCTTGTGCCTGGTGGGGGGATGCTGCCTCCCCCTGGCCCCCAACAACCTCTCAGACCCCCGTCCCCCAGTATAGTTGAGTTCTGAAGATGGTGCTCCAGACCTGTCCCTTAGGTGGCGCCCAGCGCCTTCCCCGCCCCACGTTGGTGCTCTCAGCTCGAAGGTGCTGTGCCTCTGCCTGAGCCCCAAGCCCTGAGCCTGGCCTTCAGGACGGGCAGCCCGCTCCATGTCGCCATGGGCCCGATATGCTGCAGGGTTGATGGCAGAGAAGGCATGGAGTCCCTGGTCTAGAACAAGACACATTCTTTAAACACTGTATCACTTCTGCCTCCCTCTAGGGGACAGTGGCAGTCCGGGTGCCACCGCGGGTCCTGCAGATGGGCCATGCAGGGCTCCTGCCCACGTAGCCCATATCCACACACAGACGACTGTGTGTTCAGGGCGCACACTGGGTCTTGGAGCCACTGGCCCAGGCAGAAGTCTCCTTGAGCCCACTGGGTCACATGCGTGTCACCACACGTGAACTAGTGTGGTGCTGCCTGTGGACACTCTCCTGTTCTGAGCCCTGGACCCGTGTCCCTCTTGGGCACTCCCAGACTGAAGGGGGGGTGTATGGCAGGTGGCGGGATGGCTGTGGAGCCTGGTGATCTTGGAGCCTGGTGCTGGCACCTGGTCTGAGTTTCCATGGGCAGCCGGCGGGGACCTGTGCTGCTGCTGCTGCTGCTGACTGTGGGCAGGCGGGCGGCGCCTGGGAGTGGCTCTTGCTCAGGAATTGATAGGAACCCTAATGACTAGGACACCCCCTCCTTGGCCCACGAGGCACACACGGTGACTTATTTAAATGACTTCCCCCTTAATTTATCTGCCCCCAAGACGCGTCAGTCTGTTCAGTGGTCAGCAGGGGACCCCCCCGCCCGCCAGCTGACTGCCCTCGTCATCGGTGGTCCGATCCTCCCCCCCCCCCCGCCAAAACAACACGCTGCTGGTCTGTGTCAGCCTTTGTAACACGCGGGAGGCTCTGCCGTGTCTTTCTGGTGAACTGTATTTGGATTGCGCGCATTGTCACGGTCCGCCCCCGGGCTGCGGGCGCCCCTCCCTCCGGGCACCCCTGCATTCTGCATCCCCACCTCTAGACGCTGTAATAAACAGACCGTTTTCACTTGGACCTGGTGTGAATGGCAGCCTTTCTTCTGGGTGGTATGAGGCATCTCCTGGTGGTGAGAGGCCCTGGCTAGTGTCATCGCTGAAGCAGGGGGAGTGGAGGGCCTAGGGGTGCTCCTAGCAGAAGCTCCAGGGGCTGACACCAGGACACCCTGGCCTTGGGGAGGCTTATGACTGCGCCAGGCCACAGGCAAACTGCCTTCTGACGAACGAAAAACCAGATCTGCAACCCCAATGACATGAGCAGAGTCCTTTTCACACCAGATGGACCAAAGCCAGCCAGCCCAGGCCCCAGCCACACTCCGGGAGGACCCATGAATGCCAGAGGCGGGACCCCAGGTCACCACAGGATTCCTGATAACACACAGCAGCCCCGTTCTCCCCAGGCCTGTGTCCCAGCCTCCACCTGTCCTGGCTGGGGATTCCAGCTCTCCCCTCAGTGCAGGGGGCCCAGCCCCTGCCTCTCAGGACCCCGAGCTTTACTTCCCTTGGGTGGGGGCTCCCCAGCTGCCCCTCCCTTCTCCTTCACTTCACCGCCATCCAGTGTGGAAAAGAGGTACCTTTATTTGAACAGGACAAGCACCCTGACTCCAGGGCAACCACTTCCCCAGGTGCACAGCCAGGGCCCTGCTGTCTGCAGGAGAATTCACAGCTGGTGGGGGCTCGTCCCCCATGCCATTCACAGCTTTATCTGGCTCTGTACATTCATCAGTGGGGGCAAGGCGCCACGCCACCAGCCCAGGGGGTCGCCAGGCCCTGGGTGCACACAACTCAGGCAGGGCACCCGTGGGAGGGCGTGTATCCTGCAGCAGCACTTGGCACCAGGTGCCAGGCCAGTCAGGTGGGTCCTGGGGCCCCGGAAAGGGCAGCTTGCTGGGCAGTTTCACAAAATGCAGCCCCTGCCCACACCCAGCTGGCTTCAGGCTTTGGATGTCTCTGAAACAAAAACCTCCCACTGAAATCCAGGTGTGATGGCTGGATGTGACGGCTCATGCCTGTGACCCCAGCGACTTGAGAAGCTGAGGCAGGAGGATCACGTGAGTCCAGAAGGTCAAGGTCACAGTGAGCTGTGGCACCACTGCACTGTAGCCTGGGCAACACAGTGAGACCCTGATCCAAAAACCAAAAACCAAACAAAATCCAGGCATGGCCAAGCGACTCACGGCTGGGCAGGGCCAGTCCTGTCCAGCGGCACGCCGACTGCCATGCCCTGCGCTCATGCCTGCAAGCCACTCAGCTGGAACCTGGCCTCCTCGGATATGCCGAACTGCTCCAGGGGGTCCTGTGGGGTGGACAGGTGGCCATTAGCCAGGGCCGGAGGACTGCCTCTGCCACCTGCAGCCCCACCCCAGCCACCTGCAGCCCCGCCCCGGCCCTCTGCAGCCCTGCACACACCTTGCCTGTCACCTTCTGGATTTCATTCCTGTAGAAGACGAGGCTTCTCCGCATGAACTCGTAGCTGGGGAAGAGGGTGGCACAGGGTCAGCTGCCTGCTCTGCATGGCTGCTGTGCCCACCCCAGCGGTGCCCACCACCGCCTGGCCCCACCTGGCCTGACGCAGAGCCTCCATCCACTCCTGACACTGCTCCTCGCTGCTGCACTCAAAGTGGTACTTCCTCTCAGGGTCCTCGATGAAGCCTGGGGAAGGAGCACCTGTGGTCGGTCCTGCCCAAAACCACAGGAGCAGCTTCCTCTTGCCACTGCCCAAAACTGTTCCTCCTCTGGCCCCCACAAAGATGTGTTCATGTCCTGAACTCTCAGAACCCGTGAGTGTGACCCTGTATGGAAATACGGTCTTGGCAAATAAACTAGTGAAAATGAGGTTGTCGCCAGACACACTGGCTCACGCCTGTAATCCCAGCACTTTGAGAGGCTGAGGTGGGAGGATTGCTTGAGCTCAGGAGTTCGAGAGCAGCCTGGGTGACATAGCAAAATCCCCGCCTCTACAAAAACAAATGAGCCGGGTGTGGTGGTGGGGCCTTGTAGGCCCAGCCATTCCGGAGTCAGAAGTGGGAGGATCGCTTGAGCCAAGGGGGTTGAAGCTGCAGTGAGCCGTGATCACGCTACTGCACTCCAGCCTGGGAAACAAAAGATTCTGTCTCAAAAATTAAAAAAAAAAAAAAAAAAAAGAGGACCGGGTACAGTGGCTGGAGCCTGTAATCCCAGCACTTCGGGAGGCCAAGGCAGGATGATCACCTGACGTCAGGAGTTCGAGACCAGCTTGGCCAACATGGCAAAACGCCGTCTCTACTAAAAATACAAAAATTAGCTGAGCATGGTGGTGCACGCCCGTAATCCCGGCTACTTGGGAGGCTGAGGCAGGAGAATCACTTGAACCCTAAAGGGGGAAGTTGCAGTGAGCCTAGATCACGCCACTGCACTCCAGCCTGGGCGACAGAGCAAGACCCTGTCTCAAAAAATAAATAAATAAAAAAGTAAAAAGCGGTTGTCAGGGTGGGCCCTAAATTCTGCTTGGCATCTGTGTAGAAGGGGAAATGTGGGCACAGATGTGATGCAGGGAGGACAAGCTGACACTTCCACAAACCAAGGAACCTGGAGGATGCTGGCCGCCACTAGAAACTGGGAGATTCCCCTCGGCCTCAGAAGGACCCAGCCCCACCAACACCTTCATCTAGGACTTCTGGCCTCCAGAACTGTAGAGAACGTTTCTGATATCTAAGCCATCTGACCTGTGAAATTCTGACAGCCACTCTGGCAAACCAGCAGGGACTCCATCTTTCCCCGCAGAAGGGAATCTCTTAAGACCCAGGAGAACACCCTCCTCTCACTCCCCCTACCCCCACCTAATGCTAGACCCATGCTAGTTGTGGCAGTTGGGAAACGCTTTGGGTGGGGCTGGCCCAGCCTCTCTGTGAGTACAGCCTGGGCCCACAGGGAAGAAAGAGCAGAGTCTGGAAGGGACCCAAGCTTAAGTGGACTTGGCAGGTGGGCAGGATGGTGCCCGCCAGGAGAACCTGACCTTGAGCTGCCCGTGGACAATGCATTCTTATATCTGAGGAGGGTGGCGCCAGGCTGGGGACACAGAGGAGGCCTTGAGCGCCTGGGGAGGGGACAGTTGCAGCGCTGCTGGCGCCCTGGGCTGCGGGAGGCGCCGCTGGCTTCCCTAGCGCCACTCACTGATGGAGAAGGCGCTGGGCTCTTCCCGGATGACTCTGCAGCGCTCCAGCAGCAGGGCTCCGACGGGCTGGAGGAGACACGGGCGCCGGGACGGAGCGGTGAGCACCTGGCCTCCGCGGGGCCCAGCCTGGGACCCGCCCGCGCGCCCTCGACGCCCCTACCTCGGCCTCGTCTGTCCGGAAGTAGAAGAGGAAATTCACCACCAGCTTCACCAGCCGCCGCTTCAGCACTGCGGGCACAGCGCGCGCTCAGGGACGCAGGCAGCCCCCGCCCGGACCCCGGCCTCCCGCCCCGGCGCCCCGACCCGGAA
>NW_016806163.1:329538-354575 GCF_001698545.2 Rhinopithecus bieti
CCCGGCACCCCCGCCCCCGGCTCCCGGCCCCGGCCTCCCACCCCTGGCACTGTCCCGGTCTCCCGGGTCCCGCTCACCGCTGCCCTTCTTGGGGCCCCTCATGCCCAGCTCGGCCGCCATCTCGGCCGGCTGCCGGGACAGCGCCTGCAGCTCCTTCTCGTTGTACCGCATGGCTTCTCGGGGAACGGGAACCTGGACCGCGCCCTCCCGGCCGCCGTCCCCGTTCACGCCGGGGCCGGCGCCAAAAAGGTCTCAGGGCGCAGACACGGAAGCACGGCCGGGGCTAGTGCGCCTGCGCACTTTTGGCCGGCCATGCCGCCAATCTCCAGTGCGTGGCGCTGGCGACATGGGGGGGGGGGGGGGGGGGCGGTGCACGGATTGGTAGCGGAGACGGACAGTCGTTACATAACCATTAAACTGAAATAAACCAGACCAAGGTGGAACAGCATCAAGGAACCCCCGCGATGGCTAGCACCCCTTCCTAGAGCGGCCAGGCACAGGCAGAGGGAGCGATAACGTCTCCCGTAGAGTGTCAGCCGCCCCTCGCGAGTTAGCCCAGCGCGGCCGCAGCAGACCAAGGGTTCGTTGGGAGCGTTGTGCGCACGCGCGGTTTGCCTTCCTGGCCTCGCGTTGAGCCCCGCCCCCTCCAGCCCTTTCCCTCGCGCCTCCCGACCCTTCGACTCGCGCCGCTGGGTGGGCCGAGCATGCGCGCACCAGAGGGCCCGCCCCATTTGTCCCGGAAGTGCTTTCTTTGCCCGCGACGCGCGTGCGCCGAACGAAGTCGTGGCGGTGGCGGATCGAGGAGGCAATAACGCGGCCTCAGGCTCTGGTGAGGAGTGGAGCCGGTTGAGGGCGGCGGCCGACGCGGATCGGGGGTTCCCTGGGGAAGAGCGGACGTAGGAGAGAGGAGCTTGCGACAGGCCGCGGGCCGAGGGGCGGTCGGCGCCGTCGCTCCCCTCCCTCCTCCCGTGAGCATCCGGCCTTGTGCATCCTGTAGGCCCCGCGCTGGGCGGGCCTGGAGGGTCGGGCCCGCTCGGAACTCTATTTCCAAACTCCTGTTGGGAGGCCGCGCGCGGGGGCTCACGCCTGTAATCTCACCACTCAGGGAGGGCTTGGCGGGAGGATCGCTTGAGTGCAGGAGTTCGAGACCAGGCTGGACAACACAGGGAGACCCCATCTCTACAAAAAATTTTTTAAATTAGCCAGGAGTGGTGGTTGCGCCTGTAGCCCCAGCTACTCGAGAGGATCGCTTGATCCCGGAATGTCGAGGCTGCAGTGAGCCATGATCGCAACTACACTCCAGCCTGGGCAACAGAGCAAGACCCTGTTTCACAAAATGAAAAAAACAACTAAGACTCGTTGGGATCAGATCGGGATCACGGCTGAAATGGTTTGGGCCTCCTTCCTTGTAGCCGAGAACGCTTCTGCATGCTAATCTATACCTGTGAGTTCACTTGGGGCTCTGTGATATAACTCCTGTGAGCCTCATTCCTCTTAAAACGGAGTGACAGCTTCAACACCATGCCAAAGGCGACCAGAAAACGTTAGCTGGCCCCATTTTGCGGGTGCACACCGCCGTGACCGTTGTTCGTGTGTATCCTTGGAGAACACCAAACAGCCAGGGGGAGCTCTGGAAAAGAGGTTGTTTGCTAGGTTTGACAAGAGAATGGTGTTGCCACCAAAAACTAATTCCTTCCCGCTGGTCCGGTCCCAGGTCCCGGAGGCCACCTTTCCTCAATTCTTAAGCTCATTTCCCCTGGTCGTCGTCAGTTTTTTGTCTCTCTGTTTGTTTGTTTTGAGACAGTGTCTTGCTCTGTCACCCAGGCTGGAGTGAGTGCAGTGGTGCAATCACAGTTTACTGCAGCCTCAAACTCCCATGCTCAAGCCATCCTCCTGCCTCAACCTCCCGAGTAGCTGGGACCACAGGTGCTCACCACCATGCCCGGCTGATTTTTGTATTTTTTTGTAGAGACGGAGTTTCGCCATGTTGCCCAGGCTGGTCTCGAACTCTTGACCTCAGGTGATCCACACCCCTACAGCCTCCCAAAGTGCTAGGATTACAAGCATTAGCCAGTACACCTGGCTCTTTTTTCTATTTTTTTTTTTTTTTTTGTAGAGATGGGGTTTTGCCACTCTGTTCCCTGATCTTTACCTTAGTAAATAACATACTTCTTCTTGGATTTATCAATTTGTAGATATCACCTGCTGATTTCTTGTCACTGCTGTTGAGATCTTCTCCCTCCCATCCACCCACTGCACCTTCGCCTTCCATATCCTGGATGAGTTTCTGTCATGAGCACAGTTGGTCATTGGTTGTATTTTCTAAATAAGATGCAAAATGTTGTTGGCTGCTCAGGGCTGGGTGCGGTGGCTCACGCCCATAATCCCAGCACTTTGGGAGGCCAAGGCAGGTGGATCACGAGGTCAGGAGATTGAGACCCCCCTGGCTAACATGGTGAAACCCCATCTCTACTAAAAATACAAAAAATTAGCCAGGCGTGGTGGCAGGCGCCTGTAGTCCCAGCTACTTGGGAGGCTGAGGCAGGAGAATGGCGTAAACCCGGGAGGCGGAGCTTGCAGTGAGCTAAGATCACGCCACTGCACTCCAGCCTGGGAGACACAGCAAGATTCCATCTCAAAAAAAAAAAAAAATACATATCTATATATATATTTAGTTGGTTGCTAAAACAAGTAATGTGTTCAACTGGGTTTTTGTTATAGCATTCTATTTTCCCTAAAGCTAATTAACTTTGTTTTTACTGTTACCTTTCTTTTCCCTACTGTTTGTTTATTTTTCCACAAAGCTCCAGCATCTCATACCTATCAGTTGTGTTTTGCACAGGTTTAAATAAATTGATCTCCCCCTCACCACTTCCCTCCAAGACCCCCGTATGCTCTTCCTCCAAATTGGACGGGTTGTGCTCTGCCTGGAAGTGGAGCTGGTGTCCCAAATCTTCCTGTCCTTGCTGCCCTGTGCTGACCTCTGTTCCCAGTGTGGCCATCTCTTCCTCTTCCTGCTGTCAGAGCAGAACTTCTGGGAGCTTTGGAAGAAATAGATGATTTTTTTCGGGGATGGGGGAAGTCCTTGATTGTCTGAAAATGAGTTTATTTACCCTCATAGTTAGAAATTTGGTGGGGTATAAAAATCTAGATTGAAAATCCATATTTGTAGGCCAGGTGCGGTGTCTCACACCTGTAATCCCAGCACCTTGGGTGGCCGAGGCGGGTGGATCACCTGAGTTTGGGAGTTTGAGACCAGCCTGGCCAACCCGGCGAAACCCCATCTCTATTAAAAGTATAAAAATTAGCCGGGCGTGTTGGCGGGCACCTGTAATCTCAGCTACTCAGGAGGCTGAGGCAGGAGAATCGCTTGAACCTGGGAGGTGGAGGGTGCAGTGAGCCAAGATCGAGCTACGGCCTGGGCGACAGAGCAGGAATCCATCTCAAAAAAAAAAAGAGAGAAAAAAATCTGTATTTGCTCAGAACCGTGAAAGCATTGTTTTCAGTGCGGTTCTCGAAAGATCGGTTCCTGTGCTGGTTTCTGATCTTTTCTGCTGAGTTTTCTTTGTCGAGTGGAAGCTGCACATCTTCCTGGGTGGTGTGCGGCGTGGCGTGAAATTCCCTGGTCTCCTCGTTCCCTGGGGTCTGTTTATTTTCTGATCTTGGTGAGTCCTTGGTATCTGGACAGTTTGGTTCCTTTAGTCCTGGGTTTTGTTTTTGTTTTGAATTTTCTTGTTCTTACGTTATTTCTGTGATCATTTTTTTTTTTTTTTTTTTTTTTTTTTTTTTTTTGAGATGGAGTCTCGCTCTGTCGCCCGGGCTGGACTGCAGTGGCCGGATCTCAGCTCACTGCAAGCTCCGCCTCCCGAGTTTACGCCATTCTCCTGCCTCAGCCTCCCGAGTAGCTGGGACTACAGGCGCCCGCCACCTCGCCCGGCTAGTTTTTTGTATTTTTTTTAGTAGAGACGGGGTTTCACCGTGTTAGCCAGGATGGTCTCGACCTCCTGACCTCGTGATCCGCCCGTCTCGGCCTCCCAAAGTGCTGGGATTACAGGCTTGAGCCACCGCGCCCGGCCCATATTTTTCATGTTTTATTTTGTTGGGTACTTTTTCTGTTCTCATTCTGGAATGTCGTCTAGGTTCTTGCTTTTCCTCCTGTTTTTTTCGACTCTTGGCTTTCCTTTATGAAAGATTTGTTTGGCTCGGCTTCCAACTCTGGTATGGAATGTTTTGTTTGGATCGTCCCGTCTGTATTGTTCAAGGGCTTTTGGTTTTAATTCAACTTGGTCTCATTCAGCGTCCCTTTCTGGTTTTGTGGTGCAGCGGTTCCCTCAGTAACGAAGGAGGGCGGCAGCAATCTCTTACTGGGATTCCCGTCAGTCTCTTTGTTCTCAGATGTGTGTGTTTCTCTTTAAGAACGAAGCGGCCGGCAGCTCTGTGTGAGCGCCACTTCTCATCCGGGAGGCCAACTGCCCAGTGGTCTGGCGAGGAGCGGGGCTTTTCTTTGAGGTGTGGGGGACCCCGAATGTTCGTATTTGAGGATTCTTCCTCTCGTGCTGTTTCCCCAGAAAAGACTCCTGGCCTCCCCCTGGGCGGGGGAGCATCTGTGCTGGGCCGCCTGCCGCCTGAGCTGTGCCGGTCTTTTCAGCCTGACACTGGGCCCCCTTGCTCTGCTGGGCCTGTCTCTCTAACTCCAGAGGTCCTTTTGTGCCAGTTCTGCTGGGAATAAAGTTCTGATATACTCGAGGGTCGTGGGGGATCAGAGCGTGGGACCTTCCCCAGGCTGCCGCCACATTTCAGCGGCTGGGGAGGGACGGTGTGGGCGTTCAGTGGCTGCGATGGCTAGGCTTGGGATCAGATGGCTTCTGGTTTTTGGATCAGAGTTTTACTTGGTGAGTGGTTGCGTATTGGTCTGGGTTTGGGTTTCTGTGGGCCAGACTCCACCGGCGACAGCTCCCTGTGACAGCTGGAGCTTGTGTCCTGAGCCAGCCACTGGCCGCTGGGGTGTTCTGTCTGGCCAGTTTAAGAAGTAACTAGGCTCGCCCTAGATGGATTTGAACTCTTGGCTTTGTTAGCATTTTGCCATCTAAGTTCCTTTTCCAGGTCCTCCCAGCCATTGGGTCATTAGAACATTCTGGAAATGTCACTAAAATGTGATGGGAAATAAGTACATCAGGATAGGTTGGTGGCTCTTATTGTGGCCATCTGCACCTCTCCTGGCCTCAGAAGCTGCGCTGCCCCTTCCTGTGTGGAGGAGCGAAGTGCAGGTCACTCCTGAGGCTGAGCCCTGCTCCTCCCGGGCCCTGGGTCCTCCACAGACATGTCCCGCCATCTGCTCTTCTCTCTACCAGACACTGCTGGCCATAAGGACACATGGGCGGGCGCTGTGGAGAGTGCAGGCTTGGGGGTAGAGACCAGTGATGGCTCTGCAGAGCTTAGCCTCAGAGTAGGGGCATGGTCCAGGAGGGGCCACGACCAGGGACAAGCAGGGCATTCGCATGCTGCTGAATTCTTTCATGATGAAAGGAACAGGCCGTCCTCCTGGGAGAGGGGAGCACTTGATGACTCCCCAAGATCTGTGTGTGGGAGTGCCTCCCAGCACCACGCCCCCCCCCCGGGTTCTTGGGGTGCATCCGTGAAAGAAGGCTGATTCCCTGCCTTCTTGCATGTTCCCCCCCAGCGAGGGCTTGGTTCCGTGCTGAGGTGCGTGGAGGACTGTGGTTTCTGTGAGGCGTGGAGAGGCAAGTGCAGCCGCGGCCTGGTGGGAGGCTGCTCGCTGGGCTCCCCACGCACATCCCCTGATATGAGTTTCATGTCGCTTGACCAGGAAATGCTTAAATGTCCTCCAGGGAAAAATTAGGCACTTCATGAACCTTTCGGGCGGCACCCACACAATCCCGCCCGCCTGTGCGCCGTCCGGAGACAGAGCCTCCCAGGCAGTTGTCAGCTGGTAGCAGGGACGGTGGGAGTTGGCGTGGCCTCCGGCTGACGGCACCAGCACGGAGAGGATGCAGTTCTCCCTGGTCCTGAAGAATGCGTGGTCAAGAAGCCGGAGGCAGGGAGGGCTCCTCGGGGCCAGAGGGTGGCGTTCCCGGGAAAGGCCAGTCCTTCTGGTGTCACAGTCTCCTTTTTCACAATGGAATGTTCTTTGTTTTGTGAAGGGATGGCGATGGTCATGGTGGTGGTTTCTCGAAGTTTACGTGACAACACGTAAAAATGGGTATCTCTGGGTGGGCTTTTGTGATGTCTGAACTTGTGATGGGGCATCTCTGATGCTGCAGTGAGCTGGGAGGTCTGCCTCACCAGTCACCACGCTGGATCATTTTCATCAACTTGCCCAGGGAATAAAAACCGGGTGGGGAGGGGTCCTGGGCCCCCATAGATTAAGGGGTGACTTCAGGCCCCACCACAAGTCAGCAGCACAGCTGACCTGTCCCTCAGCGTGCCCCTGCACACCTGCGGCCACCGTGGCCTGTCCCTCAGCGTGCCCCTGCACACCTGCGGCCACCGTGGCCTGTCCCTCAGCGTGCCCCTGCACACCTGCGGCCACCATGGCACATCACTGCAGATGGAGTCATTCAGATGACACGGCTGTATCAGCTTCTGGTTCTGGGGTCAGAGTCCAAACAGTCCACAGGGCTCCATTCCTTTTGGAGGCTCTGGGGCAGAACTCGTTTCCTGCCTTTCCCAGCGTCCAGAGGCACCCATGTCCCTCGCCTCGGGGCCCCTTCCTACCCGTTGACAGCCACAGCATAGCCTCTCTGACTCTCAGCCTCCCGCCTCCTCTCTTGAGGTCACCCAGGATCACCTGTCGTTTTAAGATCCTCAAGGACCCTGTGAGGATATGGGGCCCCCAGGTCACCCAGGGTCATCTCCTGTTTTCAGACCCTCAAGCCCACCTGTGCATCCTTTTTTGCCATGAGGGGACATGTTCACACGTCCCGGGGATTCGGATGTGGACATCTGTGGGGGGCTATCATTCCCTCGGTCTCCTGGGCCCCATCTCTCTGAGCTCACCCAAGGCTCTTAAACCAGGGCCCGGGGCCGACATTGAGCAGGCAAGGGGAAGAGTGCCAGGAGATGAGAGGAGGCTGCCTGGAGCTCAGGTTTGCATGGAGCCTGAAAGGGCGTGGGAAACCGTGGCAGGCCTGCGTCTGGAAGAGGGTGTTGGGGACTCAGCAGAGCCCTCCTGCGCCACAAGCAGATGTGACCGATCTCGCGGATGTTACCCAGTCAGGATGCAAAGATCAGTGTCCTCACCTCCCAACAAGTTTACAGCGAACCCAAGAGATAGAATTAGGTTGGGGACAAGTAAGCGTAGCCAACCAGAGAGGGAGTTCAGAGGAAGGCTTGAACACTGGGGGCTTGGGCAGTCCGGGATGGCTCCCTGGTGGTGGTGACTCGTTCGTAAGAATTTGGCCTTGTCTTCCCTTTATGCCTTCTCTGGGCTCCCCATTGCCATTTCAGGTCTCCAAGCCTTGGCACTCTGGGCTAGAGTGGCTTCCTCTCCATCCCTCACGTATGCTCATTTGGAGACAGGCTCCAGCTTCCTCGTGTCTGTGCCTGTCCACATTGGGCCTCGGCCTCCTGGAAGAGACTGGGTGCACTTTGGGGTGGCCCCCTCAGGGCTGGTTAGACCCTGGCTCTGGGAGTGCAGGGCGAGGGGCCGTCTCGCAGGCTGCAGCCTGGTGGCCTGGCCCAGGGAGGTCCCAGCAGCAGCCCCGAGTTCTGAGCCATCCTTCTCACGCTCCTCTTGGCCTCCACAGGTGTCTCCCAGTCTGCTAAAGCCCCAAGGCCGTCACCATGGACTTCCAGCATCGCCCTGGGGGCAAGACCGGGAGCGGGGGCGTGGCCTCCTCCTCTGAGAGCAACCGTGACCGCAGGGAGCGCCTCCGCCAGCTGGCCCTAGAGACCATCGACATCAACAAGGTGGGCCAGCCACCGTGCAGCCGCCTGTGGCGGGGCTCGGCTTTCCAGGACAGCCCTGGAGAGGGTGCCAGAGGCTCTTCCTGGGCCTCCACCCAGCCTGGGCGATGCAGCCCCGTGTCCAGATGCTCCCGTTGCCCCGAGCAGCCACAGCTCCCTTCTGTCCACCTTAGAGAGCAGACCCTCTGTGGCTCTGAGCCCCGTGTGGAAATGTTTTGTTCTCTCCAAAACCTTCTGTTTTGCATCATTTAATTTTCTGGGAGTGGGGAGAGCTTATGTCACTCCAGCCAGATGTGGTGAAGGGCAGCCTTTGATTTTAGCTTGTGCAGAGGCAGGGATGAGCCGGGTCCCCTCAGCACCGTGGACATCGGGACTGGAGCACTCTCTGTGTACCCTGACCTGCCCCACGGACCTGGCCTGTGACAAGGGCTCTGTCACTGTCCCTGTCTTCCAGAAGAGGTCACGGGTGGAGGGGCTGCCCCAGCCACAGATGGTGGAGTTAGCCTTTGAACTCCAGCGTCTGAGACGAGAGGCATGCGCCCGGCTGCCCCGGCTTAGGGCCTGGAGATGGGCGGGTCTCTGGGCCTTCAGTGTAGCCCATTTGCTTTTCTTGTGCCTGTGTCTGCCTTGTGCCAACCACTGGCGTGGTGGCGTGGGCAGCGGACGGCTCCCTGCATCGGGAGTGACCAGGAGTGCTGTCCTGACTCTGCCTCCCTCTGACTCAGAACCACCAGGAAGGTGGTGCAGGGGGCTCCCTGGGAACCCCCGCTGCTCAGAGCCTGGGCCACAGCCCCAGGCGGTGACACCTGTGCTCACGAAGGCCTCCCGCCAGATCCTCCATTTTCAGAAACGCTTGACCACCGTCGGGGACAGCCATGCCTGTACAGAAAGGGGATCCTGCCTCTGAGGGCCCTGACCGCAGCCAGCCTTGATCTGCCTAACGGGCGCCTGTTCTTCCCCTCCAGGACCCGTACTTCATGAAGAACCACCTGGGCTCTTATGAATGCAAGCTCTGCCTGACGCTTCACAACAATGAGGTGCGGCCTCTGCCCGGCTGCGGGCAGCTCGCGGCGGGCTGAGTGGCTGACGTCAGGGGGACCTGCCTGTGTCTGTCTGCCCGGCCCCGAGTCATGTGTGTTTCCTTTCCACTCCAGGGGAGCTACTTGGCACATACCCAGGGGAAGAAGCACCAGACCAACCTGTGAGTACCCCGTGCCCCTCTGATGCCTGGTGCTCCAGCAGCTGTCGGCTCAAGTCTCTGAGCCTCACGGGCCACTGCTCCACGGCTGGGAAGCCAGCCTGGCCTGGGCCTCCCTGGGCGCTGGAGTACGGTTTCTGGGGAGCATTAGAGAACAGAGGCGTGGATGGCTGAGGCAGGCAGATCACTTGAGGTCAGGAGTTCGAGACCAGCCTGACCAACATTGTGAAACTCCATCTTTACTAAAAATACAAAAATTAGGCTGGGCATGGTGACGCACACCTGTAATCACAGCTACTGTGGAGGCTGAGGCAGGAGAATCTTGAGTCTGGGAGGCAGAGGTTACAGTGAACCGAGATGGTGCCACTGCACTCCAGCCTGGGCGACAGAGCGAGACTCAGTCTTATTTAAAAAAAAAAAAAAAAAAAAGGCCGGGCGCAGTGGCTTACGCCTGTAATCCTAGCACTTTGGGAGACCAAAGCGGGCAGATCACCTGAGGTCAGGAGGGCAAGACTAGCCTGACCAACATGGAGAAACCCCATCTCTACTAAAAATAGAAAAAAAATTAGCTGGGCGTGGTGGTGCACGCCTGTAATCTCAGCTACTGGGGAGGCTAAGGCAGGAGAATCACTTGAACCCAGGAGGCGGAGGTTGCGGTGAGCTGAGATCGCGCCACTGCGCTCCAGCCTGGGCAACAAGAGCAAAACTCGGTCTCAAAAAAAAAAAAAAAAAAAAAGCAGAGGCATGGAGTTGCTGGAAGGACCCCAGCCAGGGACAGTGAGCATGACAGGAAGAGAACGTGCCTGTCCTATCCCTGTTCTCAGCCAAACCCCAGGGCCCCTCCCAGGCCCCTGGCCCTCCTCATCCCTCAGCTTGTAGTGAGCTCCAAGGTCAGGGGGCTTCTGGCACCTGGGCCCGTGGCCTTGGTGCCTGTGTGTGGAGGGGCCCCAGCACCACGTCCATCCTGCCTGCAGGGCCCGGCGAGCCGCCAAGGAGGCCAAGGAGGCCCCTGCCCAGCCCGCACCTGAGAAGGTCAAGGTGGAGGTGAAGAAGTTTGTGAAGATCGGCCGCCCAGGCTACAAAGGTGAGTGCCCGGAGCGGCGCTGGCCACAGCCGCTGCTGCTGCATGAATAGGTTCTTCGGGCTCCCGTGCAGGAGGCGCAGCCCTGAGACCCTCGTTCCTGAGCCGCTGCTTTCTGGCCTTGGTGGCCATCCCTCACCCACCTGCAGCCCCTGGCGTTGTGTCTGGGAGCTGTCAGGCTGAGCCTGGTAAGCACCCGTCTCACCCAGCGGCCCCCTTTCCCAGCTGAGCCACAGTCTGTGCCCTCCTGTCCGAGTGTTGTGGAAGCTTCTGGGGATTCTTGCCAAGCACAAGAGTGGAAGTGGAGGTGTGGTGAGCCCTGGCACCTTCCCCGGTTAACCTTGAAGCCTCTGAAGGAGGACAGGAAGAAGCGGCTGTTAGAGGCGGCTCCTCCGGGACCCTCAGCAGTGGGAATGGCAGGAGGTGACCTGGTTCAGAAAGCCAGGGAAACGGCCAGGGTAGGAGAGACAGACTTGTGTCTGTAGGGTCAGGAAGGTGGGCACGCTACCTAGCAAGTGTTCTTTACGGAAGGTGGGGACAGCCTGTGTGCCTGGCCTCCAGACAGGAGCCTGCAGGGCACAGGCCCTGGGGCAGGTGCACTGGGTGGACAAGGGAGGCTAGAGCGGCAGACTCCTGGTGGGGATGCCCTGACAGGTCCTGAGCTTGGGCTCTGGGCAGTGAGGAGGCGGAGGGCTTGTGAGTGTGCGTGCCTGAGGCTGTTTGGAGAGTGGCCAGGCCGTAGGTGGCCCAGCAGCCATTCTCGGGGTCCAGGCTGCTGAGCTCTGGTGGGAAAGGCATCGTCTCCCGCTCACCCATGGTGTCGGCCATGGTGTCGGCCCTGTTCAGGTGGCCCCACTCTAATCCTAGAGCCCGGATGCCAAGGGCCCCTCCCTACCCAGCGGCCCCGACTCCTGCTGGGTAGTGTCCCAGCACCCTGGATGAAGGGCTCTGGGGATTGGGACAAAGCAGCACCACCCTCGGTCCCTGCCCGAGTGACTCCGCAGGTAGCTCAGCCCTGGCGCACCTGTGCCTTCACCTATACCAGAGTCCCAGAGCCTGGGCAGAGATTGATGGTTGCCCGGAGCCACAGGGCCTCCCCTGGGGTCTCGCCCTCGTTCAGTGGGTGGCATTAGCCCGCCCCTGGTCCCTCAGCTTCGGGGAGGACAAATAGCCGGGACCTGAGAGCTTTCTGTGTTGCAGTGACCAAGCAGAGGGACTCGGAGATGGGCCAGCAGAGCCTCCTCTTCCAGGTGAGATCAGGGGCTTGGGTGTGGGGGGTGGCCAAAGGCACCTGAAAGGCGGCACTGCCACCTGGCTGTGTCCCCACAGATCGACTACCCTGAGATCGCCGAGGGCATCATGCCACGCCACCGCTTCATGTCTGCGTACGAGCAGAGGATCGAGCCTCCGGACCGGCGCTGGCAGTACCTGCTTATGGCCGCTGAGCCCTATGAGACCATCGCCTTCAAGGTAGCATGGCTGCGGGGTCCCCTGGGCCCCCTGAGATGTGCAAGCCAGAAGGATCTGCACAGGCTGGGCAGGGCGCCCCTCCTGTCAGGCTGTGGGGTCCCCTGGGATCCCCGAGACGGAGCCAGAAGGGTCTGTGCAGGCCGGACAGGGCACCCCTCCCATTGGGCTTTGCGGGAGGGGGCCTGCTTGGGCTCCACTGTGCCCATGGAGAAGGGAGGCCGGCAGGGCTGAGCGCTGGGCCTGTGAGGCCTTCACCAAGTGACCTCACTTCTTGGTCCAGGCTGCTGGAGGGCTTCCCACAGCCTGTGCCCACGCCTGGACAAGGCAGCCATCAGGAAACAGTACAAACGGCGCCTGTCCAGGGCGGGGGCCAGCCGTGTGCTAGCATTGAGGCCAGGTCTGTGTCACTCCAGAACTGAACCCTGTGCCCATCGAAAGTCTTACCAAGCCGGGGCCTTCTCTTGGACTCCCAGGGTGGAGTCCGGGCCAGGGAGGCTAATGCCTCAGGGTCCCTGTCTGATGGCTGCCCTGAGGTCACAGGGACCAGGAGCCCTCTCTGTCTCCCGCCCTCCCAGGTGCCGAGCAGAGAGATCGACAAGGCGGAGGGCAAGTTCTGGACACACTGGAACCGGGAGACCAAGCAGGTGAGTGGCTAGCCCTGAGCTTGGCTCCTTCCTGCCCAGCGCTGGTGGCCCTAGCCCCGCCCTAGCCCCGCCCTGCCTGCTGAACCTTTCTCTGTCTCTCTAGTTCTTCCTCCAGTTCCACTTTAAGATGGAGAAGCCCCCGGCTCCGCCCAGCCTCCCTGCCGGCCCCCCTGGGGTGAAGCGGCCTCCACCCCCGCTGATGAACGGTCTGCCCCCTCGGCCACCGCTGCCCGAGTCTTTGCCACCGCCACCGCCAGGAGGCCTACCTCTGCCACCCATGCCCCCCACGGGGCCTGCACCCTCAGGGCCCCCGGGACCACCCCAGCTCACCCCCGCCAGCTCCAGGGGTCCACCCCCCGGCCCCAGTGGTGCATCCCCCCGCATCTGGCGTCCATCCCCAGCTCCTGGGGTCCATCCCCAGCTCCTGGCGTCCATCCCCCAGCCCCTGGAGTCCACCCACCAGCCTCTGGGGTCCACCCCCCAGCTCCCGGGGTCCACCCTCCAGCCCCCGGGGTTCACCCTCCAGCTCCCGGGGTCCACCCACCAGCCCCCGGAGTCCACCCACCAGCCCCTGGGGTTCACCCACCAGCCCCGGGGGTCCATCCTCCCCCATCAGCAGGGGTTCACCACCAGGCCCCAGGGGTACACCCAGCAGCCCCTGCCGTTCACCCTCAGGCCCCAGGGGTGCACCCACCAGCCCCAGGGATGCACCCTCAGGCCCCGGGAGTCCACCCCCAACCTCCTGGGGTCCATCCAGCTCCTGGGGTCCACCCTCAGCCTCCTGGAGTTCACCCCTCAAATCCTGGGGTACACCCCCCAACTCCCATGCCCCCAATGCTGAGGCCCCCACTCCCCTCCGAAGGCCCAGGAAACATACCTCCCCTCCCCAACCAACTGAGCAGCTGCTCCCTCCCCCAGCAAGCCCAGCGCCAGGTGCTCCTGCCTTGTCCCACGGAGAAGGCTGCTCTTTTGTATGGCCCCCTGCTCATTAAACAGCCTTCCCCAGCCCTGAGTGCACTGATGTCCGCAGCGCTGCCCTCCCTTGTCAGTGCTGTGTGGGAGTGCCAGGCACAGCACCATCCCTGAGTTTGCGCCGACTGGGGAGAGCCTGGAGACACCTGTGGGAGGCCTGAGAGACAGCTGTACCTTGGAGGTGGCCTGGTGGAGGACAGACTCCACCAGCCAGCTAGGAGGGGGTCTGGGGTCCTGTCCTGGGGAGGGAAGAGCAGACTGCGATATTCTTGGGGTCTCCAGATAGCCCACCAGGGGTTGGGAGGGTGAGCAGGGACAGGGCGCCCCCACTGACTTGGGACCCTCCTCCTCCAGGCCCACCCCTTAGCACCCAGGACATCTGGGCCCCCCGCCCCCAGCGCTGTCTAGTCTGGCTGCCTGGCCATCACTCCCAGCCTGGTTCCCACTCCTGTGCCTTCTGGGGACGGGCCCTCAAGGACAGCATGTTGACAAATCAGGCCCAGCTCTATCGCTGTAGGGAGGGAGATAGGCTGCTGGCGACAGAAAGGGCTCTTTGAGAAGGCCACTCTGCCTGGAGTGGGGGCGCCGGGCACTGTCCCCCAAGGTCGCGGCAGAGAAGATAGGGGCCTGTCCTTTACAAACGCCCCACCTTCCGCTCTTCCACTCGGCTTCCACAAGGCGGGCAGCCCAGTCCCTGGCAGCACCCATGATGTGGGACCTGCCTCTCACCAGCCTGACCCTGGTGCTGTCTGCCCTGGGGGTTCTGCTGGGGACTGCGACCCTCAGAGCAGAGGAACCAGCTGTGGGCACTGGTGGCCTCATCTTCCGAGAAGACTTGGACTGGCCGCCAGGCAGCCCACAAGAGCCTCTATGCCTGGTGGCACTGGTTGGGGACAGCAATGGCAGCAGCATCCCCCTGCAGGTCATGGGGGTTCTGAGCGCCTATGAGCGGGCCTTCCTGGGGCCGTGCAGCGGGCCCGCTGGGGCCCCGAGACCTGGCCACCTTTGGGGTCTGCACCCCCGGTGACAGGCAGGCTGCCTTGCCCTCTCTACGGCGGCTGGGGGCCTGGCTGCAGGACCCTGGGGGGCAGCGCCTGGTGGTCCTGCACCTGGAGGAAGGTACGTGGGGCCCAGCCCCGAGCTTGGCACCGCCGGCCTCCTTCAGGTGGGCCGGGTCCTCCTAGGGAAGATCAGGGGCTGGCAGAGCCCACACCCTGGGCAGGGAGGCTGTGGTCTTGTTCTGGGACTGGGTTGTGGGTCCATGGCCTGGAAGGTGGGCACCGCGCTCCGTCCTGTCCCTGAAGCCCAGCTCTTAGACCCGCCCCTGCTGCAGTGGCAGGCTGAGAGCTGCTGTCTTCTCGCCACCCATGAAGAAACGACCCTGTGACTCGGGGCCAGTGGAACCCTCCTCCCCACAGCCCCACACCTGGCCAGCCTGTTCTCTGGGCCACTGGCCTGAGAGACTCCCCTGCGGGGAAGGGGCTTCATCGGGCGCCCTAACCCAGAGACCCCAGGGCGGCAGCCCCACCCACAGCCTCAGATGCAGCCTCTGCCTGCCCCGGCAGTCACCGCTCCCTGGCTGCAGGAAGGCAGTGAAGAGGGACACTTTGTCCCCCGCTCGAGGTCCCCTGCACAGTGGCCAGAGCAACAGGGACGGATCCCAAAGACTCCCAGGGGACTGTGGGACGGGCCTGGCCTTCAATGGCTCAGGCGTCCCCTGCTGTCCTGGCTGCAGTGACCTGGGAGCCGACACCCTCGCTGAGGTTCCAGGAGCCCCCGCATGGAGGAGGCGACTCCCTGGAGCTGGCGCTGCTGGTGCTGTACCCTGGGCCTGGCCCTGAGGTCACTGTGACGACAGCTGGGCTGCCAGGTGCCCAGGTACCAGGGGGTTGCATGGGGCATTGCCTGGGCCGCGGCAGGGGCATGGATTTGTTGCAGGGTCTGCGGTACTGAGAGGAGCGTAGAACCAGTGGCAATGGGAGGAAGGGCACCGGTAGAGCAGGGCTGGCTAAGCCTCCATCCAGCCGGCCTGAGCTCTGGTCTCCACAGACCCTCTGCCCATCCCGGGACACTCGATACCTGGCCTTGGCGGTGGACCGCCCTGCGGGGGCCTGGCGCGGCTCCGGGCTGGCCTTGACCCTGCAGCCCCGCGGAGAGGGTAGGTGTGCGTGGAGAGGGACCGGGCGCCGGGTCGACTGCCCTCAGCCCCCAGCCCCTGAGCCAGCCCCATGCCCACCCACCGCAGGTTCCCTCCTGAGTACGGCCCGACTGCAGGCACTGCTGTTCGGCGACGACCACCGCTGCTTCACGCGGATGACCCCGGCCCTGCTCCTGCTGCCGCGGTCCGAGCCCGCGCCGCTCCCCACGCCGCTGCCCGCGCAAGGCCAGCTGGACACCGTGCCTTTCCCGCCGCCCAGGTGCGCGCAGGCCCGGGGGCATGCGGCAGGAGCAGGCGGGGGCGGCGTGGCCTCGCGCCCGCTCTCAACTCCCCTAACTGCGGGTTCCAGGCCATTCGCGGAGCTCGAGGAGTCGCCGCCCAGTGCAGACCCCTTCCTGGAGACGCTCACGCGCCTGGTGCGGGCGTTGCGGGGCCCCCCGGCTCGGGCCTCCGCGCCGCGCCTGGCCCTGGACCCGGACGCGCTGGCCGGCTTCCCGCAGGGCCTGGTCAACCTCTCGGACCCCGCGGCGCTGGAGCGCCTGCTCGACGGCCGGCGGAGCCGCTGCTGCTGCTGCGGCCACCGCGGCCACCACCGGGGACCCGGCCCCTGCACGACCGCCGCGTCGGGCGCCTGTTGCGACTGCTCTGGCGCGCCGCCGTGGCCGCCGGAGCTGCAAGCAGCGGTCTTGCCGAGCCTGCGCAGCCTCCCGGGTCTGCCTCCAGCTGCCGCCCCGCTGCTGGCACGCTCTGCTCGCGCCTCTGCCCAGCGGCCCCGGCGGCCCCGGCGATCCCCTACGAGCGCTGCTGCTTCTGAAGGCGCTGCAGGGCCTGCGCGCCGAGTGGCGCGGGCGGGATCCACGCGGGCCGGGGCGGGCACAGCGCAGCGCAGGGGCCACCGCCGTCGATGGGCCGTGCGCGCTGCGCGAGCTCAGCGTAGACCTCCGCGCGGAGCGCTCCGTACTCATCCCGGAGACCTACCAGGCCAACAATTGCCAGGGCGTGTGCGGCTGGCCGCAGTCCGACCGCAACCCGCGCTATGGCAACCACGTGGTGCTGCTGCTGAAGATGCAGGCCCGTGGGGCCTCCCTGGCGCGCCCCCCCTGCTGCGTGCCCACCGCCTACGCGGGCAAGCTGCTCATCAGCCTGTCGGAGGAGCGCATCAGCGCGCACCACGTGCCCAACATGGTGGCCACGGAGTGTGGCTGCCGGTGACCCCTGCGCCGCGCGGACTCCTGCCCCGAGGGGCCGGACGTGCCCCAGCTCGCGCCCCTTCCCATATTTATTCGGACCCCAAGCATCGCCCCAATAAAGACCAGCAAGCAAGCGGGTGGGGTGTCCGTGCGTGTTAGCGGGGCCGCCCGCCTCTCCTTGCGCACGGCCTGGGTCCACCCTTTAGCGCTGGCTGTCTTTCCCCTGCCGGAAGCGCCCCGCGACGGTCTTTCAGGCCCTGGACTCGGTGCCGCGTCCAGGCGTAAAGGAGCAGATGACTCTGCGGCCCGCAGCCCCCGCTTTATTTCGCCAGAGTGGCGGGTTGTCGAGAAGGTGTCCCTGGACTCGGGCGCGGGCCGGCTTAGTCCCGCCCCTTGCCTGCGCGGAGCTTCTGGCGACTCCCAGGCCGCTGCTCCTCGTCGGGACGCCTCGGGGAGACCCAGGCCTGCCTCTTCCTGGGCTCGGCGTCCCTAGAGTCCGGTGCCCACGGCCGGTGGCCCCCTTCGCGTGACTCCGAGCGCCGAGGTAGCGCTTCCCGGGGCTCCCTGGCGGCCCGTGGCCTCTCCTCCTTCCGCGGCCTCTCTTTCTTCGGCCTCTCCTCCTTCCGCGGCTTCTCCTTCCGCGGTTTCCCCTCTCTCCGAGGCCTCTCTTTGGGTCCCCGGTCTGCGAGGGGCGCACGGTCCTCCCCGACGGCCTCTCCGGTGGCCTCGCCAGGCTCCTCTTCGTCCTTCTCTGCAGCCTCCCGACTCCCGGGAATCTTGGGTCTGACCTCTGCCTCGGCCCGGGGCGCAGGCAGCGCTGATGGGGGCGCCTGGGCCTCGAACTTAGGCTGCAAGACAGGGAGTGGGGTCCTGGGGTAAGCGCCCACCTTGCCCCCGGCCCGGGCTCCTTCTTTCCCTGGGGATGAAGGCCCCACTGCCCGCAGTCACTGGAAGGAAGCGCTTACCAGGGGCGACGATGGCTCCCTCGGGGCCGAGCTTGGCGAGACCCAGGGCTCGGGCGCACGCGCTTGGACTGCTGCCTCCCCAGCCACGGCGTCTGCAGCGACAGGGTCGGGACCCGAGTCAGCTGGGTCGAGGCATGGACTACACTGTTCATCCGTCCCTCACCCCTAGAGCCCCTCTCCCTGGACAGTTGGGGTGAGGCTCCCGCGGTACGGCTGAGGCTAAGGATGCCCCGAGCCGTGGGAAGGGACTCCGGGACTCCGCTGCTGCGGAGCGCCCCTCCTCCGAACGTCGCTCTTTCAATCGGTCATTCTTCCCCCCAACCACGGGCTGTAGGAGACCCCTAGCAAGGGACGGGTCGCAGGAGTGCCCCCGGGGGGCGCTCACGAGCTGAGCGGTCCCCAGAGAGGGTGCAGGAGGAAGGCGGCAGAACGCTACGCGGGAGGAGGGGTTGCACAAGGTCCATCCGAAAGCCAGAAACTACTCGCGGCGAGGGGAATGGGCCCCGCAAAAGGTCCAGACGGGGTGAGAGGGGCGCGCATGGCCCATCACTTAAGGGGAGATGTACAAACCAACTTTGGGGGCGTGCAAAACCTAGCCCTGGGAAGGAGGCTCCCAGACCCCACCCTTGCGTCACAGGGTCCTTCCTTGGAAGAACAGGCGCACAGGTAGACCCCAGCCTCGTCCCACCTCTGGGGAGCCCGCGCTCACCGCGGCACAGCTGGAAAGCCGAGCCCAGCAGCGCCACCAGCGAGGCGAGCACCAGGCACTTGTTGAGCGACAGGTCTCCCCAGGGCAGCTCCTGGCTCAGGGCCGGGGGTTGCGGCGGCGGCTGCGGGGGCGGCGCGGTCTGCGCCTTCTTGCGCGCGGGGGCGCTCCGAGGGCCTGCAGGGGCAAGTGTGTGCTGCGCTGTGGCCACTGGCTCTGCGCCGCCCCATTCCCCGGGCACAGGGTGCAAGAGAGAGGCCTGCGCCCTGAACCCGGCGCACCCTGCCTGCCTGTGCGGCCCTGGGCGCAGGTGAACCCAGCCCCGGTGCCCCGCAGCTGCACGGGGATGCCCAGAGTTTCTGGAAGTTAACTTCCGGGAGCTGAGTGGCTTAGCCGGTATTATCACGCATTAGTAGAGGCTCCCGGCCCGTTGACTCGCTGCCTGGCACACTTCGACCCCACTCAACCAGGACACCCCCCAAGATCCAAGGACCCAGCTCCGGGACCTGAGCCTGACACCAGTCGGTTCCCACCCCACACCTCACCCACGCCTCCTGCAAACCCACTCGCTCCGGCTTTCAGCCTCTCCTTCCCCGTTCCTGGGGTGCCCCTGGCGGCAGGCTCTTTTTCCATCTTCTTGGGCCTGGTGTCCACACTGCGGCCTTCAGCCACCGGCTCCTGAGAGTCCTGTGGTTATCATGAGACATTCCACGTTTCCTTCCGGTGCCAAACCCTTCCCGTGGGCTTTAGACACCTGCCTCCCTTGGTCGGCTTGTCCCCAACTCCCCAGGTGTCCTGGGTTAAAGGTTGAGGGTCCCCGCTACTCACGTGGGGCGGGCTGCTGGAGTCGGCCAGCCTGGGTGTTGCTGTGAGAACAGAGGGAGAGTCAAGGTTGTGGGGACCCCCAGGCCAATCCCACCCTCTCCCCTGGCCCTGCTGGGTGACGCGCGGGTGACTAACCCCATCTTGTAGATAAGGAAGTAGACGGAGGCCAGCACAGTGGTTCACACCTGGACTCCCAGCACTTTGGGGAGGCTGAGGTGGGAGGATCACCTGAGCCCAGGAGTTTGAGACCAGCCGGGGCAACACAGTGAGATCCCATCTCTAAAAAAAGAAAAACTAGCCAGACATGGTGGCCGGCACCTGTGGCCCCAGCTACTTGGGAGGCTGAGGCAGGAGGATCACTTGAACCTGAGAGATCAAGGCTGCAGTGACCTATGATCATGTCACTGTACTCCAGCATGGAAGACAGAATGAGGCTCAGCCTCAAAAAATAAAAAATAACAATAATAAAAAATATAAAAATATAAAGAGAGCAGACAGGCTTGAAGACAGCTTTGCCCGAAGACACAAAGTATTTCAGTGGCAACGCGGGATTGGAACCTAGATCTGTATAGCCTAGCACTTGTCTTCCTTGGGGGCTCCTTACAGACCCTGAGGCAGAAATGAGGGCCAGGGGTTGAACCTGGGGAGCACAGTTTAAGCCAGTCCAGTGTGGGAGGCTAAGCAGCTCTGGTCTCTGAAGATGGGCCTCCTGGCTCAAGGGGACCATCAGGGAGGGGCTTCCTCCCGCCAGCACCACAAGGATACCTGGAGCCCTGTCCTCCTGCGGCTCGGCCAGCGCAGAGTGGTCCTCCAGGGCCTGGCAGCTGCCCAGGCCGCCATCCAGCTCCTCCCAGGCGCTGGTTGCCATGGAGATGACTGGAGCAGCAGCAGGTCCTGGGCCAGGCTGGGAGGGGTGGGGAACAAGGTCTTGCATTTACTGAGTCCCTGCCACGGGCCTGGGCCTGACCTGGAGGTTCTGTGGACACCAAGTAACAGGCCCCGTCCTGCCACCCCCAACCGAGGCTGTGATCTCTGCCTCAAGCACCCCTCACTCGGGAAATTCACACTCATGCCAGGCATGGCCCGGCGCCCACACCAGGCATCTCCCTGACCCTGCATGCCAGCCCTGGGGCCCCTCCCTGTAGCCCAGCCTTGCTGGGGCCCAATATCCATCAGCACAGCAGCCAAGGCTGCTCTGGCCCAGAGAGGGCAGGAGCCCCTACAGGGCAACACAGCAGTAAGTCCGAGACACACCCCAAACCAAAACTCTTGGCCCCAGTGTCAGCTCATGTTCTCTGAGACCAGGGACTATTTTTATCTGGTGCCTGAGGCCAGCGGGACAGGCTAACAGGTGCCCCAGCCCCTCCCAGGCCTCTGCTTTCATGGGGTCTCCCTCTGGGCCACCCTGACCTGCCATTCTGGGCACTTACATCCCCGCCGCATGACCCTGTGAGTCTACAGGCTCGGGCCCCAGCAGTAGAACCATCCTGGCTCTGGTTGTGACAGGCCGGGGCAGGGGAGGAGGGTCTCGGGGGCGGTCTTCTGATCCTGACACAGAGTACCCTGCCTTGTCCCACTAGCTCTGTTCCCATATGACAGATGAGGAAACTGAGGCTAGAGACAGCGCCATTGGCTGGAGGGCGCAAGGAGCTTCAAGTCAGACCCAGAGCTGTACTCTTCAGGGTCTCCACGGCCTCTGGCTGCTGGGATTAGGGTGTCCCTATATCTAGGCTGAAAAACCACCCAGCCCTGGGGCTCCAAGACCTGGAAGGGGCCTATCGCGTGGCCATGGGGGAGGGGCTGAACAAGCATGGGAGGCCGGTGTGCAGACCCTGGGTGTGCACGGGGGGCAGCTCCAGGAATTGGGGACCCTTACAGTCCTCCGCAACACCCTTCCACACCCCGGGAGCCCACACCTCTGCTCGGGACTCCCCCAGCCTCACTTCCTTACCCCCGAGCGTCACTCACCCGCCAGCCGCTTTGCTGAGCCTTGCGGACAGGATGGAGGGTGGGGAGGGTGGCCCTGTGATGGACGGCAGCAGGTGGCGGGAGACCGCGAGTGAGCCAATCAGCATGCCCGCGGGAGTGAGGTCACAGCCGGGAGTCCCCCACCCTTCCCTGCCATTGCAGCGGGGCAGGACATTGCTCCTACTTACTCAGCACTGGCCACTGCCATGCCAGGGAGACATAGCGCCTGCAGCTGGGACTACAGGCGTGCACCACCACACCCGGTAAATTATTTTTTATTTTTTACTTTTTTTTGAGACGGAGTCTCGCTCTGTTGCCCAGGCTGGAGTGCAGTGGCGCCATCTCGGCTCACTGCAAGCTCCGCCTCCCGGGTTCACACCATTCTCCTGCCTCAGCCTCTCAAGTAGCTGGGACTACAGGCGCCTGCCACCACACCTGGGTAATTTTTTTGTGTGTTTTTAGTAGAGATGGGGTTTCACTATGTTGCCCAGGCTGGTCTCGAACTCCTGGGCTCAAGTGATCCACCCGCCTTGGCCTCCCGAACTGCTGGGATTACAGGTGTGAACCACCATGCCCTGTCTCTATGCTTAACTTTTTGAAGAGCCGCTAGTCTCTTTTCCAAATTGACTGCACTGTTTTACCTGCTTAGCAGCCACACAGGACTGTTCTAACTTCTCCACATCCGACTCATCATTTTCCAGTTTCTTTGTTTTTATTGCCAGCCTAGTGCGTGTGAACGGCATGATCTCATTGTGGTTTTGATTTGCATTTCCCTGGTCAAAATAAATAGTTTTTTTTTTTTTTTTCAAGAGACCCGGTCTCAAGGCCAGGCACGGTGGCTCACGCCTGTGATCCCAGCACCTTGGGAGGCCGAGGCGGGCAGATCACGAGGTCAGAAGATCGAGACCATCCTGGCTAACACGGTGAAATCCCGTCTCTACTAAAATACAAAAAATTAGCCGGGCGTGGTGGCGGGCACCTATAGTCCCAGCTACTCGGGAGGCTGAGGCAGGAGAATGGCGTGAACCTGGGAGGCGGAGCTTGCAGTGAGCTGAGATTGCGCCACTGCACTCCAGCCTGGGCAACAGAGCGAGACTCCACCTCAAAAAAAAAAAAGAAGAGAGCGAGACCAGGTCTCCCAATGTTAGCAAGGGTAGTCTCAAACCCTTGACCTCAAGCAATCCTCCTGCCTTGGCCTCCCAAAGTGCTGGGATTGCAGGCGTGAGCCACTGTGTCTGACCTCAATAGCATTTTCATCTTCTTATTCTCATAGTGTCTTGCTTTGCATTCCTTTCCTGGAAGGCTCAGCAATCCCAGAAGCAAAGTCTGGACGCAGGGCTTCTGTGGGACTTTTTTTTTTTTTTTTTTTTTGAGACAGAGTCTCACTCTGTTGCTCAGGCTGGAGTGCAGTGGCGGGATCTCAGCTCACTGCAACCTCCGCCTCCTGGATACAAGCAATTCCACTGTCTCAGCCTCCCGAGCAGCTGGGACTACAGGTGCGCACTGACACGCCCAGCTAATTTTTTGTATCTTTAGTGGAGACGGGGTTTCACCATGTTGGCCAGGCTGGTCTTGAACTCCTGACCTAGTGATCCACCTACCTCAGCCTCCCAAAGTTCTGGGATTACAGGCGTGAGCCACTGCCCCGGGCAGGGCTTTTTTTTTTTTTTTTTTTTTTTTTGAGACAGAGTCTGACCAGGCTGGAGTGCAGTGGTGCGATTTCGGCTCACTGCAACCTCTGCCTCCCGGGTTCAAGTGATTCTCCTGCCCCAGCCTCCCAAGTAGCTGGGAATACAGGTGTGCGCCACCACGCCCAGCTAATTTTTGTATTTTTAGTAGAGACAGGGTTTTGCCGTGTTGGCCAGACTGGTCTCGAATTCCTGACCTCCGGTGATCCTCCTGCCTCGGCCTCCCAAAGTGCTGGGGTTACAGGTGCAAGCCACCGCGCCTGGCCTAGGTTTGCTAATTTTGTGAAGAACAGCGTCATCTGAGGGCACCGACTCTGGATGGAGACGACCCAGATTCTGACTCTGACTCTGCTGCCTGGCTGTGCCACAGCTTCTTTTCCTGCAAAATGGAAATAAAATGGAGACCCCACCTCCTGGGCTCCTTGTGAGCGTTAAGCCAAGCATGGGGACAGGTGCTTGGCTCCTGGGACGAGCTGTGTACTCATATTCTTATGACTGCCACGTGAGGAAGCCACTGAGGCCGTGAGATTCTGCACCACGTGGAAGCTCAGTTGTGACACCCTCCACAGCAGGGTCCTTCCAGCCTCTGGAACACAAAACACCTGAGTGGGAAACCCGCAGGGGACCTTCAGCATGGGCCACTGAGGCAGGAAGTTGAGAACTGTGAGGAGTGCTGGGCAGTGGCCAACTTCCTGCCTCTGCCAGGGGAGCACACCAATTTCATTTGTGTGTCCACTCTACTTGTTGTCAGGGAGAGGTGGCGCCTTTCCTGGGGTGACTTCTAGGCTGGGGCATTTAATTGCTAGTGTGAGACCTTCCGGGGTCTTCCTCTCTTGGCCACAGTGACGTTCAAGATGGCAAGGGAGGTGAGCAGCGCCCCCTAGGGCCTGAGAAGCTCACGGAGCAAGAACAAGAAATAAACCTTTCCTGGTTCGCAGGTGTGTTTACAATGTTTTTTCGTTTTGTTTTGTTCTTATTTGTTTATTTAAAATTTTTTCATTCATCTATTTAGTTTTGAACGAGGGTCTTGCTATATTTCCCAGGCAGGTCTTGAACTCCTGGACTCGCGTTATCCTCCCAACGCTGCCTCCCTAAGAGCTGGGTTTATACGTCAGCCACCGTGCCTGGCCAGTTTTGTTTTTTAAAGAGATAGGGCTGGGCACAGTGGATCACACCTGTAATCCCAGCATTTTGGGAGGCCGAGGCAAGTGGATTACTTGAGGCTGGGAGTTCAAGAGCAGCCTGGGCAACATAGCAAGACCATGTCTGTACAAGAAGAAAAAAAGAAAAGAAAAGAAAAGAAAAACAATAAAAACCAATTTTATGGCTGGGAGCGGTGGCTCACGCCAGTAATCCCAGCACTTTGGGAGGCCGAGGCGGATGGATCACGAGGTCAGGAGTTCACCTGGCCAAGATGGTGAAACCCTATCTCTACGAAAAATACAAAATAAATTAGCCAGGTGTGGTGGTGGGTGCCTGTAATCCCAGTTACTCGGGAGGCCAAGGCAGAGAATTGCTTGAACCTGGGAGGCAGAGGTTGCAGTGAGCCAAGACTGCACTACTGAACTCCAGCCTGGGCGACTCCATCTCAAAAAAAAAAAAAAAAAAATTACAAAAGTAAAGGTCAAACTCCATGAAAACAGACATGGACAATGTGGGGCAGGAAATACTGAAGAGCTGCAGAGAATGATGCTCGATGCTCCACCTATAAAGCTTTCTTCCTTTTTGTATAATGAAACCTTTGTGAAAACATTAAGCTGGGCGCGGCTGCACACACGTGTAATCCCAGCGCTTTGGGAGACTGAGCCACGAGGCTCACCTGAGCCCAGGAGTTCGAGACCAGCCTGGGGAACATGGTGAAAACCCATCTCTACAAAAAATGCAATAAAATAAACATTAGAAATACTGCAAAATAAAATCCCGAAAATTATAGCAAGGGGCAAAACCATAAGAAATATAGGCCGGCACGGTGGCTCACGCCTGTAATCCCAGAACTTTGGGAGGCTGAGGCGGGCAGATCACCTGAGGTTGGGAGTTCCAGACCACCCTGGACAATATGGTGAAACTCCATCTCTACTAAAAATACAAAAATTAGCCGGGTGTGGTGGTGCACACCTGTAATCCCAGATACTGGGGAGGCTGAGGCATGATAACCCCTTGAACCTGGGAGGTGGAGGTTGCAGTGAGCTGAGATGGTGCCACTGCACTCCAACCTGGGGGACAGAGTGAGACTCCATCTCAAAAAA
>NW_016806163.1:357517-375895 GCF_001698545.2 Rhinopithecus bieti
TTGCTCTGCCGCCCAGGCTGGAGTGCAGTGGCCGGCTCTCAGCTCACTGCAAGCTCCGCCTCCCGGGTTCACGCCATTCTCCTGTCTCAGCCTCCCGAGTAGCTGGGACTACAGGCGCCCGCCTCGTCGCCCGGCTAGTTTTTTGTATTTTTTAGTAGAGACGGGGTTTCACCGTATTAGCCAGGATGGTCTCGATCTCCTGACCTCGTGATCCGCCCGTCTCGGCCTCCCAAAGTGCTGGGATTACAGGCTTGAGCCACTGCGCCCGGCCTTTTTAAAAAATTTCTAGAAATTTTTAAAATTCTCAACGAAGTGAGAACCTAGAGATAGGGTCTTGCGATGTTGGCCAGGCTGGTCTCCAACTCCTGGGCTCAAGCGATTCTCTTACTTCAGCCTCCCAAAGTGCTTGGATTACAGTCATGAGCCATCATGCCCAGCCCCAGTCCTTCTTTATTTTTACCTGTTTACATTTTATTTTATTTAACTTATTATAATTCTTTTAGAGACAAGGTCTCCCTCTGTCACCCAGGTTGCAGTGTAGTCGGGAGATCACTGCTCACTGCAGCCTTGACTTCCCTGGCTCAGGTGATCCTCCTGCCTCAGCCGCTAGAGTAGCTGGAACTAGAGGTGTGCACCACCATGCCCAACTAATTTTTAAATTTGCTGCAGAGATGGGGGTCTGGCTATGTTGCCCTGGCGGGTCTTGAACTCCTGACCTCAAGCGATTCTTTTGCCTCTGCGTCCCAAAGTGCACACCAGGCCCACATATCCTTTTTTAAATCAGAGTCAGCCGGGCGCGGGGGCTCACACCTGTAATCCCAGCACTTTGGAAGGGTGAGGTGGGTGGATCACCTGAGGTCAGGATTTCGAGACCAGCCTGACCAATATGGTGAAATCCCGTCTCTACTAAAAATTCCAAAATTAACTGGGCATGGTGGTGTGAGCCTGTAGTTCCCAGCTACTTGGGAGGCTGAGGCAGGAGAATCACTTGAACCTGGGAAGTGGAGGTTGCAGTGAGCTGCTGAGATCATGCCCCTGCACTCCAGCCTGGGTGACAGAGTGAGACTCTGTCTCAAAAATCAATGAGCCGGGCGCGGTGGCTCACACCTGTAATCCCAGCACTTTGGGAGGCAGGCAGATCATGAGGTCAGGAGTTTGAGACCAGCTTGGCCAATATGGTGAAACCTTGTTTCTACTAAAAATACAAAAATTAGCCGGGCATGGTGGTGCATGCCTGTAGTCCCAGCTTCTCGGGAGGCTGAGGCAGGAGAATCGTTTGAATCCTGTAGGTGGAAGTTGCAGTGAGCCAAGGTTATCTCACTGCACTCCAGCCTGGGCTACAGAGCTAGACTCCGTCTCAAAAAAAAAAAAAAAAATCAGTCAGTCAATCAATCAGAGTTATACTCTCTGCCTCCTCTGCCAGCATCCCTATCCCCTCAACCTTGATTTCAGAGGAAAACCCAGGCATGGGCCCTCTATCCTTGACCACCTGACATCCTCTGCTGTCCCTTTCAGACAGTTCAAGCCTCTTGAAAGATATGCCTCTTTCTCTCCCTGCTGTCTGGGGGTCCCTCACCAGTCACAGACTCCCCAGCTGTCAGCAAAGTACCTCCCACCCTGGTTCCCGGGGAGCCCGGCCAGGTGGGCCAGCAGGACACAGTTGCTGATCCTGGCGCTCATCAAAAGTGGCCTGGCCGGTGTAGGGGTGGCCCTTCCAGAAGCCTCACAGCATTGGCAGGCGGCCATCAGAGTTAGAGGCGGACAGGAGGAGGAAGTGAGAGCTGTTGCAATCAGGACAGAGGGACAGGGTTCCCTGGTGGTGACTGTTCTGGAAATCCCACTCGTGACCCGGTCATTTCGAGCACCCTCTTGCCTCAGTTCCCAGAGGAAGTCCTCAACTAGGGGGTGTCATTCTGCCCCCAAAGGACATTGGGCAATGTTTGGGACATTTCTGGTTGTCATGACTTGGGGTGCTCCTGGGCATGGAGTGGAGGCCAGGGACGCTGCTCAGTACCCTGCAGTGCCCAGGATGCCCCACCCCAAAGAACAATTCAAGCCCAATGTCCACGGGGCCGAAGGAGGAGCCCCTGAGTTAATTATTTGAAACAGAGTCTGTTCTCTGCTCACACCAGACACCAGGATAAAATCCCAATGGGGCAAATGGTATAAAGCAGGAAGGCCCCAGCACCTGGGATTCTTCTCCTCTCTCCTTCCCCACTCAGGGTGTGGGCTGCTTTGTTTGTTTGTTTGTTTGTTTTTTGAGCCGGGCGCGGTGGCTCACCCTGTAATCCCCAAACTTTGGGAGGCCAAGGCAGGTGGATCACCTGAGGTCAGGAGTTCGAGACCAGCCTGGCCAACATGGTGAAACCCTATCTCTACTAAAAATACAAAAATTAGCCAGGCATGGTGGCGGGCACCTGTAATCCCAACTAGTTGGGAACCTGAGGCAGGAGAATCGCTTGAACCCAGAAGGCCGAGGTTGCAGCGAGCCAAGATTGCACCACTGCACTCCAGCCTGGGTGAGAGCCAGGCCGGTTGCAAACAAAACAAAATTAAAACTATGAACGAAATCAGGATTTGCCAGAAGTAGCATTTTTGTTTGGTAAGAACAAAATTTAGTTTATACATGAAATATAAAATATTTTATTAAACCTCACTGCAAAGTGGCAACTTTTTGCTAAATTCATAGTCTACACACAAGCTATGTACCAGTATGTAACTGCCAAGAGTTATATCTTCGCTTACTAAATGCAAACTGCAGTTCATACCTGAGATTTTTTTTCTGGATTTAACCAGGAGGGGAAATATTTTTGCTGGATAAGTCCACATTTTAACTCAACAGGCGAAACAGTTTACCGAACTTAACCACCAAAGAAATCATTTTTTCCTTGGGAGATCCACATTTTAGTTCATACATGAAATGTGTTTCTGAATTTTAACTGGCAGGAGTAGTGTTTTTCCTTAGGGTAAGTGTTAGTTTCCACAGGAAAAATCTGAATTTATCTGCAAGGAGTAAAATTTTACTTAAGTCCAAATTGTACACGAAATATTTTACTAAATTTGAATATCTTTAACATTGGACGTTCTTTTTTTAAGAAACACTGGAAGCATTTTAAGAACTGCAAGACCAAATTTTAAAAAAAATAAAACCAGTAGTAGCGATGATTACCAGGTGTTACTGGAAATAATTTTGTCCTATGGGAGGATGGGCGCGTGTGGACGCCCCTCCCAATACCCGGGGGCCTACCCAGGGGAGGGGTCCCACTGCGTGAAGGGACCCTAGGGAGGGCGACGTGGACCACGACAGACAAATGGGCACTCGGAGACCCCCGAAAATCGACCCCAGCGAGCCGCCCACGCCCCAAGGCACGGTTGTGGGGGCGGGGACGACCCAGGGCGAGCGCAGCGCGTCCCCGCGCTATGGCAGCCCCGCCCCCGGGCGCCCGCAAAAGGACGCGCGCGGGAGGGGGCGTGGCCCGAGGCTCACCAACCAATCTCCAGAGCGCCTCTCCCTTTCCCTTTCCCTTCCACCAATCAGACGTTGGAAGGGGCGGGCGTGACTGTTTTTCCCGGCGGCCCTGCGGCTCTGCCTCTCGTGCGGCCGCGTTCCCGGCGGTGCGGGGGGCGTGGCCCGGGCGCGGCGTCTATAAAGGTGGGCGGCGGCAGCAGCGCCATTTTGCGAACGGCGAGCAGCGGCGGCGGCGCGGAGAGGCGCAGCGGAGGTTTTCCTGGTTTCGGACCCCAGCGGCCGGATGGTGAAATCCTCCCTGCAGCGGATCCTCAATAGCCACTGCTTCGCCAGAGAGAAGGAAGGGGATAAACCCAGCGCCACCATCCACGCCAGCCGCACCATGCCGCTTCTAAGCCTGCACAGCCGCGGCGGCAGCAGCAGTGAGAGGTGAGCGCCCCGCCCCCGTCCGAAGCTTCCAGAAGCGCCGGCCGCGCAGGCCCGCGGGGGGCCGTCCTCGGGGCGCCAGATAGGTCCCCGGCTCGCGAGATCCGCCCCTTTGTCAAGGCCAGAATCGTGCTGGGGACGAGGTAGGGGCAGGGGGGACCTTGAGGTCCGCCCGGCCTTGGCAGCGCTCGGGTCGGGTTTGGGGGGCACGGGTGCGGAGTTGGATTTGGGGAGCGCCGTCCGGGGCGCCTAATTTGGGGGTGGGGCATGAGTCGAAGGTGGGATTTGGGCGCAGGACGGGGAGTGTGGGGGAGGCGTGTGTGTTTTGCGGGGTTCGCAGGATGGGACTCGGCTTTGGAGGAAGGGAGAGGGTTGGATTTGGGGGGCGCAGACTGGAAATTCGGTTTGGAGGAGGGGTGTGCGAGCTGGTCGCATTTGGGAGGCGCAGGATGGGGCAATCTGGTTGGGGGCGGGGTCGGCCTTGGGGGGCTGGTCCGAGGCCAGGCAGGGCCCGCGGGGCCGGTGAATCTGCACTTTTCGGTCCCGGCCGTTGAGCGTGCGCTGCCGGAGCGGGGAGCGCTTCGCGGCGGACGAGCTCCCTTGGGTCTCCTGCGCCTCGATGTGGCCCCCGCACGCAACCGACCTCGTGGGCCCGGTTTTTCGCCCCAGAGCGAGTCGGTCTGGATGGCAGGGGACGCGCGGGGCGAGGCTGCGCACGTAGACGGCACCCAGTGGTTCTCCGCGGGGGCCGTCGGGGAGCTGGGGGTCGCGCATCCCGACAACCCAGCAGCGCTCTGGGAAGTCCCCCGCCGCCTCGCGGGACGACGCGTCCGGCTTCCGGGGACGCGGGTGCCAGCTGCGATTGTGGGGGAGCCCGCGGCGTTTCGGTCGAGCTTCCATGACTGCGTCTCCCGAGGCGGGCGTCGCTCAGTCCCGGGGATCGGGAAGTTGGGCCGCGGTGCTGGCGGTGCCACGGTTTGGGGGCTGTGTAAAATGGAGGCAACTTTGGGGCTTGTTTACACCGCGCAGCAAATGGCTGCTGGCGCTGCCGGCTGCGCGATTGTGAAAATCTCCCCCGGGGCGCGGGGCCGCGTCTGCCTAGATGACGCAACCGGGAGGGCCCGGGCCCGGAGCGGGGGCGGGCGGGGGGCGGCCAGGAGCAGTAGCGGGGCGCGTCCTGCGCGACGTCAGGCCAGGCCCGCCCCCTCCTCGCGGGGACAAGCAAGGGGTCCAGATTCTGACCGCAGTGCAGGGTGGAAAGGGGAAGCCGCGGCCGAGCTGAAAAGGGGAAGCGCCGGCTGGCGCGGTGGCGGCGGGGGTGAGGCTCTGCTCCGGCGGGGCTACGTGAGGGGAAGGGACCCCCCCGCCCTGGGAGGGTTGGGCTATCCCGGGCGGCGCCGCCCGAGACGTCGGGGCTCAGTGACCGATGCCGTTGTAGGTGCTTGGGTCAGGCGTTGGAGCTGCCCTCGGGAAGCCCCGGGGGTGTGGGGCCAAGTAGGCCCCAGCCTGAGCGGGGCGGGGTCCTCTGGCCGGGGCAGGGGTGGGCGGCCGAAGACCATCCGGGCGCCCTGGAGGGGTCTCCGCCGGGAGCCTGGCGCTGCCTGGTGACCGCATCTGCCTTCAGTTCCAGGGTCTCCCTCCGCTGCTGTAGTAACCCGGGTCCGGGGCCTCGGTGGTGCTCCTGATGCCCCTCACCCACCCCTGAAGATCCCAGGTGGGCGAGGGAATAGTCAGAGGGATCACAATCTTTCAGCTAACTTATTCTACTCCGTGAGTACCGCCGCGCCTGCCGCGCTGGGGTGGACGGGGCTGGGGCTGCTCTGGGGCCGCTGGCACTGGTTGTGCACTTCGCTGCCGGTACCTGTGATTTAATTTAATCCTGGGAACCCTTCTGAGTTTCATCAGAGAGGGCGCACAGTCTCCTGCAGCCCAGGCCTTGCTTGAGCTGAGCACGTCTTAGGCCCAAGCCTTAGCGCTGCCAGTCTCTTGCCCGTGGGGTGAGTCGGAGTTCTGAATTACGCCGCACCGTCCCCTGGACAGGATGATCGGCTGAATGTAACAGAGGAACTAACGTCCAACGACAAGACGAGGATTCTCAACGTCCAGTCCAGGCTCACAGACGCCAAACGCATTAACTGGCGAACAGTGCTGAGTGGAGGCAGCCTCTACATCGAGATCCCGGGCGGCGCGCTGCCTGAGGGGAGCAAGGACAGGTGAGGGGCAGGGACAGGCGGGGAGAGCTTACCCAGGGGAGCAGGGACAGGTAGGGCGGGGAGAGGTTACCCAGGGGAGCAGGGACAGGTAGGGGCAGGGATAGGCCGGGGTGCTTACCCAGGGGAGCAGGGACCAGGGTGGGGGTCGCTGTCCAAGGGGTACAGAGACAGATGAGGGAGGGCACTGCCTTCAGGCAGCAAATATGGGGGCCACCATCGCTTTGTGGGTTGGGATGGCCCCCCCCCTTTTTTTTTTATGAGAGGGAGTCTTGCTCTTGTCGCCCAGGCTGGAGTGCAATGGCATGATTTCGGCTCACTGTAACTTCCGCCTTCCGGGTTCGAGTGATTCTCCTGCCTCAGCCTCCCGAGTAGCTGGGATTACAGGCGCTCGCCACTCATGCTCAGCTAATTTTTGTGTTTTTAGTAGAGACGAGGTTTCGCTGTGTTGGCCAGGCTGGTCTCAAAACTCCTGATCCCTTGATCCGCCCACCTCGGCCTCCCGAAGTGCTGGGATTAATTACAGGCGCTGAGCCACCGCTCCTGTTCTGGGGTCCCTTTTTAAAAAGTGCATTCCGCCGGGTGCGGTGGCTCAAGCCTGTAATCCCAGCACTTTGGGAGGCCGAGACGCGGCCGATCACGAAGGTTCGGAGATGAGAAGCATCCTGGCTAACACGGTGAAACCCGCAAAGCCCCGTCTTCTACTAAAAAATAACAAAAAACTAGCCGGGTTGAGGTGGGGTGCGCCTGTAGTCCCAGCACTCGGGAGGCTGAGGAGGAGAAGGCTGAAACCGTGAGGCGGAGCTTGCAGTGAGCTGAGATCTGGCCACTGCACTCCAGCCTGGGTTGACAGAGCGAGACTCACCGTCTCAGAAAAAAAAAAAAAAAAAGTGCATTCCAAGTTTGTACCCTGGGTACAATGCACGTGGGTGGGTGCAGCGGTGCCAGGACGGCCCCACCCAGAGAACGATCTGGGCCCTAGGGGTACCCTGGAGTAGAGCGGGCTTCAGGGTAGCTGCTAAGGCCCAGGAGGTAGGTGGGCGGGTCGGGCTGGCCAAGACTCTGACGCGCGCTGCAGCTTTGCAGTTCTCCTGGAATTCGCTGAGGAGCAGCTGCGAGCCGACCATGTCTTCATTTGCTTCCACAAGAACCGCGAGGACAGAGGTAGGTGCCCCGCCTCACCTGCAGCAGGGTGTGTGCGGACACCTGCCCCGCACCTTCATTCTCAGCCCGCAGGCGTGGTCTCCCGGCGGGGATGCGGGGTCGGGTGGGGGCTCCTGGGAGTGGGGTTTCTGATGGCTTCTCCCCCACAGCCGCCTTGCTCCGAACCTTCAGCTTTTTGGGCTTTGAGATTGTGAGACCGGGGCATCCCCTTGTCCCCAAGAGACCCGACGCTTGCTTCATGGCCTACACGTTCGAGAGAGAGTCTTCGGGAGAGGAGGAGGAGTAGGGCCGCCTGGGGGGTGGGCATCCGGCCCGCCGGGGCCACCCCTTGTCAGCCGGGTGGGTGGAAACCGTAGACTCGCTCATCTCGCCTGGGTTTATCCGCATGTTGTAATTGTGCAAATAAATGCTCACTCCAAATTAGCGTCTATTTCTTGAAGTTTAATATTGTGTTTGTGATACTGAAGTACTTGCTTTAATTCTAAATAAAAATTTATATTTTACTTTTTTATTGCTGGTTTAAGATGATTCAGATTATCCTTGTACTTTGAGGAGAAGTTTCTTATTTGGAGTCTTTTGGAAACAGTCTTAGTCTTTTAACTTGGAAAGATTAGGTATTAATCCCTCTATTGCTCTCCAAAAACCAATAAAGTGATTACACCCGATGCACATGGCTCCGTGGTGGTGACGCCGGGGGCGGGTGGGTGGAGTGCCTGGGACCACAGAGGGCCCTGGGTGGAGGGGTCGCAGGGGACTTGTCACCAGGGCAGCTGCGGGACTCCTCCCACAGAGGAGACCCCCTGGACTGGGAGGCCTGTGCCCTCAGCTTGGCATCAGCCTTGCCACCGTTCACTTGGAGCCCCTTCCTGCATCGCGTCCGCTTCCGCCCCAGCCTGGGCCTGCGCATGGGGATGTCTGTGTTCCCAAATCCTTTGGGTCACCGTGTTACTGGCCGCCCCTGTGGCCCTGCAGCGCCGTTCAGGGCAGGAGGACTTCCGGCGGGGTCAAGGCCTGGAGCGCTTCCGGGTCTGCGACCCCCGCCTTTTGCGCGGCGCTGCGCCACCTGCCGGCCGCATCCGGCAGCATCACCCGGAAAATCAGGACCAGGCCTGGCCGGGAAACCGGTTGGAAAGAGGAGGAAAGGCGCTCCAAGAGATTGTAGCCTTGGCGAGCGGGGCAGGGGGATATTCAGCCGTTTGAGCATGGTGGGGTCGGCTGGGAGGATAGATGTGAACACAGACACTCCCAGCTCATTTGGGCAGTGCAAATGCAGAGAAGGGGCATTAGAGCTGAGGCGTTGCAGGATGAATAGGAGTCTGAACCAGAGTAGAGGGGGCTGTTTCCGGCGTAAAAAACAACTTGGGCCGGAAACAAAGGCGTGGAGGCCGGAAAGTACCTCTAGGGATAAATGACATGGGGTTGGAGCCTGAGGAGACTTTGGAAGAGACCTGTATGTATTCTGAGGCACTGGGGAGCCATGGGAGGTGTTTAAGCTGGAGAGGGACCTCATATCTGGGGTTGGAAAGATCCTCCCAGGACTGCCATGGGGAATGGAATGGAAGGGCAACTCTGAGTCTCCAGGAAGGAGGCCACAGGCAAGTGCAGTGCAGTGTGTCAGAGGCATAAAGACTGCATTCCCCTCCAGTGAGTCTCGTCTGTGCCTGTTTATTCCATCATCCTGCGGTATTAAGTGAGCACATACTGTGTGCCAAGCCTGGCCTTTGCCCCCAGGGAACTCACAGCCTTGGGGACAGTAACAGAGGAATAAATGCTCCTGGGAGTGGGCGGAGAACGAAGGGTAAGGAGCTAGCGAGGGCCCAGAGGGGGCACCTTTATTTTTTTAAAGTGGAACTGGAACAGTATGGCAGAGGGAACAGCCTGCACAGATGCTTGGGGGTGGGAAAGAAGTTAGTGTGTCATGGAGAAACAGGGAGGGAGGCAGGGTGGGCGCATGGGGATTGTGGGGAGGTGGCAGGGAGCCGCGGGGACTATTTTAGGGATGGTGAGTCCAGATGCCTCTGAGATGAGCTGGGTGTCTAAGGTCCCAGGGAGCCTTCCCTTCCTGTGTCACCACCAAGCAATTCTCCACTAGGGACATGCCCAGAATCGCTGGCCGTCTTCAGCACAAGGGGGTGCTCCAGGGCCAGGAATGCCTCTGCTCCTGGCATTGGCCTCTCACGGAGACAATGACAGGACCCACCGCGGAAGAGCGCCCTGGCTGCTGGGGAAGGCGGAATACAGAGAGACACTGATCAGCGGGGGTGTCCACACCTGGAAGTGGCCTGGGGGCCCTGGCTTTAGAGAGCTGCTGCCCACCCAGGAGGCGCTGGCCAGCCCCCAGCCCTGGAGGGGTAGCTGCACTCCTGGGAAGCCCTTGACCCACATCGCCAGCACGAGAGGGGAGACTCTGGAGGGGGGCACTGCTCTTTCTGCTGCGTCCCTGGACTCTGCAGGAAGAGGTTGTCCTCGCTATCATAGAGACGCTGACCTCAGCCCCAGCCCTGCCTCCTGGGCAGGCCTGGACCAGGTGTGTTCGCCCTGGGTTGGGTTCAGTCCCACAGCAGCGCCAGGGCCTGGCCCATAGAGGACTCGGTGGCCTCGGCCAGGTATTCACAACACAGCCAGTCCTCGAGGCTGGGCGCTTCCCCACCTGCGGCCCGCTCTGCCAGGCGCAGGACCAGCAGCCCACGGCGCAACCGCAGCCAGGGCCCGAGCGCCCTGAGCCAGGGACCGAGCGGTGCTCCGCGGTCGCGTACCTCAGACCCTGGCCCCCAGAGCAGCGCCTGCAGCGCGCCCCGCGTCCTGGACGCCGAGGGCTGCAAGCGGGTCAACTGTGCTGCCAGGCGCTCCAGGCCCGCGGCCAAAGGCGTGGTCGAGGGCGCAGCAAGGCCGAGCAGCTGGCGGAGGAGGCTGCCGAGCTGCGGCGCGTGGGGCCCGGGGAGCCCGGGGTCCGGGGGGCTGCAGGCAGACGCGGCCAAAGTCAGCGAGGAGTAGGCGCGGGTGCCCCGTGGCCACACAGCCCCGAGGTGCCGCCAGCAACAAGTTCTCCGGCCGCAACTCGACCAGGGCCGCGCCCCACGCCTCCAGGAACTCCAGGGCCGCGCTCAGCTGCAGCAGCACCAGGGCCACCGCCCACACGAACTCCTCCGGCGGCTGCGTGCAGGCCTCCACCAGCCACTGCGCCACTGTGCGCTCTGGCACCTCTGCTACCAGCGCCACCGCGCCTCTCCAGGGCGCCCCGGGCAGTGTGCCTTCAGGTACCAGGCCACACAACCCCTGCAGATTGAAGTGTGGAGACAGGGAGGCCTGCAGCTCCAGGCCCCACGGGTGGGGCACGTCCGCCCCGGGCTTGGGTACCTGCAAGGCAGAGCGGGTGTCGGGGCCTGGATCACTGGGCCCCCCCCCACCACTGCCTGCCCCAGAGCGACCTGCCACGAAGCCTCCCCCGCACACCCCCAAACTGCCCCCACTATGGTTGGGAGTCGGAGGCTGCCTGCATCCCTCCAGCAGCAGGAGGTCGATGTTAATTGGGAAGTTAGTCACCAGTAAGGACTTCCAGGAAAATTAAGCCAGGGAAGAAGATGGTGGCAGTGTCCCTGGGCAATGAGTTCGAAAGCAGATTCCTGGGCCGGGCACGGTGGCTCACGCCTGTAATCCCAGCACTTTGGGAGGCAGGGTGATCGCTGAGGTCAGAAGTTTGAGACCAGCCTGGTCAACGCAGGGAAAGCTCGTCTCTACTAAAAATACAAAACTAGCTGGGCGTGGTGGTGCGCCTGTAATCCCAGCTACTTCGGAGGCTGAGGTGAGAGAATCGCTTGAACCCGGAAGGTGGAGGTTGCAGTGAGCCGAGATCGTGCCACTACACTCCAGCCTGGGCAACAGAGTGAGACTCTGTCTCAAAAACAAAAAAACAAAAAACAGATCCCCGGCTAGAGAGGTGTGGGAGGGGTTTTGACAAGGGCTCCAAGGCCATATCCATGGCCCCACACTTTAGAAACATGGTTTCCTGGGTTAACTGTGTTGATTCACGTGTTAGTTGCAAAATAAACAAGTCTAATATGGTCTGGATCTGTGTCCCCGCCAAATCTCATGGCCAGTTGTAATCCCCCAGTGTTGGAGGTGGGATCTGGTGGGAGGTGACTGGATCTTGGGGCTGATTTATCACGAATGGCTCAGCACCATCCTCCTTGGCACTGTCGTTGAGATAGCGCGTGAGTTCTCGTGAGATCTGGCTGTGTAAAGGTGCGTGGCACCTCCTCCCTCCCTTCCTCCTGCTCCCACCATATGAGATGCCTGCTCCCGCTTTGCCTTCCACTATGATTGGAAGCTTTCTGAGGCCTCTCCAGAAGCAGAAGCCACCAGAACCATGAGCCAGTTAAGGCTCTTTTCTTTATAAATTACCCAGTCTCCAGTATTCCTTTTTTTCGTTTCTTTACTTTTTTGTTTGAGACAGAGTCTCACTCTGTCTCCCAGATTGGAGTGAAGTGGTGCAGTCTCGGCTCACTGCAACCCCCACCTCCGGGTTCAAGCGATTCTCCTGCCTCAGCCTCCAAGTAGCTGGGACTACAGGGGCTCACCACCACGCCCGGCTAATTTTTGTATTTTTAGTAGAGACGGAGTTTCACTATGTTGGCCAGGCTGGTCTCGAACTCCTGACCTCATGATCTGCCCACCTTGGCCTCCCAAAGTGCTGAGATTACAGGCGTGAGCCACTGTGCTGCCTAGCCTTTTTTTTTTTTTTTTTTTTTTTGAGACAGAGTCTTGTTCTGTTGCCCAGGCTGGAGTGCAGTGGCGCATTCTCGGCTCACTGCAAGCTCTGCCCCCCAGGTTCATGCCATTCTCCTGCCTCAGCCTCCCGAGTAGCTGGGACTACAGGCCCCCGCCACCTCGCCTGGCTAATTTTTTGTATTTTAGTAGAGACGGGGTTTCACCGTGTTAGCCAGGATGGTCTCAATCTCCTGACCTTGTGATCCGCCCGCCTCGGCCTCCCAAAGTGCTGGGATGACAGGTGTGAGCGCTGGGCTCCAGTATTTCTTTACAGCAGTGTGAGAACTGACTCGCAGAAAGGCCAAGTGAAACAAGCCCTGGGTTATGCCTAAACGGGACACTGGGGACACCTCAGAGAAGGTGGGGCCGTGGGTCTCACCTTGGCGACCAGGATGTGCCAGGCGTCCTCATGCACGCGCACCACGCGGTAGTACAGGGCATCCCCGCTCTCTACGCAGGGCGAGCTGTCCAGGAGGCGGAAGCCATGGCCGGGGCGGCAGGGCCCGGGGTGGCCCCCCATGAGCCGGGCACGGAGCCGGGCATAGATGGCATGGAGGCCCTGCAGCTGCCAGGCAGCCAATGCAGCATGCACAGCCTCCGGACTGTGCAGATTGCGGAGGGAGAGGCCCAGCGGGCCATCAGTCAGGCCAAAGGTCAGCTCTGCAGGGGGACAGGCTGTTCCCACCTCAGCCTGGCTCTCGTCCACACTGTGGGACTCCAGAAAGGGCCTTCGAGGCAGCTGTACTTGGATGGAGCTGGCATGGGGGGTCCTGCGGTTGGGCAGTGACTGGGTCCGGGTTAGGATCTTCTTGGGCAGGGGTGGGGGCAGGGGCTGTGGGTCGGTGGAGAGGGACCCAGGGGTCCGGGAGCGGCAGGCCTTGGAGGGCAGCAGGTGGGCACGGATCTCACCTGCAGGGAGAGACAGTGGGGAGGGTTGAAGACCGGTGGAGTGGGAACGGGACACGTGACTCCACCTCTCTGCCTCGGTTTCCCCATCTCTAACATGGAGGTAATAAGGCTGGTCGCCGGTGGCTCATGCTTGTAATCCCAGCACTTAGGAAGGTGGAAGCCGGGGCAGGAGGATCACTGGAACTTAGGGTCTGAGACCAGCCTGGGCAACATAGTGAGACCCTGTCTCTGCAAAAATTTAAACAAATTTGCCAGATGCAGCTGGGCGCGTTGGCTCGCGCCTGTAATCCCAGCACTTTGGGAGGCCAAGGTGGGAGAATCACGAGGTCAGGAGATTGAGACCATCCTGGCTAACATGGTGAAACCCCGTCTTTTCCTAAAGATACAAAAAATTAGCCGGGCGTGGTGGCGGGCGCCTGTAGTCCCAGCTACTCGGGAGGCTGAAGCAGGAGAATCGCTTGAACCTGGGAGGCAGAGCTTGCAGTGAGCCGAGATTGCGCCACTGCACTCCAGTCTGGGGGACAGAGCTTACAGAAGGGGAAACTGAGGCTCACAGGAGGATGGATCAGTTTCAGAGAATGGTGCCACCCAGCACTCAGCAACTCCTACTCTTACCTCCGTGACTTTGGGCAGGTGTCTCTCTGGCTTTTTTTTTTTTTTTGAAGTCTTGCTCTGTCGCCCAGCCTGGAGTGCAGTGGCCCAATCTCGGCTTGCTGCAACATCTGTCTCCTGGGTTCAAGCAATTCTCCCACCTCAGCCTCCTGAGTAGCTGGGACTACAGGCGCCCGCCACTATGCCCAGCTAATTTTTGTATTTTTAGTAGTGGAGATGGGGTTTCACCATGTTAGCCAGGCTGGTTTCAAACTCCTGACCTCAGACGTTCTGCCTGACTCGGCCTCCCAAAGTGCTAGGATTACAGGCTTGAATTACTGCACTCGGCCTTTTTTTTTTTTTTGAGATGGAGTCTCCCTCTGTTGCCCAGGCTGGAGTACAGGGGCTCAATCTTAGCTCACTGAAACCTCTGCCTCTCAGGTTCAAGAAAGTCTCCTGCCTCAGCCTCTCGAGTAGCTGGAATTACAGGCATGTACCACCATGTCTGGCTAATTTTTGTATTTTTAGCAGAGACTGGTTTTGCCATGTTGGCCAGGCTGGTCTTGAACTCCTGGCCTCAAGTGATCCTCCTCCTTGACCTCCCAAAGTGCTGGGATTAAAGGGTGGGATTATAGGCATGAGTTACCGTGCCCAGCCCCTCTCTCTTTTTAATGGTATATATTTTTTTCTATTTCATGACTCACTGCAGCCTTGACCTCCTGGGCTCAAGGGATCCTCCTGCCTCAGCCTCCCCAGTAGCTGGGACTGCAGGTGCTTGACACCATGCCCATCTCTTTTTTTTTTTTTTTTTTGTAGAGATGGGGGAGTCTCATTATGTTGCCCAGGCTGGTCTTGAACTCCTGGCCTCAAGGGATCCACCTGCCTCCACCTCCCAAGGTGCTGGGATTACAGGCATGAGCCAACACACCCCGCCCACCAACCCACAGGTTGTTTTTCAGCCCTCGCCCACTCCGGGCCTTCCTGAGGTCACTCATTTTACCGACTTCTGCTGTTCCCAGAGGCTGCGGCGTCCTCCACCCCCTGCCGCTCCCTGCACTCCCCGGCCCAGGGCTCCCCAGGGAGCTGCTCACCAAGGTTGCTATACGTGGGCTGAGTTGACCAGGTGGGGTCGTCGGGCTCGGGGGGCTCTGTGGGGGTCTCCCGGCTGCTCATGTTGCTGGGGAAAGGTCAGACAGGGGGCGTGGTGGGGTGGCGCACGCACAGGGCGACATGGGAGGGGTCTGTGAGTGCTGCAGCATGGGAGACCGTTGAGGCCCCCTGCTCCAGGGCCCTTGGTGAGAACAGGGGCACCCACACTCCACTCCCTTGTCCAGTTTTGACCCTGCTGTGTGATCTTGAGTGGGTTTCCTGCCCTCTCTGGGCCCCTGCTGTGTGATCCCAAGTGGATTTCCTGCCCTCTCTGGGCCCCTGCTGTGTGATCCCAAGTGGGTTTCCTGCCCTCTCTGGGCCCACTTCCTCAATCATGAGGCAGGTCTGTCACCCATCAATCTTCCAGGCAGTGGGAAGGAACCCCCACTGTGCGTTTGGGATGGGGACAGAATGTTTAGCCTGAGGACAGGTCTTTGGGGGTCAGTTGTCGGGGAGACAGTGTCCAGGGACCCAGGGATCCACGCTCAGGCCTCGTCCCTGAGGGCTCAGCTGTGCGGTTGCTGTCGGCAGCCAGGCCCCAACCCACCCCCGCCCAGATCCCAACCTGAAAAAGTGACCGCTTCTGTTCCAGCTCCCCGCTCCAGGAGCCCCCCTACCTTCAAGACTGGCGTGCCCTCTGGGGGAGGAGGCGTCCTTGGGGACAAACTCCCAATGGCCACAGCCCCTGGCCTCGCAGGAGGGGTCTGACCTAGCGCCGGCAGCTGACAGGAAAACTGTCAGACCGCAGCCCAGGGCGGGGCGGCGGCATTTTTGCAACACTTCCCCGCCAACCAAGGCCGCCCCCTCCCCTGCCTGCCCTCAGAGGACAATATCCCGGGCAGAGGGAACAGCCCGGACGGAGACCAGGAGGTGGGATCTGAAAGTCAGTAGCACCAGGGCTGACAGCCTCAGAGGCCAGGCTGGGGTAGTGGGCAGTGAGGAGCCCTGTGAGATGGGGAGAGGGGCAGAGCCGGCCCACCATAGGGAGGGCACAGAACGTGGTGGCGGCTGTCCCTGGAGAAGGTGAAAGTGGGGTCTGTGGGTTTCACTTCCCCGGGAACCGCCTCCCCTCCTGTGGCAGCATTTTGAGGAGCCCCCAGCGGCCCCCTGCCCGATCCCAGGGCCCCCGAATGTGGAGTGTGGGCGAGGACCCTCCTGGCTCTGCCGCGCCTGCTGTGTGACTGTGGGCAAATCCCCACCCCTCTCCGTGCTCTGGCAAATAAAGAAAAGCGTCTCCCACATCCCGCCTGGTAACAGCCGTGCCTGCTGGATTTTTCTTTGAAAAAATGGAATCGGCTCACTTTCCCCCTTCCCCCTTCCTCACTGCCTCGATGCATTTATTTAGAAAAGACGTTGTAGATAAAATCACCATAAATGGAAAAATCAAGAATGGAAAAAACCCAAGGAAAAGCAGATGCGGGGTGAAATTCCATCTGAAGTGTGTGCCTGTCAAAACTGTCTTCTTTTTTTTTTTTGGAGACAGGGTCTCACACTGTTGCCCAGGCTGAAGCTCAGTGGGGCAATCGCAGCTCACTGCAGCCTGGAACGAACTCCTGGGGCGATCCTCCAGCTAAGGAAGGATCCCACTACTCCTCCTGCTGCCCTCCTCCCCGCACCTTGCCTAGTCCACAAGACAGGAGGAGAGAGACAAAGCAAAAAGTTAGAAAGAAACAAAAGTGAGATAAATAGCCAGACAACCTTGGCACCACCACCCGGCCCTAGGAGTTAAGAAAAAGTAATAATAATAACATCGACCCCTGACCTAAACTACTTGTGTTGTCTGTAAATTCCAGACACTGTATGGAAAAAGCATTGTAAAGCTTTTTGTTCTGTTAGCTGATGCCTGTAGCCCCCAGTCACGTTCCCTACGCTCGCTCGATTTATCACGACCCTTTCACATGGACACCTTAAACTTGTGAGCCTTTAAAAAGGCCAAGAATGTCTTTTTCGGGGAGCTCAGCCCTTAAGACGCGAGTCTGCCGACGCTCCCGGCCGAATAATCCACTTCCTTCTTTAATCCGGTGTCTGAGGAGTTTTGTCAGTGGTTCGTCCTGCTACACCTCCTTGGCCTCCCAAAGTGCTAGGATCCCAGGTGTGAGCCAACCTGTCCGGCCCCAAAGATGTTCTTGCAGCAAAGACTGAGTGTGTTTCATGTGGGGTTCCCGGTCCCGTTTCCCTGAGGGAAATGGGCCCAGAGACAGTGTGGGCTCCATCTAGGGTCACAAAGCAGCTCGAGGCTGGGAGCAGAGGTCCACAGAGCCACTGCTGAGTCCTCCTGGCCTCCCCCAATCCCCTGAGAAGGGGGAGGAGGGGAAGGAGACTACCTTTCCCTTATGAACATCCTTCGAGTGGGTCCCATGCCACACTTTTTTTTTCCTTTGAGACAGGGTCTCGCTCCGTCACCTATGCTGGAGTGCAGTGGTGTGATCATAGCTCACGGCAGCCTCCGCTTCCTGGGCTCAAGTGATCCTCCCACCTCAGCCTCCTGAGTAGTCGGGACCACTGGCGTGCACCACCATGCCTGGTTAGTTTTTATTTTGTTTGTTTATTTATGGATTGATTGATTGATTGATTTTTTTGAGATGGAGTCTTGCTCTGTCGCCCAGGCTGGAGCGCAGTGGCCGGATCTCAGCTCACTGCAAGCTCCGCCTCCCGGGTTCACGCCATTCTCCTGCCTCAGCCTCCGGAGTAGCTGGGACTACAGGCACCCGCCACCTCGCCCGGCTAGATTTTGTATTTTTTTGGTAGAGACGGGGTTTCACCATGTTAGCCAGGATGGTCTTGATCTCCTGACCTCGTGATCCGCCCGTCTCGGCCTCCCAAAGTGCTGGGATTACAGGCTTGAGCCACCGTGCCCAGCCTTGTTTGTTTATTTTTGAGATGGAGTCTCACTCTGTCGCCCAGGCTGGAGTGCAGTGGTGCAATCTTGGCTGACTCCAACCTCTGCCTCCCGGGTTCAAGCAATTCTCTTGCCTCAGGCTCCCAAGGTACTACAGTCACCGGCTACCATACCTGGCTAATTTTTGTATTATTATTATTATTTTTTAGTAGAGTTAGGGTTTCACCATGTTGGCCAGGCTGGTCTCAAACTCCTGACCTCAGGTGACCTGCCCACCTCAGCCTCCCAAAGTGCTGGGGTTACAGGCGTGAGCCACCACGCCCAGCCAGGGCACAGAGTTTAAAATGATGCAAAGGCTGGGCACATGCCTATAAAAAAAATTAGCCGGGCATGGCGGTGGGTACCTGTAATCCCAGCTACTCTGGAGGCTGAGGCAGGAGAATTGCCTGAACCTGGGAGGCAGAGGTTGCAGTGAGCTGAGATCCCACCACTGCACTCCAGCCTGGGTGACACAGCAAGACTCCATTAAAAAAAAAAAAAAAAAAAAAAGGCCAGGCATGGTGGCTCATGCCTGTAATCTCAGCACTTTGGGAGGCCGAGGCGGGCAGATCACCTGAGGCTGGGAGATTGAGACCATCCTGGCCAAGATGGTGAAACCCCGTCTCTACTAAAAATACAAAATTAGCCAGGCGTGGTAGCCTGTGCCTGTAGTCCCAGCTACTTGGGAGGCTGAGGCAGGAGAATCGTTTGAACCCGGGAGGCGGGGGTTGTGGTGAGCCAAGATCATGCCAATGCACTCCAGCCCGGGTGACAAGAGTGAAACTGTCTCAAAAAAAAAAAAAAAAAAAAATTGC
>NW_016806163.1:376480-385914 GCF_001698545.2 Rhinopithecus bieti
AAAAAAAAAAAAAAAAAAATGTTCAGAGTGTGGTGTGGCCTCTGGATCAGGCCCCTCCAGATCCTGCAGCTGTCCCTTCATTTGAGAGGCCCTTATTGAGCCACGGGAGCTGGGACCACATTCTCTCTGGGTCCCCAGCATCGCCCAGCACGGGGCAGGGAGGCCACATGCTGATGGATTCCACATGACATTGGCCTTTCGGAGAAAAATGCCTGTTTTGTTTGAGACAGGGTCTCACTTTGTTGCCAGGCTGGAGTGCCGTGGTGCAATCTTGGCTCACTGCAACCTCCGGCTTCCTGGTTCAAGCGATTCTCCTGCCTCAGCCTCCTGAGTAGCTGGGATTACAGGCGCACGTCCACCACGCCCGGGTCATTTTTGTATTTTTAGTAGAGACAGAGTTTCACCATGTTGGCCAGGCTGGTCTCGAATTCCTGACCTTAAGCGATCCCCCCGCCTCGGCCTCCCAAAGTGCTGGGATTACAGGCAGGAGCCACTGCGCCTGACCCATTTTTTTGTTTGTTTGTTTTTATTTTTTTTTTTAGTAAGCAGAATAACAGCCTCAAAAAGCTCCTGTGTCCTGATCTCCGGAATCTGACGAGGCGGCTGTCTGGTGAGGAGATCAAGGTTGCAGATGGAATTCGGCTGCCTTTCATCAGATAGGGAGATCTTCATTTTTGGGGGGCTCAGTGTCCACACAGGGGTCCTTGTAAGGAGGAAGGCAGGTGGCTCAGGGTTAGAGAAGGAGATGTGATGACCGAAACAGAGGTCAGAATGACGTGGCCACGAGCCCACGGATGCAGGCGGCTCTGGAGCCAGAAAAGGCAGAAAGCAGATTCTCCCCAGGACGTCTGGAGGAAACAGCCCTGCCAACTAATTTTCGACTTGGGGGCTCCAGATCTGTCAGATAATAATTTTAAGTTATTTTAAGCCACTAGGTTTGTGGCCATTTGTAACTGCGGTTGTAGGAAACTCATGCAGTTTTTATCCTGCATACCACAGGACTATTGCAGGATTGTTATTATTATTATTATTATTTGAGGTAGTTTCCCTCTTGTTGCTTAGGCTGGAGCACAGTGGCGCGATCTTGCCTCACTGCAATCTCCGCCTCCTGGATGCAGGCGGTTCTCCTGCCTCAGCCTCCCGAGTAGCTGGGATTACAGGCGACCACCACCACACCCGGCAAATTTTTGTATTTTTCGTGAAGATGGGGTTTCGCCATGTTGGCTAGGCTGGTCTTGAACTCCTGACCACAGGTGATCCACTCGCCTTGGCCTCCTGAAATGCTGGGATTACAGATGTGAGCCACCGTGCCCGGCCTATTGCAGGATTATTATCTCCCAAATTACAGACAGACAAACCGAGGCACAGAGAGGGGCAGTGATTTGCCCCAGGCCACACAGCAATGGAAGCCAGAGACCTGAGCCTCCAGCTTCCCTTGGCCCCACGAGCAAAAGCTTGCATGTGGGAATTGTGTCTCTGTCTTGTGGAGGAAAACAGGAGGGAAGTTAATATGCGGGGCTCAGGGAATCACCTGGAAAAGATGCCGGCTTGTTGGGGGGATGTGGGAGAGAGAGAGACACCCCAAACATGCATCCGCGTCCCGAAGATGGGGGTGAGAGACCCTCAAGGGTGCAGGTGTGGGCTGGGGCACCTGGAGTGCTGTCCTAGCTCCATCTGGGAGAGGAAGTCAAGGCAGGCTTGGTCAGAAGCCACTCAGACATGAGGCATGAGGATGGCTTGGTCCGTTCCTGGTTTTAGGGGTCCTCTCTTGAGTTTCCAGCCACCAAGGAGACGGGTGTTGCTTTAACTGGGTCTTGGCTGCCTGAGCAGGAAGGGCCTCTTCTGGGGTCTCCCCTGCCCTCCCCACAGTGCACCCCATAAACGAGACAGGATTCATGGAAAGCTTGGAGGTTGCACCTGGTTCATGTCAGGCACTCAGAGCATTGCACAGGGAACAGGCGGCTCTCCTGGACGGGGACTCTGAGGCCCACAGGACAATAGTTTCACCTGCCTTTGCTGCAGGAGAGAACGGGAAATCAGTCCCCACGGGAGAGTCCCACAGCCTAGAGCACTCCTCACCCTCCAGCTGCCTTGAAACCAGGCATGGAGAGAGGGCCGCCTCACTGTCCCTGACGGGCCTCTGTTCTGCCCCCGAAGGGCAGGGAAATAAAGGAACCTTAGTCCTAGGTTCAAATGGGGGAACCGAGGTCCAGAGAATGACACTGGGCTGTGGCAAGTGGGAGGCTGCTCTTGGCTAGGACTTCTGCATTCTAGTTCCGTCCACCTCCTTCCTGAAAAAGCACAAACGTCTCCCTGTGCCTTCCTGGGTGGGTGGGGTTTGAGCCTTCACGCTCACTGTGCCTCAGTTTCCCCACCTGTCGCCTCTCCGTGCCTCGGCTTCCCCATCTGTTGCCACTCTGTGCCTCAATCTCCCCATCTGTCAGTGAGGATTGGCGCAGGCTAAAGCACTTTATTAATCTCACTTCGAAAGCCAAGACTCCCTGGCTTTTCTCGGAGCCCTCAGAGACAGGCAGGGCAAACGTGGGACCCTGTCAGCAGCACCCAGACTCCCCGACAGGCCAATTCCAGGAGGCACAGCGGGGACTCATGTCTTCTTTCTTCCCTGGCCTGAGGGTGGGGAAGGAGTTTCTCAATGGCCCCGCTTTGCCCACTCTTCTCAGCCCCCACCTGTCCCTAGCTGGGGTCTCAGAGCGGCTTCCCTCCATTCTCTGCCCCTCGCTCGACCCATCTGTAAAATGGGTTCATTGACAGGATCCACCCAGCTCGCAGGGCTGGCCTCAGCGTGAAAGGAGGGAACACACACAGCGCCTGGAACAGCGCTGGGAACAGCATGGGCGCTGCAGAAGCATGGCCTATCACACGTCACTAGTGGCGTGGAATTCTCTCAGGGTTGGCTTCCCCTGGGGACCCCAGCAGCCCCTCATCCCTCAGCCCTGCCCCCTGTTGCTCCCATGGGAGTAGGAACAAAATCTGAAGTTTGTTATTAAATCGGTTCCATTTTTATTGGATTTGAACCAAATACAGCAGGATGAGGGGTGGGGGACTGAGGGGTCTTGGTTCATGTTGGGATGGGGTGGGGGGCTCAGGGGGCTGGGAAATCCTAATATATGGATGCTCTGTGAACCCTAACATGACCGAGAACGCACCCCCTCCTGTCTTTGATAGGCTAAAGGCACTTGGATATCAATTTTGGGGAGGCCCTTAGGGTTGTCATGGTAAGCAGAGTCAGGCAGGTGCTAAGAAAAAAATTGGTTCTGCCCAATTCAGGGGTGGCGGCTGGCGTTACAGGAACTTCACCCCTCACTCATGTCGAGCCCCCTGGACCATCTGTACACCGTGGTGCAGGCCTGGGCCCTCCTGGCCACAGCTCAGGGAGAATGGGCCGGCGTCGCCTTCCAGCTCCGTCTGAAACCTTTGCTCAAACCTTCCAGGACTGAGCCGGCTTTCTCTCTGTTTCTCTCTGACTGATCTCAGAGCAGTCCTGAGGGATCCAGGATCCAAGTCGAGCCATTAGGCCCATCTGCAGGCCTGGCCTCTGAATACGGGGTAATAGGTTTGACCCTCAGACCCATTTTACAGATGAGGACACTGATGGTCTAGGTGATCTTCAGTCACCAGCTGAGATCGTACAGTTGGGCAGGAGCAGAGCTGCGTTTGAGCCCTTCCTGCAAAGTCCTGGAGGGTCTGTCCTAACCTCTCGGTTGGCAGCCAAGCCCTTTCTGACTGAGGTTTTGGCCCAGCAATGGTTCCTGTCCCTGCCCCCAGCAATGTCCTAACTGTCCTGTGGAGAATGTGGAGGGGGAGGGGCAAGAACTGGCTACGAGGAGGCCAGGTCACAGATGGTCTCTGTCTAGTGTTTGAATCCTTCTGCAAAACCTCAGCTCCTGCTTGTTTACTCCCCATGACGGGGAGCTCACTATCTGCAGAGCAACAGGGCGGTGACTTCGGGGAAGCTTTTCCTTGAACTGAGCTGCAGTCGGCCTGTAACCCCAGCTTTGGTCCTAGATCTGCCCCACCTCTGCAGGTGCAGAGACCAAGGTTCCTCCATCACCTTCTTCCAAGGACCTGGGTCCAGGCCTTCCTGCAGGGTGAAGCCCTTGTTCTGGCCTTGTTGTCACTGCCTCTGCAATGCACATAGCAGGGACCCCCCCGGGAACCCCCTGTATTCTTCGGTCTTGTTCCCTACCTGAGCCATGAGTCAGCAGAGCCAGGCATGATGAGGCCACGCTCAGGGCTTGTCTGAGGCTGGCTCAGGGGTCAATGCGTACCTAGAGGCAAAGGTCCCTCCAGTAGACCCATTTAGAGGGACACTCAGGACCCCAGAAGCCATGGTCCTGGGCCGGGGCCAGGGTGGCTACCTCTCCCTTGTGGGGTGGCCCTCTCTTGCCAACTGTTCTGGGAAGCAAGTGGCAGCGGAGGGAGGTGGAGTGCTGGGGCAATGGCTCCTCCTTGTGGACAGCCCTGCTGGGCTGTGGGGAGGACGGAGGACAGGACGTGGGGGCCCCTGACTGTAACCACTGCATGTGCTGGGTCCTCAGCAGACCTGAGCCCAGGCCCTGAGGTCGGCTGGGAGATGCTCAGCTGAGCAGGTGCTGGGGTGGGCTGTGTGTCCCAGGTGTGAGCTGTGTCTCAGTTGTGAGTTGTGCCTGTCCCAGGTGTGAACTGAGCATACCCTGGGTGTGAGCTGTGCTCTCACGAGAGCCCTGCCTGCCTCTGTGGTCAGCTCTGGTGCCCAGGGTCTGCTTTTAGTGTCAGCTGGGTGTGAGGTGTCTCAGGTGTGAGCTGTGTGTGTCCCAGGTGTGAGCTCTGTGTTCTGGGTGTGAGCTGAGCATGTCCTGGGTGTGAGCTGTGTGTTCTGGGTGTGAGCTGTGCCTGTCCCAGGTGTGAGCTGTGTCTCGGGTGTGAGCTGAGCATGTCCCAGGTGTAAGCTGTGTGTCCTGGGTGTGAGCTGTGTGTTCCAGTGTGAGCTGTGCCTGTCCCAGGTGTGAACTGTGTCTCAGGTGTGAGCTGAGCATGTCCCAGGTGTGAGCTGCGTGTTCCAGTGTGAACTGTGTCCCGGGTGTGAGCTGTGTCCCAGGTGTGAACTGTGTTCAAGGTGTGAGCTATGTGTCCCAGGTGTAAACTGTGCCTGTCCCGGGTGTGAGCTGTGTCCTGGGTGTGAGCTGTGTCCCGGGTGTGAGCTGTGTGTCTCGGGTGTGAGCTGTGTCCTAGATGTGAGCTGTGCCTGTCCTGGGTGTGAGTTGTGTCTCGGGTGTGAACTGTGTCCCGGGTGTGAGCTGTGCCTGTCCCGGGTGTGAGCTTGTCCCGGGTGTGAGCTGTGTGTCCTGGATGTGAGCTGTGCCTGTCCCGGGTGTGAGCTGTGTGTCCTGGGTGTGAGCTGTGCCTGTCCCGGGTGTGAGCTGTGTCCCAGGTGTGAGCTGTGTCTCGAGTGTGAGCTGTGTCTTGAGTGTGAGCTGTGCCTGTCCCGGGTGAGAACTTTGCTCTCATGAGAGCCCTGCCTGCCCCTGTGGTCAGCTCTGGCGCCCCGGGTCTGGTTTTAGTGTAGGCTGGGTGTGAGGTGTGTTTCACCTGTGTGGTTGGGTTCCAGGTGTGAGTGTGTCTTTGGGTGTGAGGTGCAGGAGGCCCAGGTGTGAGCAATGCAGACTTTCTGCGTAGGGGTTGTAGGGCCCTTTGTGGGTCTTGGGTGTCCACCGTCTCCCCGGTGTGATCTGTGTGTAAAGGGCTGGGGGAGCGGAAGCCCAGGGCTTGGGGGCAGTAGTCTTGTGCCTCCTGGGTGTGAATTGCGGGCCCTGAGGATCTTGGGGTCTCTCAGCACCCCCGGTCATTCCAGGTTGGTAGATGGGAGCCCATCACCCCACCCTTGCAGCCCGCACCCCCACCCCCAACTCAGCCACCATAGCAGGGACAGGAAGACGGGTTGAAACCTTTAGAAAACGCTTGAGAAACTGCAAAAAGACGCATGCTGATGAAAAACAGTCCTGCGGTTGGGCGTCTACAAAAAAAAGGGAAGTTCTGTCAGGGGAGCCGCCGTGCAGCCGCCCCCGCCCCCTCCGGAAAATGCATAGGTGGGCACGTGAGCGGCCGGCCCGCGAGGGGTGGGAGGGGAGGGCCCGCCCCTGGGGACCCCTCAGATCATCTTCATGTTGAACTTGCGCGCGCCCCCCTGGCCCGCCGCGGCGGCCGGCCCATCCACCTTGCGGAAGGAGTACTCCACCGAGAAGTTGTTCTTGTGCTGCCCGCGGCCGCGGCTCCACACGAACAGCAGCACGAAGCAGAAGAGGACCACGCCCAGGAAGGTGATGCAGCCCATGGCGGTGGACACCAGGATGGTGGTGAGGTCCAGCGGCGCGCGCAGGGCCGCCAGCGTCTCGTTGTGGGCCTCGCCCGGGGTCCGGTTGGCGGCCGGCTCGGGGCGCACGGTCAGCGTGGCGAAGTACGTGTCGTTGCCGCCCGCGTTGCTGGCCACGCACGTGTAGGTGCCGCTGTCCTGCGGCCGCGCGTCCTGGATCTCCAGCGTCCCCCCGGGGAGCACGCGCGCCCGGCCCGCGCTGGTGGCAGTCACTGGCCGGTGCTGGGGGGTCACCCAGGCCACCGTGGGCGCCGGCTCGCCCTCGGCGCGGCAGAGGAAGCGGACGTCTTCGCCCGCGGTGGCCGTGACGCGCTGCAGCCGCCGCTCCCGGATCTTGGGTTTGCGGCACACGAAGTACTCGAACAGCACGGAGTCCGGCAGGTTTCGCAGCGCGTCGCCGCGCACCTCGGCCGGGGTGGCGCAGGCCGGCAGCCGCCCGTCGAAGTTGAGGGTCTTGCGACGCTGCACGATCCACAGCAGGCGACAGTCGCAGGCCAGCGGGTTCCCGTCCACGCGCAGCGTCTCCAGCGTGTTCACCGAGTGGAAGGTGCTCTCCTCCAACGTGGAGAGCAGGTTGTTGGAGAGATTGAGCAGGCGGATCTGGCGCAGGCCCAGGAAGGCCTGAGGCTCCACCACGGCCAGCAGGGCCCCGGCCAGGTGCAGCTCGCGCAGGCGGACTAGGTCCCGGAACGACCCCCGCGGCACCGTGCTGATGGGGTTGTGCGACAGATTGAGGCAGGTGAGGTGCGCCTGGTGCCGCAGCGCGGCGGCCGGCACGGCAGTGATGTTGGTGTGGGTGACTGACAGCGACGTGAGGTTCAGGCCCCGCAGGCTGCCTGCGGCCACCTCCTCCAGCAGCGGCCAGTTGTCAATCTCCAGGTGCAGCAGCCCGGGCAGCCTGCGGAAGTTCTGGTCCTCCAGGGCGGCGATGGCCAGGTGGCGCAGCCGCAGGGCGCCCAGGCCGCGCAGGTGGCCCAGCGACTCCCCGGACAGAGCCGTGAGGTTGCAGCGCTCCAGGGTCAGCTCCTCCAGGGCCAGCAGCCCCGCGAAGGCGCGGCGCGAGATGAACACCAGGTCGTTGTCGCCCACCTCCAGCCGGCGCAGGCTGTGCAGGTCCTGGAAGGTGTAGTCCAGCAGGATGACCAGCTTGTTCTCGCTCAGGTCCAGCAACGTGAGGTTGTCCAGGCGCGTGAAGACCCCCGGCGGGATGAGCTTCAGCTGGTTGCCACGGAGACGCAGGACGCGCAGGCGCGGCAGGTTGGCGAAGGCGCCGGGCTCCACGTGCGCGATGGCGTTCTCGCTCAGGTCCAGCTCCTCCAGCGCCGGCAGCGCGGTCAGGTCGCCCGGGTTCAGGCAGCGGATGCGGTTGCGGCTGAGCTCCAGCAAGCGCGTCTCGGCCGGGATGCCTTCGGGCACGGCGGTCAGGCGGCGGCGCGTGCAGGCCACGGCGCGGGTCTGCGCGGTGCACTCGCAGCGGGCCGGGCAGCCTCCAGCCGGGGCGGTGCCGCAGGCAGCAGGAGCAGGGGCAGGCTCAGGACGCACAGCCAGCAGGTCATGGTGCGGAGCGTGGGCCTAGGGCCGCGCCACCATCCTCCTGCGCACCTGCGGGCGGGCGGGGAGCGGGCAGCGTTAGCAGCGTTAGCACCGTTAGCACCGGGTCTCCCTCCGCGGCGCCTCCGCACCCAGCTCACCCCTAACCCAATCCCAGCACAGCGGCTGGCGCCTGTAATCCCAGCATTTTGGGAGGCTGAGATGGAATAATTGCTTGAGTTCAACAGTTCGAGACCAGCCTGCGCAACATAGCAAGACTCCCATCTCTACCAAAAGTAAAAGATGAGCCGCATGTGGTGGCGTAGGCCTGTGGTCCCAGCTACTCAGGAGGCTGAGGCAGGAGGATCACCTGGGCCCAGGAGGTGGAGGCTGCAGTGAGCTATGCAGTGAGCTCCTGCCACTGCACTCCAGCCTGGGCAACACAGTGAGACCCCTATCTCTACAAAATAATAATAATAATAATAATTAGCTGGTTTGCAAGTAATTGTGAAATATTAAGAAGTTTACCCAGGCATGGTGGCCTGCACCTGTGGTCCCAGCTACACAAGAGGCTGAGCCAGGAGGATTCCTAGAGCCCAGGGGGTCAAGGCCACAGTGAGTTGTGATTGTGTCACTGCGCTCCAGCCTGGGAGACAGAGGGACAGAGGAAGACCCCCCCCAAAAAGCAGCATTGATCTACCGTGTGGCTGCAATTCCAATCTCCTGGAGTTTTGTTTTGTTTTTGCTTGTTTGTTTTTTTGAGACGGAGTCTCGCTCTGTCATCCAGGCTGGAGTGCAGTGGCTTGATCTCGGCTCACTGAAACCTCCACCTCCCGGTTCAAGAGATTCTCCTGCCTCAGCCTCCCGTGTAGCTGGGATTACAGGCGCCCGCCACCACGCCTGGATAATTTTTGTGTTTTTAGTAGAGATGGGGTTTCACCATATTGGCCAGGTTGGTCTCAAACTCCTGACCTCAGGTGATCCTCCCGCCTTGGCCTCCCAAAGTGCTGGGATTACAGGTGTGAGCCACCGTGCCCGCCCGCTCCTGGGTGTCTTTACACAAGAGAATGGAACACACCGTGCACGGAAAACCTGGGGACATTCACAGCCGCATCTGTAACCGCCAAACAGTGGGAAAGCCTGGAGTGTGCACCAAGGAATGGATGGGTCAGCACAGTGCAGCCGGCCACACACGAACACGACTCAGCCACCAAAGGGAGCCAGGCTCTGACCCAGGCTACAGTGGGGATGCACCGTGAGGATGCCACGCTCAGTGACAGATGAGACAAAAGGCCACACCGTGTGATCCTCTTTCTCTTTCTCTCTCTCTTTCTTTCTCTTTCTTTCTTTCTCTTTTCTTTCTTTCTCTTTTCTTTCTTTCTCTTTCTTTTCTTCTCTCTCTTCTTCTCTTTTCTCTCTTCCCCCTTAACCCATAGCTACTATTTAGTTTCAGCATCTCATCCCTGCCAATATTTTCTGGCCCACGGTCACTTCTCTGAGCTCTGTCCACCTGCAATCTGCATGTCTCATGCAC
>NW_016806163.1:386395-389445 GCF_001698545.2 Rhinopithecus bieti
GGTGTGAGCTGAGCATGTCCCAGGTGTGAGCTGTGTGTCCTGGGTGTGAGCTGTGTGTTCCTGTGTGAGCTGTGCCTGTCCCAGGTGTGAACTGTGTCTCAGGTGTGAGCTGAGCATGTCCCAGGTGTGAGCTGCGTGTTCCAGTGTGAACTGTGTCCCGGGTGTGAGCTGTGTCCCAGGTGTGAACTGTGTTCAAGGTGTGAGCTATGTGTCCCAGGTGTAAACTGTGCCTGTCCCGGGTGTGAGCTGTGTCCTGGGTGTGAGCTGTGTCCCGGGTGTGAGCTGTGTGTCTCGGGTGTGAGCTGTGTCCTAGATGTGAGCTGTGCCTGTCCTGGGTGTGAGTTGTGTCTCGGGTGTGAACTGTGTCCCGGGTGTGAGCTGTGCCTGTCCCGGGTGTGAGCTTGTCCCGGGTGTGAGCTGTGTGTCCTGGATGTGAGCTGTGCCTGTCCCGGGTGTGAGCTGTGTGTCCTGGGTGTGAGCTGTGCCTGTCCCGGGTGTGAGCTGTGTCCCAGGTGTGAGCTGTGTCTCGAGTGTGAGCTGTGTCTTGAGTGTGAGCTGTGCCTGTCCCGGGTGAGAACTTTGCTCTCATGAGAGCCCTGCCTGCCCCTGTGGTCAGCTCTGGCGCCCCGGGTCTGGTTTTAGTGTAGGCTGGGTGTGAGGTGTGTTTCACCTGTGTGGTTGGGTTCCAGGTGTGAGTGTGTCTTTGGGTGTGAGGTGCAGGAGGCCCAGGTGTGAGCAATGCAGACTTTCTGCGTAGGGGTTGTAGGGCCCTTTGTGGGTCTTGGGTGTCCACCGTCTCCCCGGTGTGATCTGTGTGTAAAGGGCTGGGGAGCGGAAGCCCAGGGCTTGGGGCAGTAGTCTTGTGCCTCCTGGGTGTGAATTGCGGGCCCTGAGGATCTTGGGGTCTCTCAGCACCCCGGTCATTCCAGGTTGGTAGATGGGAGCCCATCACCCCACCCTTGCAGCCCGCACCCCACCCCAACTCAGCCACCATAGCAGGGACAGGAAGACGGGTTGAAACCTTTAGAAAACGCTTGAGAAACTGCAAAAGACGCATGCTGATGAAAACAGTCCTGCGGTTGGGCGTCTACAAAAAAAAGGGAAGTTCTGTCAGGGGAGCCGCCGTGCAGCCGCCCCGCCCCTCCGGAAAATGCATAGGTGGGCACGTGAGCGGCCGGCCCGCGAGGGGTGGGAGGGGAGGGCCCGCCCCTGGGGACCCCTCAGATCATCTTCATGTTGAACTTGCGCGCGCCCCCCTGGCCCGCCGCGGCGGCCGGCCCATCCACCTTGCGGAAGGAGTACTCCACCGAGAAGTTGTTCTTGTGCTGCCCGCGGCCGCGGCTCCACACGAACAGCAGCACGAAGCAGAAGAGGACCACGCCCAGGAAGGTGATGCAGCCCATGGCGGTGGACACCAGGATGGTGGTGAGGTCCAGCGGCGCGCGCAGGGCCGCCAGCGTCTCGTTGTGGGCCTCGCCCGGGGTCCGGTTGGCGGCCGGCTCGGGGCGCACGGTCAGCGTGGCGAAGTACGTGTCGTTGCCGCCCGCGTTGCTGGCCACGCACGTGTAGGTGCCGCTGTCCTGCGGCCGCGCGTCCTGGATCTCCAGCGTCCCCCCGGGGAGCACGCGCGCCCGGCCCGCGCTGGTGGCAGTCACTGGCCGGTGCTGGGGGGTCACCCAGGCCACCGTGGGCGCCGGCTCGCCCTCGGCGCGGCAGAGGAAGCGGACGTCTTCGCCCGCGGTGGCCGTGACGCGCTGCAGCCGCCGCTCCCGGATCTTGGGTTTGCGGCACACGAAGTACTCGAACAGCACGGAGTCCGGCAGGTTTCGCAGCGCGTCGCCGCGCACCTCGGCCGGGGTGGCGCAGGCCGGCAGCCGCCCGTCGAAGTTGAGGGTCTTGCGACGCTGCACGATCCACAGCAGGCGACAGTCGCAGGCCAGCGGGTTCCCGTCCACGCGCAGCGTCTCCAGCGTGTTCACCGAGTGGAAGGTGCTCTCCTCCAACGTGGAGAGCAGGTTGTTGGAGAGATTGAGCAGGCGGATCTGGCGCAGGCCCAGGAAGGCCTGAGGCTCCACCACGGCCAGCAGGGCCCCGGCCAGGTGCAGCTCGCGCAGGCGGACTAGGTCCCGGAACGACCCCGCGGCACCGTGCTGATGGGGTTGTGCGACAGATTGAGGCAGGTGAGGTGCGCCTGGTGCCGCAGCGCGGCGGCCGGCACGGCAGTGATGTTGGTGTGGGTGACTGACAGCGACGTGAGGTTCAGGCCCCGCAGGCTGCCTGCGGCCACCTCCTCCAGCAGCGGCCAGTTGTCAATCTCCAGGTGCAGCAGCCCGGGCAGCCTGCGGAAGTTCTGGTCCTCCAGGGCGGCGATGGCCAGGTGGCGCAGCCGCAGGGCGCCCAGGCCGCGCAGGTGGCCCAGCGACTCCCCGGACAGAGCCGTGAGGTTGCAGCGCTCCAGGGTCAGCTCCTCCAGGGCCAGCAGCCCCGCGAAGGCGCGGCGCGAGATGAACACCAGGTCGTTGTCGCCCACCTCCAGCCGGCGCAGGCTGTGCAGGTCCTGGAAGGTGTAGTCCAGCAGGATGACCAGCTTGTTCTCGCTCAGGTCCAGCAACGTGAGGTTGTCCAGGCGCGTGAAGACCCCGGCGGGATGAGCTTCAGCTGGTTGCCACGGAGACGCAGGACGCGCAGGCGCGGCAGGTTGGCGAAGGCGCCGGGCTCCACGTGCGCGATGGCGTTCTCGCTCAGGTCCAGCTCCTCCAGCGCCGGCAGCGCGGTCAGGTCGCCCGGGTTCAGGCAGCGGATGCGGTTGCGGCTGAGCTCCAGCAAGCGCGTCTCGGCCGGGATGCCTTCGGGCACGGCGGTCAGGCGGCGGCGCGTGCAGGCCACGGCGCGGGTCTGCGCGGTGCACTCGCAGCGGGCCGGGCAGCCTCCAGCCGGGGGCGGTGCCGCAGGCAGCAGGAGCAGGGGCAGGCTCAGGACGCACAGCCAGCAGGTCATGGTGCGGAGCGTGGGCCTAGGGCCGCGCCACCATCCTCCTGCGCACCTGCGGG
>NW_016806163.1:392159-400080 GCF_001698545.2 Rhinopithecus bieti
TCCTTCCTTCCCTCCCTCCCTCCCTCTCTTTCTCTTTCTTTTCTTCTCTCTCTCTCTTTCCTTCCTTTCTTCCCTCCCTCCCTCCTTCCTTCTTCCCTCCCCTCCCCTTCTCCTTCCTTCCTTCCCTCCCTCCCTCCCTCTCTCTCTCTTTCTTTCGAGACGGAGTCTTGCTCTATCGCTCAGGCTGGAGTGCAGTGGCCGTGATCTTGGCTCACTGCAAACTCCACCTCTCAGGTTCGCGCCATTCTCCTGCCTCAGCCTCCCAAATACCTGGGACTACAGGCGCCTGCCACCACACCCAGCTAATTTTCGTATTTTTAGTAGAGACTGGGTTTCGCGGTGTTGGCCAGGCTGGTCTTGAACTCCTGACCTTAAGTGATCCACCCGCCTTGACCTCCCAAAGTGTGGGGATTACAGGCTTGAGCCATTGCGCCCGTCTGTGTGATCTCATTTCTATGAAATATCCAGGACAGGCCCATCCACAGACAGGGAGATGACATTTGATCTCAGACCCTGTTGTGGGTGGACTGTGTTCCTGCAAAAGATATGTTCAAGGCCAGGTGCGGTGGCTCACACCTATAATCCCAGCACTTTGGGAGGCCGAGGTGGTGGATCACCTGAGGTCAGGAGTTGAAGACCAGCCTGGGCAACATGGGGAAACCCTGTCTCAACTAAAAATACAAAAATTAGCTGGGCGTGATGGTGCATCTATAGTCCTAACTGGGGGGGTCTGGGGTGGGAGGATCACTTGATCCCAGGAGTTGAGGCTTCAGTGAGCCGTGATTGCGCCACTGCACTCCAGCCCCTGGGCAACAGATTGAGACTGTCTCAAGGCGGGGGGAAAAAAAAAAGGTATGTTCAAGTCCTACCCTCCGTGCCCACTGTGCACAAGACCTCATTTGGAATCAGGGTCTTTACAGATGCACTCAAGTTTAGATGAGACTGTGGTGGGTAACAGTGAGCCTTTTCCAACGACTCCTGTCCTTACAACAACAGGGAGACTGGGACACACACCTAGCCCCTTACAGGGGAAATACAGCCGTGTGAAGACGGAGGCAGAGGCTAGGGTGACACAGCCACAAGCCAGGGATTGCTGAGAGCCCCGGAAAGCTGGGAGAGGCAGGAAGAACGCTCACCGGGAGGTTGCAGAGGGCCCCAGCCCTGTGGACACCTTGATTTTGGACTTCTGCCTCCAGAGCTGGGAGACTATGTTTTGGTTGTTTTAAGCTCCCTGGGTTTGCGGCGCCTTGTTCTGGCAGGAAAACAGGCCGACTCAAAAGTTGAACAGAACAGAGCCCGTGGTTTTCTGGAGGAAGGGTGTGTGGGCTGGGGGAACAGCCAGTGTACAGGCCCTGAGGTGTGGTGGGCATCTGGAGAAGCTAAGGGAGAGGGTGGAGTGGGGCGGGGAGCTGGGCCTCTGGGTGGGGGGCAGATGGCATGGAGCCGTGGTGGCCCAGAGGTACCAATGCTCCGTGGGTCCCGGTGGCTGTGCCTCCTGGGCTCTTCCCATCTCTCCTGGGAGCCTGCTGCACCCCTACCAACTCTTCTTGGCTGCAGCCCGGATTCTGGGGGCTGGGGTGGCAGGTGGAGGTGGGGTTGGAGGGAGCGGGAGGACGGAGCTGGAGTTACCAGGCGGCATTGCCCAGCCTCTTCTGCTTGGCTGCTTCGCCCGCCAGCCAGCCGGCTATTTTTGGCATCTTAGCAGCTGAGCCCCGCCAGGCATCCCCCCAGGCCCCTTGGCCCAAACCAGGCCGTGTGTCTCCTCACCGTTCCCATTGGCCGTCGATCCTCATCTGCTTAAATATCTGCGAAGGCAGCTCCTGCCTTCCCAGCGCCTTTCAAGAATTTAAGCTGAGAGCGCACAGACGCGGAGCCCCGGGAGACTGCTTAATGTCAGAGATAATGGTACGTAAGTGAGGACAGTTTGTATCTTGCAGCTGTAACTCATTAAGATGAGGTCACGCAGGAGTAGGGGGAGCCCTAATTCAATGACTGGCGTCTTTATAAAAAGGAAATTTGGACACAGAGACACAGGCAAAGGCCAAGTCACCACACAGGCAGAGACCGGAGTGATTCATCCACAAGTCAAGTGACACCAGGGATGGCCAGCTACCACTGGAAGCTGGAAGAGTCAGAAAGGGTCTCCCCGAAAGCCCCCCAAAGGAAGCTGGACCTGCCTGAGCTTCGACTTCCAGACTCCAGAACTGTGAGAGAAGAAGCTCCTCTTGCCAGGCACGGTGGTTCATGCCCGTCATCCCGGAACTTCGGGAGACTGAGGCGGGCGGATCACTTGAGGCCAGGAGTTCGAGAGCAGCCTGACCAACATGGAGAAACCCTGTCTCTACTAAAAAATACAAAATTTAGCCGGGCGTGGTGATGGGCACCCAGCTCCTTGGGAGGCTGGAGGAGAATCGCTTGAACCCGGGAGGCGGAGTTTGCGGTGAGCCGAGATCGCACCACTGCACTGCAGCCTGGGCGACAAGAGGGGAAACTCCGTCTGAATAAATAAATACATAAAGTGAAACGCCAAACTGAATTCTGGATTTAGGTGGACACGGACATGTATGTACAGATGCCAAAACTGGGTGTTCACAGGCCGCATGGAACAGCAGGGAGCTTGGCAGGAAGGAAGGTGTCACAGGCGAGAATGCGGTCCCACCGAGAGAAAAGCGAGGGGCCTCTGGTTTCCAGGAGGCCTTGGTCCTCCTGCCCCCGGCTTGGGAACATAGGGAACTTGAAGGAGGGAGCGAGAGAGGGGGCATGGCCCCCTCCCCTGCCCCCCAGAATCGTCTTTAATCCCAACCTGGACATTTCACAGGGAAGGCAACCCTTCCCTCCCAGCAAGCTCCCTCCTAGCGCTGTTTTTCTGGGTCATTCTTTCCCGAGCTGCTGCCCTGCTGAGAGCACACTCAGGGGCTGTGTTGCAGGAGGGGACGAGAGCGCTAGGGCAGTGATGGCACTTTTATCTGTCCCCCACCCTGTACCTCCCCCTTTCTGTCCACTCCACAGTGTTTATAAAACCACTGGTGAAAACCTGCCCACGGGCTGGGCACAGTGGCTCACACCTGTCATCCCAGCCCACAGGCCGGGCACAGTGGCTCACGCCTGTCATCCCAGCACTTCAGGAGGCTGAGGCAGGGGTATCACTGGAACCCAGGAGGTCCCAGGATGCAGTGAGCTGAGATCGCACTGCTGCACTATAGATTGGGCAACAGAGCAAGATCCTGTCTTTGTTCTTTTTTTTTTTTTTGAGACGGAGTCTTGCTCTGTTGCCCGGGCTGGAGTGTGCAATGGCCGGATCTCAGCTCACTGCAAGCTCCGCCTCCCGGGTTCACGCCATTCTCCTGCCTCAGCCTCCCGAGTAGCTGGGACTACAGGCGCCCGCCACCTCGCCCGGCTAGTTTTGTATTTTTTAGTAGAGACGGGGTTTCACCGTGTTCACCGGGATGGTCTCGAACTCCTGACCTCGTGATCCACCCATCTCGGCCTCCCAAAGTGCTGGGATTACAGGCTTCAGCCACCGAGCCCGGCCTTTTTTTCCCTTTTTTTGAGACAGGGTTTTGCTCTATCGCCTGGGCTAGAATGCAGTGGCATGATCTCAGCTCACTACAACCGCCACCTCCTGGGTTCAGGTGATTCTAATGCCTCGGCCTCCCGAGTAGCTGGGGTTACAGGCACCGGCCACCACACCCAGCTAATTTTGTATTTTAGTAGAGACGGGGTTTCACCATGTGATCCAGGTTGGTCTGACTTCAAATGATCCATCCGCCTCGGCCTCTCAAAGTGCTGGGATTACAGGTGTGAGCCACCGCGCCTGGCTGCAAGACCCTGTTTTATTTTTATTTATTTATTTATTTATTTATTTTTTGAGACAGAGTCTTGCTCTGTCACCTAGGCTGGAGTGCAGTGGTGTGATCTCAGCTCACTGCAAGCTTCGCCTCCTGGGTTCACACCATTCTCCTGCCTCAGCCTCCCGAGTAGCTGGGACTACAGGCGCCGCCACCTCGCCCGGCTGATTTTTTGTTATTTTTAGTAGAGATGAAGTTTCACTGGGTTAGTCAGGATGGTCTCGGTCTCCTGACCTTGTGATCTGCCCACCTCGGCCTCCCAAAGTGCTGGGATTACAGGCGTGAGCCACCATGCCTGGCCCAATAATTTTTTTTTTAAGCAGTTCCCACAAACCACAGATAAGGGCAAAATCAGGAAGTTTCCTAGAGAGGTGACAGGTCTGGAATCGCCAGGTCACAGTCACACGGATCCAGTGGCAGAAGTGCCAGCAGGAGGCCTCCATTCGGATAAGCTGTGTGACCTCTGTTGAGAAACCTACCCTCTCTGGACTGTGCCTGTCACGGCACAGGCACAAGAGCCCTCCGGGGCACCCTCCAAGCTCTGGCTCTATAATTACTCCTGGGATGAGAGGACAGATGATCCCTCGCGCCCGGCAGGGGCCACTCAAGCTGTGACCTAGTTTTACAACCCTGACTGCCCCCCTCAACGGCCTGGCCCTCTCATTTCCTCTGCGGGGTGCTGCTGGGGAGGCGGGAGGGGGGATCTGGCAGCTGGACTCAAGCTTCTGATATGTCCGCTTAAGGGTCTGGTGCTCCCCAACTTGGGAGCAAGAACTGGTTCCTGGAGAGGGGACCTGGGAGACTCGATTCTGTCTACACGGCCTGCATCTGCTCACCGTGTGCCCTGAACGCATCTGGTTGGCATCCCTGGTCTCTTTTTATTTTTATTTTTTGGGATGGAGTCTCGCCCTGTGGCCCAGGCTGGAGTGCAGTGGCAGGATCTTGGCTCACTGCAAGCTCCGCCTCCTGGGTTCACACGGTTCTCCTGCCTCAGCCTCCCGAGTAGCTGGGACTAGAGGTGCCCGCCACCATGCCCGGCTAATTTTTTGTGTTTTTTTTTAGTAGAGATGGGGTTTCACTGTGTTAACCAGGATGGTCTTGATCTCCTGACCTTGTGATCTGCCCGCCTTGGCCTCCCAAAGTGCTGGGATTACAGGCTTGAGCCACTGTGCCTGGCCGGCCTCCCTGATCTCTTGCGGGGGGTGTCTCTTGGGTGGAGGGCTGCGGGGTCTTCAGCCAAGATGCCAGAGAGCTCCCTCAACTCTTGCCGTTCTCAGGTGAGGAAGGGGCTGGGCACTCTGAGCAGGGGGTGACGCTTTCTGGGTCGATTTTCTCACCCTGGAGCCCGGGGCCTTAGGTAGGATGGGGTTACAAAGTCAGGACCCCCACTGCTTTTCTTTGTTTATTTGAGACAGGATCTCTCTCTGTTGCCCAGGCTAGAGTGCAGTGGTGCGATCATAGCTCACTGCAGCCTCAACTTCCTAGGCTCAAGTGATCCTCCTGCCTCAGCCTCCCACGAAACTGGAACTACAGCCGTACAACACCACGCCTGGCTAATACTGAAAATTTTTGTAGGCCAGGAGTGATGGCTCATGCCTGTCATCCCAGCACTTTGGGAGGCCAAGGCAGGCGGATCACTTGAGGTCAGGAGTTTGAGACCTGCCTGGCCAACATGGCGAAACCCCGTCTCTACTAAAAATACAAAAATTAGTCTGGCATGGTGGCGAGCGCCTGTAATCCCAGCTACTCGGGAGGCTGAGGCAGAAGAATCACTTGAACCCAGGAGATGGAGGTTGTGATGAGCCAAGATCCCGCCACTGCACTCCAGCCTTTGTGATAGAGTGAGATTGTCTCTAAATAAATAAGGGAGATGAGAAAGTCATGGCTCAGACAGCATCAGGAAGGGCAGACCAGGCGGAGGGCACTGTGGGGCAGGACTGTGTGGTGGTCACAGCAGGCTGCGCAGACAGGCTGATTTTTTTTTAAAATTGAGTCAGAGTCTCACTCTGAGGTCCTGGCTGGAGTGCCATGGTGCGAGCTCGGCTCACTGCAGCCTCCGCCTCCCGGGTTCAAGCGATTCTCCTGCCTCAGCCTCCCAAGTAGCTGGGACTACAGGCGCCCGCCACCACACCTGGCTAATTTTTGTATTTTTAGTAGAGATGGGGTTTCACCCTGTTGGCCAGGCTGGTCTGGAACTCCTGGGCTCAGGCGATCCGCCTGCCTCGGCCTCCCAAAGTGCTAGTATGACAGGTGTGAGGCACCACGCCCGGCCACCAGGCTGATTCTTTAGGAGCCTCTGTCCCCTCCCTTGTCCTCAGGCTGCAGCCCTGGGGGAGGCAACACTTTCAGGACTCTCTATCTCCGTCCTCAGAGGTCCCTCGGGCCACTCCTCTCCCAGGAAGCTACCACCCACCTGGAGCATCAGCTCCCGTTGTCCCAGGATGGAAACCCCTGTTCACAGACACCTCCCGATGGTGTGTCCCGGTTACCTGAACTGCCACCCAGGGACCCAGCCCCATCCTTGACATCTCCCAGGGCGACCCACAGAGCCCCAGCGTAACCCCGGCCACATGGAGCCAACCTCAGTTCCACCCTTCCTCTCCCACAGGCCAGACTCCTCCCTTGCCCTGGGCCTCCCGCCACTGCCAGGCCTCTGTCCCCCACCCCGAACTCCCCTCCTTCCAGCCGGGCTCCGGTTCGCCCCCAACATTCAATACGCTCCTCCTGTTCTGGCCTCGGTGTCCCCAGCTGCCAAATGGAAATGGGGTGGGGGGTGGATCAGGCCAGCCCTTGCACACCTGGGTCTCTCTGGGCTCTGTGAATGTTGGGGGCCTGGTTGTTCTCTGGGGTGGGGCCGTCCTGGGCCCTGCAGGGTGCTGAGCAGTGTCCCTGGCCTCCACCCACTCCATGCCAGGAGCACCCCCTGTCGAGACAACCACAGATGTCCCCAGACATGACCAAATGTCCTCTGGGAGCAGAATCACCCTGGTTCAGACCCCCTGGGTTAGGGGATTCCACGGACCCCCAAGAGACTCTGCATCCCACCATCCTCAGCCCTGCTGAGGACCCAGGAGGCTGCACACATTGAAATCCATGCCCTGAGTAGGAGGGAGAGAGGAGGTGAGAGGAGGTGAATCCCAGGAGCTGGGGACCCCTGCTTTAGACCGTCTGCCCTTTCGGGAGTTGATCCTGGTGTCTGGTATGAGCAGGGGACAGATTTAGCATTTTTTAAAAAATTTAAATAATTAATGCAGGTCTCTCTTGGCACCATGGACATCTCATGTGGATGATTCTCTGTCCTGGGCACTGCAGGGTGCTGAGCAGCATCCCTGGCCTCCACCCACTCCAAGCCAGGAGCACCCCCTTTCCAGTCGTGACGGGCACAAATGTCCCTGGCCACGACTCAGAGTCTCCTGCGGGGCAGAACCTCCCCGAGTGAGTTCTTGCTGTAGAGGACGCTGGCACACAGCCCACCTCCAGTTCATGCCCCAGGAGGAGCCAGGGTGATTCAGCCTATTTTACACAGGGAGGTGGGGAGCCAGAGAGGGACAGCAACGTGCTCAGGGCCACACAGCAGGCAGGAAGCAGGTACAAGACGCGACCCCGGGCCTGCACACCCTGTGTTCCTCCCGTGGTTCTGCTAGGGTTTTGGGGGGACCTCACGCCCCATGGGACCCGACTTCTGCCCATCTCGTGCCAGCCTGGCCGAGCCAGGAGGCATCTGGGAGCTCCACGCCTGCCGGGTGGCCCCATCACAAAAGCTGCAGCGTCCCCGAGCCCAGGCCCCAGACTAGCAGATGTTTAAGAGACATGGACGACCCAGCACTTTGGGAGGCCGAGGCGGGCGGATCACAAGGTCAGGAGATCGAGATCATTCTGGTTAACACGGTGAAACCCCATCGCTACCAAAAATGCAAAAAATTAGCTGGACGTGGTGGCGGTGCCTGTAGTCTCAGCTACTCGGGAGGCTGAGGCAGGAGAATGGCGTGAACCCGGCAGGTGGAGCTTGCAGTGAGCCGAGATTGCACCACTGCACTCCAGCCTGGGCGACACAGCGAGACTCCGTCTAAAAA
>NW_016806163.1:401054-407495 GCF_001698545.2 Rhinopithecus bieti
TTTTTAGTAGAGACGGGGTTTCACCATGTTAGCCAGGATGGTCTCGATCTCCTGACCTTGTGATCCGCCCGTCTCGGCCTCCCAAAGTGCTGGGATTACAGGCTTGAGCCACCGCGCCCGGCCTGTTTTTATTTATTTATTTGTGTTTTTTTAATTTCTTTTCTTCTCTTTTCTTTTTTTTTTCCCTTTTTTTTTTTTTTTTTGAGACAGAGTCTCACTCTGTCACCCAGGCTGGAGTACAATGGCGCAATCTCTGCTCACTGCAACCTCCGCCTCCTGGGTTAAAGTGATTCTCCTGCCTCAGTCTCCCAAGTAGCAGGGATTACAGACATGCGCCACCACACCTGGCTAATTTTTGGATTTTTAGCAGAGATGAGGTTTTGCCATGTAGCCCAGGCTGGTCTCGAACTCCTGACCTCAGGTGATCCACCCGCCCCAAACTCCCAAAGGGCTGGGATGACAGGTGTGAGCCACCGCGCCCGGCCCCCTGTCCTTAAGGAGCTTACATTCTGGTGCAGGTGACACCGTGAAATCAGTGTACGTCACATCACTTGGTAATAAATGCCACGGAGGTGAGAACAGCTGTGTCCTCGGGTGACGTCACCTCCTCAGCTCTGCGCCCCGCCATCCACAGGCCGTGAAGCTGGAGCTGGGGCTGACGACCGAGAAGTTTCCTGCCTCCCCTCCCCAGCAAGGGGCACGTCCCACCAAGCCCCGACTGCCCGTCTGCCCCTGCAGGGTCCCCCGCTCTGGTCGTGGGCTTGGTGAGCTCTGCTGCCCGGCCTCGGGAGTCTGGGGGAGCGCGGCGTCGACCCCTGTGGAGGGAGGACTCCTGTTTCAAGGATAGAGCCTCATTACCATGCACGACCAGCCGCAGCCGAGGCCGCAGAGGCCTTTGGCAGGGGGGCCGGGCCGGTGGCAGGGACTGCGTTGGCGGTGGTGGACGGGAGTGGGGGTCTGTCCTCAACAGGTGGGGCTGGTCTGTGTGCTGGCCCCTGCCATGCGATGGCACCCAGGACTCTGGTCCTCCTTCTAAGCCCCAGCATGTGCCTGGTGCTACGTGGGTGCTGGAGGCACGGCAGCTTCCACGCAGACGCCCGCAGCATCACAGCCTGTGGGCCGCACATCCACGCCCTGTTACAAATGTTCCATTCAACGCCTTCTAGCACATTCACAGATCGTCCACCGGCACCTCTAGTTCCAGAACATTCCATCGCCCCCAAAGGGAAGCCCCCTCCCCTTCAGCAGTCAATTCCAGCCCCTCCCCAGCCCTGGCCCGCACGCGTCTGCTTCCTGTCTCTGCGCATTGGCCTGTCCTGGACATCTCACATCAATGCAATCGGATCGTCTGTGGCCTCCAGGGACCGGCCGTTCCCTGAACGTCAAGTTGGGGGCACAAACAGGCGAGCATCGCGCAGCCCAGCGAATGGGCAGATCGTCTGAAAAAAGCGCTGAGGAGGGGAGCCAGCAGGGAGCTGTGGGGGGGTCTGTTCCGGGCTGTGGCTGTGTTCCACGGGCCCAGGGAAGACCCCCTCTGGGCTGAGACCTTGATGGGGAGCTGGGGTCAGCAGGGTACAGCTCCGCGAGGGGCGATGCTGGCCCGGGGTGTGTCTGCGCTTGGTGAGGTGGGAGCCCTGGCTGGCAACTGCAAAACTACCCGGGGCACTGAACCCTCAGGGAGGTGTCTGGACTTGCGTCCACAGGCAATGGGGAGCCATGGGAGGATAAGGAGCAAGAACATGCTGAGATCTGGGCTGCAGTTGGAAGGCGCGTCCAGCTCTGCGTGGTCCAACCCCGCGTCGCACTGCCTCCCCCAAACCTGGAAAGTCTTGACTCTCGGCTGCGCCTCCCTCTTGAGAGAGCAGGGCGCTAATATCTCCCTCTGCGCCCCATCCCCCACACGCAGAGCTATGGCCAACGACGGAGCATGGGGAGGCTGAACTGAACACAGGGTGCTGAACCAACGGCCCCTTGTCCACTCCAGAGCCAGGACAAGAACTCAGGGGTCCCCACCTGAATCGGCCACTGACCGCCTTGGGCAGAGACATCGAAGTCTCTGAGCCTCAGTTTCCTCTTCTGCAAAAGGGAACCAACTGCAGGGTTCCTAGTCGTCTCCCCGGAATGAGCGAGTGAGAGGTCGGGTGAGGAGGTTCCTTCCAGGGAAGTCTCCAATGAGTGCTGGCTGGGGTCAGGAGCCCCAAGTCCTAGGCCCTGGTCTGCTCCTGGCCATGTGTTCACCTCATTCATTCATTCAACAAGCATTCACAAGCATTCATTCATTCATTCATTCAACAAGCATTCATTCAACAATCATTCATTCATTCATTCAACAATCCATTCATTCATTCAACAAGCCATTCATTCATCCAACAAGCATTCATTCATTCTTTCAACAAGCATTCTTTCAACAAGCATTCATTCGTTCATTCAACAAGCATTCATTCATTCATTATAATTCAATCATTCATTCATTCAACAAGCACTTAAAAACAATGCCTGTGTGCCAGGCACTGCTTTTAAGAGAAACAGCAGTGAAGAAAACAGACAAATCCCTGCATTCTGTTTACGGGCGAGAAACAGAAGAAACAAGGAAAGCCAGCTGTCACACGGCGGGCCATGGTATGGGGAAAAAAAACAGGGAAGGGGGGCTTGGGGTTGGCAGAATGGGGTTGGCAGAATGAAGGCCTCCCCACAGCTAACCCGTTCTAATCCCCGGAACTGCAGATAAAGCCACTTTACATGGAAAAAGGGCCTCTGCAGATTAGGATTAAGTAAGAATTGTGAGATCAGGAGATCATCCCGGATCCTCCGGAGGCCCAACATCCTTACAGGGTCCTCACGAGAGGAGGCAGGAGGGTGCAAGTCAGAGACAGATTGGAAGAGGCTGCACTGAGGCTATGAAGGGAGAGGGCGGGGCCCTGAGCCAAGGGATGCGGGTGCCTCTGGGCACTGGGAAAGGCAGGAACCGGATTTTCGCCTGGAGCGTGCAGGAAGGCCCAGCCTTGCCCATGTCCTGTGTGTGTGTTTTCTTTTTTTTTTTTTTAGACAGAGTCTCGCTCTGTCGCCCAGGCTGGAGTGCAGTGGCACAATCTCGGCTCACTGCAACCTCTGCCTCCCAGGTTCAAGTGATTCTCCTGCCTCAGCCTCCCAAGTAGCTGGAACTACAGGCGCCCGCCATCACGCCCAGCTAATTTTTGGTATTTTTAGTAGAGATGGAGTTTCACTCTGTTGGCCAGGCTGTTCTTGATCTCCTGACCTCAGGTGATCCACCCGCCTGGGCCTCCCAAAGTGCTGGGATTACGGGCGTGAGCCACCGCACCCAGCCTTATGCCCTGGTTTGATGCCAGTGAGGTCCATTTTGGACTCTGGCCTCCAGAATGGTCAGATAATAAATGTGTGTGGTTCTCAGCCACTGCTGTCACAGCAGCCAGAACTCATCGGGGTCACTGCAGTCTTGAAGAGTGAGGTCGCTCGAGGCCTCCGGGATCTGTGCAACTGCCTTCTGGGGCGTGGAAGGCAGGGGACATTGACCTCTCCTTGGGGTCTGAGATCTGCAGCGACCACAGTGCAGGCACCGGCCTTGGGGACCCCCTCCCAAAAACTGTCCCCCATGGCAGGACCTGGGCAACGGAGGCCTCTCTTCTCTGTATCCCCAGCTGTCCTTAGATACAGATCCTGGACTCATGATCCTGGAAGCTCTTGGCCCAAGGAGAAGGCAGAGTGTGGCTGGGAGTGGCCGGGGTCCCTTCCTAGAACAGAGGCGGCCCCACCTGCTTGATGCCCGGTGGGATGGGTAGCTCCTCCCTCGGCTCCTGGCCAAGTCCCGCAGCCCTTCCAATCCACCTCCTTTATTCTGAGCAGGGTTCTTCCCCTCGGCCCTCTTGCAAGGTTACCTCGAACACATCCTCCCTCCAGTCCCCACCCAGGGCAAGGGATGCTTGCCTTGACATCTGCCTTGAGAAAGGCCCTCCTGGAGGCCGACCGAACCCAGAGGGGGCAGGGGCCAGATGCTTGGTAGCAGCCCCCTCTGTCCCCAGGCCCACAGCGACCTCCATCTACCTCTCTCTGCCCCCTACCACAACCGGGGTGGTGGGAGTAAGAGGAGTGTGGTCTGGATGCGATCCCCATTCGAGCTTCTGAGACAGATATGGGAGGAGGGGGCCCAGCCCTTCACAACATGAGACCCCCCTCCAAGGTCTGCTTTTGGGGACATGCTGCTGGTCCCCCAGGACCGCTGCATCCTCTGTCCTAGATCCAGGCCCTCCCGAGGCTTCATCCATGACAATTCATTAAGCCCTAATTAGCTTCCATCTGCTGTTAGTCCCCGTCAACCCCTCGAGGGGCTGGGGGCCTCCCGACCCACTTTCCTTCCCAGCTTGTACACGGTAGCCGTGGACTGCTCTGTGCAGGCGGGGCCTCTAGATCTGGAACCAGTTTTGGAGCACCCACTGTCTATACCGGCCACTTCACCCACTAGCCCAGCCCTGATGGGGGGGAATAATAAAGTTCATTTTGAAGAGGAGACTGAGGGTCAGAGTGGGCCCCAGCTCACCGCATCACTTAGCTGCAGTCAGCATTTGAACCTGAGTCTGACGCCAGCTCCTACCCACGAAATCCCAGCTCTACCCTAGAGGGTGGAGGGCGCCCTTTGGAGGCCCAAGATTGACATGTGGTGGTGGGCGGCTCGATGGGGCCCACCTGGGGCAAACTTTGCTGGCAGAGTTCTTCGAGAAGCTCTCTACCTGGTGACGAGGTAGTGACTCAGGGGGTGCCGGGGAATGACAGTGCTGTGGGAAGAGACATCAAACTGCCTTCTATTTCCACTCAGCAAGGCACCTTCAGGTCTCGGCTTACCCTGGGGGTGGATGGCTGAGTCTGAGGGGGGCCAGGAAGGGCCCTGAGCATCTGTTTTATGGCGGCAGCACGCCACAGCCGAGGTGGGCAGCATCTCATTTAATCCTGTGTGGGGTGAATCTGAGAGAGGGGATGTCATTTGCCAGAAGTCACCGGTGGAGACCAGACAGGCAGGGCAGGGAAGGCTGAGTTGAACTCTCCTAAGCCCCCATCCCACTGCCCGGCTGCCCCCTTCCTGCCACCCCATATCATCCAGGTGGGGACAGGAGCGGGGTCTACAGAGGAAGCCCATGGGTTCTTCCTGCTCAGATTCTGTCTCTGACGATGGCTGCCGCTTCGGCTCGGAGAGGAGCCAGGTTAAGGCCATGTCCCGGCAGCCCACCCCGCACCAGCCTCCTGATAAAGCCAGCGCCACCCTCCCTGAACCTGTTTCCAGCCCGCGTCCTCCACCTGACCACTCACACCTCACACCTTCTCCATCCTCTCCACGCCACTTTCAGGGAGCCCTCCTGGGTTGCTGTGGTTCTCACAGCTCTGTTGTCCCTGAAGGATCCCCCCAGCCAAGCCCCAGATCGTCCCTCTGCGAATACCACTGCACAGCAGACGCCCGCTCCCCACCCCCGCCAGAGCAAGGGTGTCTGCAGCCTCACTGCGTCCATGGATTAGCCAGGGACTGCCCGCTAGAATCCAGTTTCTGGGGCCCATCACCTCAGAAGTTCTGACTCCTCAGAACTGGGGGGGCCCGGACACCGGCACCATTAGTGCCCCAAGCACACGTTGAGAAACCCAATTATAAGGTGGTCTCCAGCGTAAGGACACGGGGCTGTTCTTGTGCCCGGACCAAGGAGCAAGGTGGTGCTCCCCAAAACTTGTTGAATGGGGTTCAGGGCCTCCCCTGGCCAGGCCCCAGAGGCCCGGGAGGTGGGGGCACCCAGGCCCAGCCTCAGGGCACAGAGAGAAGCCCCTACCATTTCTGGTGCTATTCAGACGCAGGCCCCCAGAGCAGGGGACTCAGCCCTGTGCCCCTAGGTCCCTCCCCGCCAGGCTGGGTCGTCAGCTCAAGGGACGGAGCAGGCTCCGGTGTGGACCCCAGACACCCTGTGCGTCTTCCAGCTCCGCACCCCAGGCTGGACCAGACCCGGCTCGGGAGAGACAGGCAGGAAGGCGCGGGCTGCAGGCTCTATTCGGACGTTCCCCACACCCCAGACCCAACCAGTCCCCCCTCCATCTCCTCCTGGAGAAGAGCTCATCCTCCCAGCGTCCCCACTGCTCCGGGGAGATGCCCACCCGGTTCCGCGCTCCTTGGCGCCCCAGGGGAGGGGCGGGGGGACCCCAGGGTGGGGAGTTCGCCCCAAAGTTTCCAGGGGAGCGTCGGGGCCTGGCAAGCAGCGATGCGCCCGGGAGGGGTGCGCGGGGCAATTTCCCCTGGCTGAGGATGGGGTCGCGGGTTGGGGGCTTCGGGCAGCAGGGGCGCAGGGTGCAGGTGCGGGGTCCCCAGGCCTGCGGGCGCGCCCCACGCCGGGCTCCGGCTCGGCCACTCACCTGGGCGGCTCCGAGGCGGACACGGCGCGGGCTGCGGCGCGGGGG
>NW_016806163.1:407983-420423 GCF_001698545.2 Rhinopithecus bieti
CCCCGCCCGCCGGTCTCCTCGGCGCGCCTGGCGGGGGCGCGCGGGGGCTGCGCTGGGCCGCGTGCTCGGCGGTTGGGGCCGCAGGTGTGCGAGGCCACGTGGGCGCAGGTGCGGGGGCGCTGGGAGGGCAGGTGCATAACCCCTCCGTGAGCACCCTGCGCGCTTCGTGTCCGAGGACCCCCTGTGCCCGGGTGCGCCTGCGGAGATGGCCTTGCAATAAACGCAGGGGCACCCCAAGTGCAGCAGGTTGTTCCGTGTGGAATCTTCTGGAAGCTGCCATCGCCTCCTCTGCCCACCGTCCCCCAACGCTGGTCCAGGCCGCCACCATCTGCACCTGAACACCTGCCACAGCCCAGCCCTCCAGGCCTATTCCTTAAGTTGCCCTCGGAGGAAGGGCAGCCACTGGGCTCCAGAACCTGCCATGGTTCCCTATTGCCACAAGGGTCCCGTCTGCATCCCATCTACGTTGGGATTTCTTTTTTTCTTTCTTTCTTTCTTTCTTTCTTTGAGATGGAGTCTTGCTCTGTCGCTCAGGCTGGAGTACAGTGGTGCCATCTTGGCTCACCGCAACCTCCGCCTCTTGGGTTCAAGCCATTCTCCTGCCTCAGCTTCTGGAGTAGCTGGGATTACAGGCTCCCGCTACCATGCCCAGCTAATTTTTGTATTTTTCGTACAGCTCGGTTTTCACCATGTTGGCCAGGCTGGTCTCAAACTCCTGACCTCAGGTGATCCACCCACCTCAGCCTCCCAAAGGGCTGGGATGATAGGCGTGAGCCACTGCCCGGCCGCCTGCACTGTTCGGTATGCCACACTGCCTCCTTCCCCCTCGCCTGTCCTCACTCACTCTTTCCCGGGCTCTACCCCCTCAGCCTTCCTCAAACAGGCCAAGTTCCTCCAGTCCCAGGCCCTTGCCTTCACTGTGCCCAGCTTGGACGGCCTTTCTCTCCGTCCCTCCGTCGAGCAGCTTGGAGCCTCTGTTTGTCTAACGGGCTTGTTCCCCAATGTGCCTTCCGCCTGGCACACACCAAGTGCACCACGAATGCTCGTGGAAAGTTTTTTAACCTTTTTATGTCTTTTTTTTTTTTTTCTTTTGAGATGGAGTTTCCCTCTTGTCACCCATGCTGGAGTGCAATGGTGCAATCTTGGCTCACTACAATCTCCGCCTCCTGAGTTTAGGCGATTCCCCTGTCTCAGCCTTCCAAGTAGCTGGGATTACAGGCACCTGCCACCATGCCCAGCTGATTTTTGTATTTTTAGGGGAGACGGGGTTTCACCATGTTGGCCAGGCTGGTCTCAAACTCCTGACCTCAGGTGATCCACCCGCTTAGGCCTCCCAAAGTGCTGGGATTACAGGCGTGAGCTACTATGCCCAGCCCCTTGCTGCATCTTCTAAAAGCCACATTTAGCCTCCCCATCTCACAGATGAGCAAACCAAGGCTGGGAGATGCCATTTCTCCCAAGTGAGGGGCGAGAAGGAGGCCTTGGGAGCCTGTGTGCCTAACCTTGCCCTGTCTGCCCCCTTCACCCACCCCGCAGTCCTCCCCACCCGCTGTGTAATCCCAGTGGCTTTGGAGGTGGCCTGGCATTCGCGCAGCCACCTGTGACTCAAGCAGGCTCTGTTCCCAGACTGTCGCGTTGGCTGGAAGCCCAGAAACTGCATCCCTGGAGGCTGCAGGCCAGGCCCCCCCACCACGGGATGCTGTGGGGGGCAGGTACGGTTCACTTCCTGGCCCCAGAGACGTCCAGAAGGTCTTCATGACCCCCCATGCTCTCCCCACCAGCTGGCCCTGGGCTACTGCACTTTGTGAACCCAGTGGGGGAGGCCTCCTTCTCTCTCTGATCCTGTTTCTCTCTGTGTAAAGTGACGCTCCTGATAGCTGGCTCTCAGGGCTCTTGTAGGAAGGCATTCATTGAGCACCGGCTGTATACCAGGCCAAGGGCTGGAGGGAGGATTCTAGGCTCAAGGGGGATTTCTCCGGACAGAGGGAGCAGATGCCTGAAATATGAAATCATCACAAAGTGGCGTGGAAGAGGCAGTAGAGACACCGGGTCCTGGACCGAAGCCAGGGGCCAGGGAGGCCTCCCGGAGGAGGGGACGCTTGCTGTGAGTCCTGGAGGGTGAGGGATGCCAGCTGGGGTCCAGTCTAGGCCCTGCCTGTGTAACCGTGGGGTATGTCCCTCCAGCCTCAGTCTCCACCTCTGCAAAATGGAGATCAGAGCAGTTCCCATCTTCTTCTGGGGCTGCAGAGACTCTGCAGTGGTTCTGCCTGGTTTGTGGCCAGTGCTCCTGAGCCCTTGGGGGTGGAGATTGGGCCAGGCTCCTACCGCAGGGCCTTAGCACGGGCTGTTCCCTCTGCCTAGAACGCCCTTCCCCTAGACCTCTGCCCCGCCTGCCCCTTCCCCCTCTTCACTCGCGTCTCCATCCCCACCCTCTGTCTATCCCTCTCTCCCAGCCTATGTGACATGTGCCTGCTAAGATGTCCTATAATTTGCTGTTGTGCCCCGTGCAAGCTCTACCCTCCCTTTTTATCATGGTCTCCAGTACCCGGCACACAAGAGGCCTCCAATAAATGCTGGTTGAACAGATGGATGATCCAGTGGCATTGAAGATGGTGGAGTTTGTTCCCAGAACAGGCGTTTCTGGGGGGCTGAGTGGGGAAGCGGCCCCTCAATCCTGATTTCCCTGGAAATGACTACCACTTCCGGAAACCACTGCCTCATTTTTTTTTTAGATGGAGTCTGGCTCTGTCACCCAGGCTAGAGTGCAGTGGTGTGATCTCAGCTCATTGCAGCCTCCGCCTCCCGGGTTCAAGCGATTCTCTTGCCTCGGCCTCCTGAGTCGCTGGGATTACAGACATCAGCTACCACGTCCAGGTAATTTTTGTATTTTTGGTAGAGACAAGGTTTCACTATGTTGGCCAGGCTGCTCTCGAACTCCTGATCTCAAGCAATCTGCCCGCCTTGGCCTCCCAAAGTGCTGGGATTACAGGCGTCAGCCACCTCACCTAATTCTTTTTTAAGGCAGGGTCTCACTCTGTCGCCCAGGCTGGAGTGTGGTGGTGCAGTCATAGCTCACTGCAGCCTTGACCTCCTGGGCTCAAGTGATCCTCCTACCTCAGCCTCCCAAGAAGCTGGGGCTACAGGTGAGTACCACCACACCCAGCTAAGTTTTAATTTTAATTTTTAATTTAATTTTTTTGTAGAGACAGAGTCTCACTATATTGCCGGGGCTGGTCTTGAACTCCTAGCCTAAAGTGATCTTCTCTCCTTGGCCTCCCCAAGTGCTGGTATTACAGGTGTGAGCCACTGTGCCCAGCCCAGTCTTGTAATATTATGTGTCCATTTAATCCTTCCCAAAATGATGAAGGATTAGTTATTATATATATACACATATATATACACATATATATACACATATATATATACACACATATATATACACATATATATACATACACATATATATACACATATATATACACATCTATATATACACATATATATACACATATATATACACATATATACACACATATATATACATATATATACATATATACATATATATACATACATACATATATATACATACATATATACATATATATACATACATATATACATACATATATACATACATATATACACATATATATACATATATATACATATATATATATTAATATTATATATATATTTTTTTTTTTTTTTTTAGGACGGAGTCTCGCTCTGGTCGCCTGGGCTGGAGTCATGGCTGGTTCTCAGCTCATGCAAGCTCCCGCCTCCTGGGTTTATGCCATTTTCTCCTGCCCTCAGCCTCCGAGTAGCTGGGATACAGGGCACCCGCCACCTCCCGGCTTAGTTTTTTTGTTTTTTTAGTAGAGACGGGGTTTCAACCCGGTTAGCCAGTGATGGTCCTCGATCTTCTGACCTTCGTTTGATTTCCGGGCCCGTTTCTCTGGCCTCCCAAAGTGCCTGGGATTACAGGCTTGAGCCACCGCAACCCGCGCCATTATTATATATTTTTAAGAGACAAGGTCTCATTCTGTCACCCAGGCTGGAGTGCAGTGGCATGATCATGGCTCACTGCAGCCTCGAACTCCTGGGCTGAAGTGGTCCTCCTGCCTCAGCCTCCCAAGTAGCTGGGACTACAAGCATGTGCCACCACACCTAGCTAATTTTTAAATTAGCTTTTTAAATTTTTTGTAAGACAGTTTCACTCTGTTTGCCCAGGCTGGAGTACAGTGGTGCAATCTTGGCTCACTGCAACCTCCGCCTCCTGGGTTCAAGCAATTATCCTGCCTCAGCCTCCCGAATAGCTGGGACTACAGGCGCATGCCACCAGGCCCATTTAATTTTTATATTTTTAGTAGAGTTGGTGTTTCTCCGTGTTGGCCAGGCTGGTCTAGAACTCCTGACCTCAAGTGATCTGCTCACCTTGGCCTCCCAGTGTGTTGGGATTACAGGCGTGAGCCACCGAGCCTGGCCCTGATTAACTTTTAATTAACAGGGTCTTGCTATTTTGCCCAGGCTGGAGTGCAGTGGTGCAATCATAGCTCACTGCAGTCCCCAACTCCTGGCCTCAAGTGATCCTCCCATCTCAGCCTCCCAAAGTGCTGGGATTACACATGTGATCCACTGTGTCTGGCCTGGATTCATTATTATTCCCACTTTACAGATGAGAATTTGGGGGCTCAGAGAGGTTAGGTCACTAGCCTTAGGTCACACAGCATCTGCCTGCTGAAGCCAGGGCTTGACCTCAGGCATCTGGAGCCCAAGGCTCCAGGACTCTACACATTTGCCTCTTAGCAGCCAAGGACTCTATCCCCAGTTACAGAGGGAGGCCACTTGTCTGGGGCCACACGGGAGGCTCCCAGGCCACCTGCCCCTGCAGCCTCCCTCCTTGGGGCATGACTGCCACTCCTACCCGCACCTGGTCCTGTCCCTCATGCTGGAGAGGGTGAGCGAGAGGAGGAGGGCTTTTAATTTTAGAAATGGTTCCTGCCACAGAAGAGTTCCTGCTGGTTTTCCCAGGCAGGACAGCACAGGACAGGAGACCCTTCAGCCCTACCATGCCCCTCCCCAGAAGGCCACCCCACTCTGCGGGCTGCTTCCTCCCCGCCCCCAGCCTCTCCCACGGCTTCCCCATCTGGAGCCGCCCTCCCAGCCCAGGTGGTGAGTCTCCATGGCAACATCCCATCACAGGTGGTCGTAACCTTAGCAACCAGGTGCTCCCGCCCCACTGCCTGGGAGGCTCAAAGCTGCGCCTGCATCCCCCTCCCACGCTCTCCCTGCCCCCCAGGGCAGCTCTCCATGAGGAACTGAGGGAGATGCATCCTGCCAGGGATGCTGGGCCCAGAGACTTGAGGGACACCCCAAGGTCACCCAGCAGCTGAGAGGCTGGGCCTGGGGTGCTCCACGGGATGTCAAACCCACCTCCCTTGTCCTGCTGGATGCAGAAGAACCTGCACTTCTCAGCATCTCCTGGGCACCTACTAGGTGCTGGGTCCATGCAGGCTCAGGCACGATCACTACCCTCGGGAGGCTTCCATTCAGGGCAAGGGGTAGGGAGACACTGACTGAGGACAGGAAGAGGACAATGGCTGGGCATGGTGGCTCATGCCGGGAATCCCAGCACTTTGGGAGGGAGAGGCAGGAGGACCGCTTGAGCCCAGGAGTTCGAAACCAGCAACACAGTGAGACCCTCATCTCAAAAAAAAAAAAAAAAAAAAAAATTAGTTGGACATGGTGGTGCATGCCTGGCCTGTAGCCCCAGCTACTTAGGAGGCTGAGGTGGGAGGATCGCTTGAGGCCAGGAGGTCGAGATTGCAGTGAGCCAGGATCTCACCACTGCATTCCAGTCTGGGTGACGGAGCAAGACCCTGTCTCAAAAAATGTATATACATATTGGCCGGTGTGGCTGGCTCACACCTGTAATCCCAGCACTTTGGAAGGCCCAGAGCAGATGGATCGCTTGACGTCAAGAGTTTGAGACCAGTCTGGCCAACACGATGAAAGCACAGAAATTAGCTGTCCCCACAAATAAGTGATCCCCAGAGTAAGTTCTAGGTTTAGAATGAAGTTTATCCATCTGCCATTTAAAAAAAAAAAAAAATCTCTCGGCCCGGCACAGTGGCTCACACCTGTAATCCCAGCACTTTGGGAAGCTGAGGTGGGTGGATCACCTGAGCTCAGGAGTTTGAGACCATCCTGGTCAACATGATGAAACCCCGTCTCCACTAAAAACACAGAAATTAGCTGGGCATGGTGGCAGCCGCCTGTAATCCCAGCTACGAGGGAGGCTGAGGTAGGAGAATCACTTGAACCCGGGAGGCGGAGGTTGCAGTGAGCTGAGATCACACCACTGCACTCCAACCTGGGGGATAGAGTGAGACTCTGTCTAAAAAAAAAAAAAAACAAAAAACCAGAACTCTCCTCTGATATACATGGAAATTAATCGCCCACATCAGATTCTGAAGGAAAGCTCTTGCTTATATTCACTTTTTTTTCTTTTTGCAATGGAGTCTCACTCTGTTCACCCCAGGCTGGAGTGGCAGGTGGCGGATGCTCACGCTCACTGCAAGCTCCCGCTTCCCGGGCTTTATGCCATTCTCCCTGCCTCAGCGCCTCCTGAGTAGCTTTTGGGACTACAGGCGCCCGCCACCCAACAGTCGGCCGGGACTAGTTTTTCTTTTTCTTTTTTTTTTTTTTTTTGAGACGGAGTCTAGCTCTGTCGCCAGGCTGGAGTGCCCAGGTGGCGCGAGAACACCGAGGGCGGGGGCGGCCAGTCTCGGCTCACCGCAAGCTCCGCCGTTTCCTGGCTTTTACGCCATTCTCCTTGCCCCTCAGCCCTCCCGAGTAGCTGGGCGCCTGGCCCCGGCTAGTTTTTCTTGTATTTTTTAGTAGAGATGGGGTTTCACCGTGTTAGCCAGGATGGTTTTGATCTCCTGACCTCGTGATCCGCCCGTCTCGGCCTCCCAAAGTGCTGGGATTACAGTTGTGAGCCACCGTGCCTGGCCTTTTTTTTTTTTTTTTTTTTTTGAGGCAGAGTCTCTCTCTGTCACCCAGGCTGGGGTGCAATGGCGTGATCTCGGCTTACTGCAACCTCTGCCCCCCGGGTTCAAGCAATTCTCCTGCCTCAGCCTCCTGAGTAGCTAGGATTACAGGCATGCACCAACATGCCCAGCTAATTTTTGTATTTTTAGTAGAGACAGGGTTTTCACCATGTTGGCCAGGATGGTAGTGAACTCCTGATCTCATGATCCACCCGCCTCAGCCTTCCAAAGTGCTGGGATTACTGGTGTGAGCCACCGTGCCTGGCTTAGCCTTTTATTACGGAAAATTTTACACACAAACAAAGGCTTAGAGAATCACGTAATGAACCCCCATAAAGCCATCCCCTAAGTATGATGCATCTTGTTCCATAAGTCCCTCTCCACCCTCCCCAACAGACTATGTCAAAGCAAATCCCAGACGCGAAGTAATTTCATCCATAAATATTTGCATTTCTAAAATACAACGACTTAAAAAAACACAGCCAACAATTCCATTATCATTTTTTAAGAAAATGGACAGTAATTCTGTAATATGCTCAAATATCCAGCCAGTGTCCAATTTCCCTGACTGCCTTCTAAAATTTTTTCACACTTTGTTCAGTTCAGAATCCAAATAACGTCCATTTATTGCAGTTAGTTGATTGTCTGTCTCTCTCTCTCTCTCTCTCTCTCTCACTTTTTTTCTGGAGACAGGGTCTCACTTTGTCACCCAGGCTGGAATGCTGGAATGCAGTGGTGCAGTCATAGCTCACTGTAGCCTTGAACTCCTGGGCTCAGGTGATCCCCCTGTCTCAGCCTCCTGAGTACCTGGGACCACAGGTGCATGCCACCATGCCCATTAATTTTTTCTTTCTTTTTTTTTTTTTTTTTCCTGGTAGAGACAGGGTCTTGCTATATTGCCCAGGCTAGTTTTGAACTCCTGGGTTTAAGTGATCCTCCTGCCTCAGCTTCCCAAAGTGCTGGGATTACAGGCATGAGCCACTGAACCACCACTCCTGGCCTTAGTTATTCCTTACTGCTGTTTGTCTTATATGTCATTTTCCTGTCTTATCACACTGTGTGGAACCTCCAGTACAATGTTGAAAAGAACCAGTGGAACTGGACATCCTTCCCTTGTTTCTGGTCTTAGGGGGAGAGCACTCAGTCCTTCACCACTGAGGATGGCAGCTGTAGGGTTTTTATAGACACTTTTTATCTGTTTGAGGATATTCCATTCTATTCCTAGTTGCATGTTTTAAATCTGCATGAGTGCTGAATTTTGTCCAAGTGAGAGCTGAATGTTCTGCATCTACTGAGAAGATCATATGGTTTTCCTCCCTTATGCTAATCATGTTGATTCTTGGGTATTAAACCAACCTTGCATTCCTGGGATAAGCCCCACTTGCTGGTCATGATGGAGAATCCCTTTTATAGATAGCTGGATTCAATAGATAGCTGGATTCAATTTGTTAATATTAAGGATTTGTGCATTGATATTCATGAGGGATATCGGCCTATGATTTTCTGTAATGTGTTTTGGTTATGCTGGCCTCATAAAACACGTTGGGAAATGTTCCCTCCTCCTCTAGTTTCTGAAAGAGTTTGGGTAGGATTGGTGCTCTTTGTTCTTTAAAAGCTTCAGGATCAATGCTGTTGTTGTTGTTGTTGTTTTCCAGAGAGGAAGTCTCTATGTTGCCCAGGCTGGCCTTGAACTCTTGGGCTCAAGCCATCTTCCTGCCTCAGCCTCCCAAAGCACTGGGATTTCAGGCATGAACCACTGTGTCTGGCCTGGGAACAATTCTGAAGGTAGAGTTGTCAGTATTTGCTGATGGCTGGGACATGGGAGGCAAGAGAAACAGGAGGAAAGGGCACTCTAGGATGTAAGCTTGAATCAAGGAGCTGCTTCCTTGGATGCAGAAAGCTGGAGCAGCACCTGGTGGAAGGAGCATTGATTTGGGGTGTGCATTAATTTTGGAGTGCCTCTTTGGTGCTGGGGCAGAGATGAGGTCAGGGAAATGGAAGTCAGAAGCCTTTTCAGCATAAAAGTGGAACCCACGGGCGTCTCTGTCTCTGACTTCGTGCCCATTACCCCCAGGTTCCTGTTCCCATACTGCTTCCGGTCTGTGTTCACTGGCCAGCGTGCAGGAACTCTGTCCTCTGTCAGGCACTGGAACCCTAGCGGCCTTGGGCCCATCATTCCTGGGTGAATCCTGACCCCTGCTGGCTCTGGTCAGCACGGCTGAGGCCAGCTTGGCCGAGGCCAGCATGGCCGCGCAGTGGTGGGGGAGTCCACGGAGCTGGGTCCTGAAGGGAGTCAGAGAGTGTGAGAAACTGGAGGCAGAAGGACCCAGAGTTCACAGACAGACCTAGGCCTGCCCGGAAAGCCCCTGTCTAAAGGGCAAGGCGGGGGAGCGGGCACTTATTCCTGTGGACAGTGGGGGCTTTGGGGAGGCGCAGAGTGGGAGGTCTGGTGAGATCCCGCGAACTTGAACCCTGGCCGTGGAGCTGGGACCCCCAGGAATGTTCTTTTTATTTTGAGACAGGGTCTTGCTCTGTCACCCAGGCTGCAGTGCAGTGGCACAATCAGATCATCACAGCCTCGGCCTCCTAGGCTCACGCGATCCTCCCGCCTCCGCCTCCGTAAGTACTGGGATTACAAGTGTGAGCCACAGCGCCCGGCCCCAGGGGTTTGCTAACCTCTCTCACCCTGGGTGGTCTCCAGGCTCAAACCAGCTATTCCTGAACCCTAGGAGCTCTCCTCGTGGGCACAGCTTCTTCTGTGTACAAACTTTCTTCCCTTCATATCCATGTCCTCGTCTAAGTCCAGGCAGGAAATCGAGACCCAGAAACAGGTGGCAATGGGCGGCATGGGCCTCTGTGGCAGAAGGTCCTACGCTACACAGCACTGTCCGGGTCCTTGCACCGGTGTTCCAGAGGTGCAGGGAGGCCTCTCCTCGGTCGTTCAAGGCAGGCGTGGACCTGTGGCGTGAGGCCGATGGTGACTTGCTTTCTCCCAGCTCCTGGGGCCATGGCGCGTTCATTCCCTTTTCTTTTTTTTCTTTTCTGTTCTTTTTTTTTTTTTTGAGACGGAGTCTTGCTCTGTTGCCCCAGTTGAAGTGCAATGGCGTGATCTCAGCTCACTGCAGCCTCTGTCTCCCAGGTTCACCACCAGGGCCCACCACCAGGCTTGGCTAATTTTTCTTTTTTTTTTTTTTAGATGTAGTCTCACTCTGTCGCCCAGGCTGGAGTACAGAGGCACGATCTCAGCCCACTGCAACTTCTGCCTTCCTGGCCAAGCAATTCTCTTTCTTCAACCTCCCGAGTAACTGGGATTACAGGCACCCGCCACCACACCCAGCTAATTTTTGTATTTTTAGTAGAGACGGACTTTCGCCATGTTGGCCAGGCTGGTCTCGAACTCCTGACCTCAAGTGATCCACCCGCCTCGGCCTCCCCAATTGCTGGGATTACAGGCATGAGCCACCACGCCTGGCCTACAAAAAAGATTTTAAAAACGTGTTCTCACCCGGCAGATGCAGGCCCTGGCACCGGCCTCTCACACCTACACCAGAACCTCCAACACTCCAGGGGGCCAAAATGTCTCTTCCCGACAGGCGGGCCATCCTCCTGGACTCAGTTTCCTGGTTCCACCTCTGTCCCCAGACAGGCGGGCCATCCTCCTGGACTCAGTTTCATGGTTGCACCTCTGTCCCCGGACAGGCGCTGTCTTCCCAGAGGAAGGCAGGGCCTGTCTGATTCATCACCCAGGTTGAGAGAGGATATGGTGTCCCTTATGACCTGAGCATGAGAGAGTCATCCTGGCCGCTAACCCCTTCATTCCCAGCTTGGGAAACCGAGGCAGCGTGTGGTCCAGGTTGCCAGGAAGTTAGCAGTGGGACAGGATGGAACTCAGCCTCATGTCTGGATGGGCTCACGCTCCCTGGCTGCCTCTGAATACACGGAAGCAGCTAGCTTCTGGGCAGGGGTATCCGAGCCCCATAGACACTGACTTTGCTGGGGCCCGGCAGCATCCAGCCCTGCGGCTGGGGAATTAGTTATCAGACCTCATGGCCAACCCCTGCACCCACTCTTCATCCCTCCCCGGCCCCGGCCACCTGGCCCAGCCCTGCCACCCCTGGCCGAGGCCTCATCCCAAGCCCCAGCCTCCAGCCTTGCACTGGGGACGGTGGGGCTTTGCTGGGATACCTGTGAGGTCACGACCTCCAGCGAAGGACAGCCGGAGTTCAGGTGTGCCCGGACTGCCGATGTTCAACCCGCAAGCCTCGCTGTCGGGGACCAGTTCCCCACGTCCTTTTGACAGGTGGGGGAATCAAGATTCAGAGCCCAGAGGTCGCACGATGGAGAAACACAACCCTGACACGAGAACCGACCGCCCTGGAGACCCACAGGCTGTTCATGTGGCACACCTGCCTGCCCTGTCTGAGCCAGATGTAAAGGCTGAAAGCCAGGGTCCCAGTGGCCCAGAGGCCTCAGCCGCTGGTGGGAGAAGGTGTCAAGGCCTTAGAGGCTAACTGGCCTCAATAGAACCTCCAGGAACGGCAGGGAGGCAGGAGAGGAAGTCCAGTCTTCCAGCCCCATGGTTTCTCCAAGGAAGCAAGGCCTGCCCCACTGCTGCACCCCTCAAAACAGCCCCCCACACTGCAGACTGCTGTCTGCCCACTCTCACCTCCTAGTGAGCTGATGAAGTTTCCAAAGCCCTCTGCAGCCACAAAGCCCTAGGTTCAAGGCTCCTCTTACCACATGCTGTGTGGCTTAGGGAAGGTGTCCCAACCTCTCTGAAATCCAATTCCTTCTCTCAAGTGTTGAAAAAGGTGTTGAGTAGCTACTCTGCAGCTGGGCACTCAGCTACAGTCATTTGGGGACAGAGTTCAGGGCATGAAGCTTTTTTTTTTTTTTTTTTGAGATGCAGTCTGACTCTATTGCCCAGGCTGGAGTGTAGCGGCACAATCTCAGCTCACTGCAACCTCCGCCTCCCTGGTTCAAGCAATTCTCTTGCCTCAGCCTCCCAAGTAGCTGGGATTATAGGTGCCCGCCACCATGCCCGGCTATGTATTTTTAGTGGAAATGGGGTTTCACCATGTTGGCCAGGCTGATCTCGAACTCCTGACCTCAGGTGATCCTCCTGGCTCAGCCTCCCAAAGTGCTGGGATTACAGACATGAGCCACCATGCCCAGCCCAGGGCACGAAGCTTTGAAATGAGTCCCAAAGACAGTAACAGAATGCTATGCAGGCCGGGAGAGGGAGAGGTCAGCTTCCTAGAGACACAGAACTCCCCAGAGAGGCCGGGCGCGGTGGCTCAAGCCTGTAATCCTAGCACTTTGGGAGGCCGAGACGGGCGGATCACAAGGTCAGGAGATCGAGACCACCCTGGCTAATACGGTGAA
>NW_016806163.1:422355-446313 GCF_001698545.2 Rhinopithecus bieti
AATATATATATATATATAAAAATATATTTATTTCTCAAAAGAAAAAATATATACATTTTTTGTAGAGATGGGATCTCCCTATTTTGCCCAGACTGGTCTTGAACTTCAGGGCTCAAAGAGGTCCTCCTGCCTCATCCTCCCAAAGTGCTGGGATTCCAGGCGGGAGTCATTGTACCCAACCTCAGGACACTCTGTGAGCAGGGAAGGAACCCAGAGGGGGCTGGCTGTAGGTGACCAGTCCACCTCACAAGGGGGGGCAGCAGTGGGGGCAGGTGTTAGCAGCATGGGCTGTGGGGTCCAGCCTCCTGATGCACCCGGCACCTGATGTACCCCACCCTCCCGATGCACCCCGGCTTCCTGATACACCCCGGCCTCCTGATGCACCCTGGCCTGATGCACCCACCTCCCGATGCGCCCACCTCCCGATGCACCCACCCTCTCGATGTACCCCACCCTCCCGATGCACCCACCCTCCTGATGCACCCCACCCTCCCGATGCACCCACCTCCTGATGCACCCACCTCCTGATGCACCCACCCTCCTGATGCACCCGGGCCTCCTGATGCGCCCCGGCTTCCTGATGCACCCGGCTCCTGCTGTCTCGGGTAGGCCTGGGGTTCCACAAGCCCCTCATCAGACTGAGGCTCCTGACTCGCCTGTCCCGGCCTTGCCTGTGCCTGCCTTGGTCACCCCTGAACCCTCATCCCCAGGAGGGACCATGGCGGGTATCTGATGAGCTCCAGGGTCTGAGTCCAATCTCCAGGAATCCAGGTTTCCTCAGAAGGTTAAGGGAAAAGCAAGATTCCGGGGCTCAGACACATTGAGGTTTGCAGTTTTATTAAGAAAACAAAAATTCAACCGATACAAACAGGAAAGCACTTCCGCTCCTGCGGGCGGCCCTGTGGTGGGCGGCGGCCAAGTCTGTGGGAAGCCGAGCTGCTCCAGCCTGTCCTGCACCCCCTGCACCCCCGGCCCGGCTAGGCGTCCTGCTGCTGGATGAAGGGGTTGGGGATGGCCTCCATGCCGTCCTGCGGGCAGATCAGCACCACGGACGTGCCCCGGCACACCACGAGGCCCAGCTGCCGGGTGTCCTCCGTGAGCTTGTACTGGTCGTCAGGGTCTGGGAAGGAGGAGACAGAGAGGGCTGAGGGAGCTCCAGGAGGCCTCTGAGAGTTCCCACCGACACAAGACCCTCGCTCCGCCCTCCCCACCTGCACCCTGCGGGTGCCATGAGCATGCGGGGACCTCAGAGGGGGTGCACTCTGCGGGGCAGGTCCCTGGCTCCCATGGCTCAGACCCACAGCTCCTAGAGACCAGCAGCAGCTCCACAGACAGCAGCCACAGCCTGCCCTCCCTCCACAAACCACAGCAACAGGGAGGCCTGGGCGATGGCCGGCTACCCTGGGTCTCAGAGCTCACTGGGGCCCAGGCACCAGGGCCGGGGACCAGGTTATCAGACGGCCAGCCAGAATACAGGCACCCCGGGCCTCCTGGTCTCTGCAGGGTTCCTGGAACCCTAGGGGGCCAATATTCACCCTATAAGAGGCTGGGGGCTGGGCACGGTGGCTCACGCCTGTAATCCCAGCACTTTGGGAGGCCAAGGTGGGCCGATCACGAGGTCAAGAGATTGAGACTATCCTGGCCAACATGGTGAAACTTGGCCTCTACTAAAAATACAACAAATTAGCTGAGTGTGGTGGCGGGTGCCTGTAGTCCCAGCTACTCGGGGAGCTGAGGCAGGAGAATCGCTTGAACCCGGGAGGCGGAGGTTGCAGTGAGCTGAGATGGCGCCACTGCACTCCAGCCTGGTGACAGTGAGCTACTGTCTCAAAAAAAAAAAAAAGAAGAGGCTGTTCATGTGGGTGGCACCCCAGGGAAGTGCCAGCAAGCCCAAGACAAGCTCTGAAGGCGCTGAAGGCGATGCAAACTCCTCACTACTGTGGTCATGCGGTGGTGGGGGCATGGGGGAACCACAGGGCCCAGGTTTTTAACATTTTTGTTTTAGAGACCAGGTCTTGCTCTGTCGCTCAGGCTGGAGTGCAGTAGTGTCATCCCAGCTCACAGCCCCAACCTCCCGGGCTCAAGCAATCCTCCTGCCTTAGCCTCCCGAGTAGCTGGGACCACAGGCACATGTACCGTCATGCCTGGCTAATTAATTTTTTTGTGTTTTTTGTAGAGACAGGGTCCCACTATGTTGCCCAGGCTGGTCTCAAATTCCTGGGCTCAAGTGATCCTCCTGTCTCGGCCTCCCAGAGTGCTGGGATTACAGGCATGAGCCACCGTGGCCAGCTCCAAGAATAAATCTTGTGTCAGTATCAATGGGTCCGAGGGGCAAGACCCTCCCTTTCTAAGTCCTGGCATCCCCCCGATGCCTGGGCCGGGCTGGGGGCTTGCAGCAGGAGCTTCTGGGGGAGAGTCTGAGGACCTAGTGGCCTCATTGGGGAGGAGAGTGAGCAGGGGCAGGGAAATGAGGGAGGGTTCTCTGGGGAAGGGATGGGGCCCTGCATTCATAGTGGGGATTAACAAGGGAGAAGAGGAGGGGCCCGAGAGGGGTCCCACAGCACGCTCGCTCTCCCACAGCAAGGATGCTCTCAGCTGGGCGCCACAGCTCACACCTGGAACCCCAACACTTTGGGAGGCTGAAGCAGGGGGATGGCTTGAGCCCAGGAGTTCGAGACCAGCCTGGGCAACACAGTGAGACCTCAGCTTCTCTTTTTTTTTTGAGACGGAGTCTCACTCTGTTACTCAGGCTGGAGTGCAGTTGCACCATCTCGGCTCACTTCAGCTTCCGCCTCCCGGGTTCAAGCGATTCTCCTGCCTCAGCCTCCCGAGCAGCTGGGATTGCAGGTGTGCGCCGCCGTGCCCGGCCCCTCGCCTCAGCCTCCCGAGCAGCTGGGATTGCAGGTGTGCGCCGCCGTGCCCGGCCCCTCGCCTCAGCCTCCCGAGCAGCTGGGATTGCAGGTGTGAGCCGCCGTGCCCAGCCCCTCGTGACACCAGTTTTAACAAAAACTAAAATAACAAGACATTTAAAAAGGCTGTCCTCTAACTGTGCTGCGAGCATTTTAAGTGCCCTGTCAGTTTGTAGAGACCAGGCGGGAAGCTCCCCCGTCTCTCCAGGCCCTAGAACAATGGAGTTTCCAGCTTTGTGAGGATGTCCAGGACCGGTGAGCGCTCAGCCCGTCCATCGGCCACCACCAGGCTTCATGTTGGTGACTCAGAGTGAGGTTTTGTGGGTTTCAGAGAGGAAGAGCCAGCAGGCAGCCCCATGGCCGCCTCCCTTGCCCTGCTGCCCCCTCACCCCACTGCCCTCCTCATCCCGCTGCCCACCTCGGCTGCCGCCCCACTCACCTCGCATGTACTCAATGGTGCCGTCCAGCACAAGGTTGAGGAGTGGGTCGAAGCCCTTCAGGATTCCACTGGCTTGGAGAAATCACCGGAGGAAAGAAATGAGAAGGCATGAGATCCATCCTGGGTACACGGCCTGCCCCAGCGTGGCTCAGGCATGGGGCTCACTGCTCCAGGGATGGAGGACTGAGGGTGGGGGAGGGCTCCCGGGAGGGGCCGGTGACAGCAGCCTCCAGAGGGACCCCCACCATGGGCAGCCGACTGTGTCTGCAGGGGGCCAGAGGGCAAACACTTCTGGCCGTGTGGGCCACAGGGTGCCGGCCACAGCTGCTGGCTCGGGCTGCCCGGGTGGAAGCAGCTTCGGTGATGAGCCCATGTGTGGCTGAACTGTGGCCAGTCAGCTCTACACACAGGCACTGAAATGGGAATTTCGTATCATTTCCACATCGTGAGACAGTCTTCTTTTGATCCCTTTCCAGCTATTTAAAAGTCATAGAAACAATTCTCAGCTCAAAAGCAGTAGCAAAACAGGCAGCGGCCCATGCATGCGGTGGAACCACCAGCCAGGAAGAGGAGCGAGGCTGGCGCAGGCCACGGTGCGGATGCGCCTGAGGACGTCACGCTCAGTGAGAGACGCCAGACACAGAAGGCCGCGCAGCGTGTGATCCCGTTTCTATGAAATGTCCAGGACAGGCCAATCCACAGAGACAGGGAGGGCATGTGTGGGTGCCGGGGAGGTGACAGGCAGTGACAGCTGAAGGGGACAGGGCTTCCTCTAGGGAAGACATAGAGTGCTCTGCTGTGACAGCGGTGATGACTGCGCTGCCTGACCCGTGCTGGGTCCCTCAGTGAGTTCACGGAATACAGAACAAATCCCAGCCCTGCAGCTCAGGGCTTGTGGGGAGTGGGCAAGAGAGATGCTCTGAGACCCTGGTGCAAAGGCTTTGGGGGCTGAGGCAGTCGCTGTGGCTTCTCTCTCCACGCTGCCTGCCCCACCCCCCAAGCCTCGCCACCTTAGGTCCCAACTTGCCACCTTGGGTTAGGGCTCTCTGACCCGGTGGTGACCTTTGCCATCTGATCCTGTTCCGCAGTGTCTGGTGACACTGAGAAGGGTGAAGGGGGAGCTGCGTGTCCTCAGCAGAGGCCAGCCCACCCTCCCTGCATGGGACTCCCCTCTTCTCCCCCACAGGCTCCTCTAGCCCAGGCCCAGGAGCGGTTCCGCCTCTGCACTCACTGAGGGGCGTCCCACAGCCACCCCCTCCCTACCCTCCTTCTTACCCCGTCATCTTTCGGGTGCTTCCTCCAGACACCAACCCACACCCCTTAGGGTGCTGCCCTCTGCATGTCCCCCACCAATCTCAGGGAGCAGGCACCCCAGGCATTATCCTGCCCGCCTGTCTCCTCCCAAGGCAGGGCCGTGAGCCTGTCCATGACCGTTACGCGCTGCAAACTACGACCCTCAGATGAACGTGGCCCGCTGCTCATCTCTGTACGTGAAAGTTTCACTGGCCCACCACCACACTCGCCCGCTCAGGCGCTGACCAGGGCGGCTCTCCTGCTCTGTGGGCATAGCTCACTGGTTGTGACAGAGACCATCTGGGCTGCAAAGCTGAAGATATTTGCTGTCTGGCCTTCTACAGAGAAGGTCTGCCCGCCTGCATACAGGCTTCAGCCCCTACCTCCACAGCTCCCTCTCTCTGCGCTCAAGTCCCTCCCCTGCAAAATGAAACTCGTCACCTATGAGATGGGGTCAGTCGCAGCTGTTCAGGTCCTTGGCACCAGCCTGACCAGTGAGCCAGCCCTCCTCACCGGGACAGACGTGAACACTGAGGTAGGAAGGTCTCTAACCAACGTTCCCCTCCCCTGGGGTGTGGGCTCGGGCCTGTGACTCCGAGGGGACAGGACGTCACTCCTGCACTTAGGTTATGTGGCGAAGACAAGGAACTCTGCAGCTGTTTAAGCCTCTGAACCAGCTGACTTTGAGCCAATCTAGAGGGAAACACCCTGGGTGAGACTGACCGCATCAGGTGAGTCCTTCAGGGACCAAACCCTTTCTCTGCTGTGTGTGCGTGCGCACATGTGCGTGCGTGTGTGTGCGTGCGCGTGCTTTATTTATTTATTTATTTTTAGAGTCTCGCTCTGTCTCCCAGACTGGAATGCAGTGGCGTGATCTCGGCTCACTGAAAACTCTGCCTCCAGGGCGATTCTCCTGCCTCAGCCTCCCAAGTAGCTGGGACTACAGGCACGCGCCACCGTGCCCAAATAATTTTTGTATTTTTAGTAGAGATGGGGCCTTGCCATGTTGGCCAGGCCGGTCTCAAACTCCTGAACTCGAGTGATCCGCCCGCCTCGGCCTCCCAAAGTGTTGGGATTACAGGCGTGAGCCACCACGCCCAGTTAATTTTTGTATTTTTAGTAGAGGTGGGGTTTCGCCATGTTGGCCAGGCTGGTCTCGAACTCCTGACCTCAGGTGATCCACCTGCCTTAGCCTCCCAGAGTGTTGGGATTAAGGCATGAGCCCCTGCACCCGGCCCCAAACCCTTTCTGAGAGATGATTCTCCCACTGACCCGAATAACTGAATCTGAACAAATGTCGGCTCAGCCTGCACCACCATGGAGGCAGACCACCATGGTGGGAACAGAGTCCTGAGCCGGCAGGGTCTGGAAGCTGCAAGTGTCCGTAGCCAACACTGGCCAGAATGAGGACCCCGGCTCTGCAAAGGTAAAGCACTGAGCTCTGCTGATAACCAGTGGGCTCAGAAGAAGACCCCGAGATGATGGACCCCAAAAAACAACCCTCAATTACAACTCCTGAGAGCCCCTGAGGCTGAGGTATCCCGGCACCTGACCCACAGATCCTGTGAGATAATAAAATGGTGCCGTTTAAGCTGCTAACTGGGTGGTGATTTGCTATGAAGGGCAGAAAACAAAGGGAAGCAGTGTGACCGGCAAGAGCGGCTGCTCACTCATGTCCTTCCGTGTCCGGAATCAGCATGGTGTAGACTCAGCAAACATTTCATTCAGATTCCTTTTTCTTTTTTTTTGAGACGGAGTCTTGCTCTGTCTCCAGGCTGGAGTGCAGTGGCATGCTCTCGCCTCCCGGGTTCAAGCGATGCTCCTGCCTCAGCCTCCCAACTAGCTGGGACTACAGGCATGCACCACCAAGCCCAGCTAATTTTTGTATTTTAGTAGAGATGGGGTTTCACCATGTTGCCCAGGATGGTCTTGATCTTCTGACCTTCTGATCCGCCCGCTTGGCCTCCCAAAGTGCCAGGATTACAGGTGTGAGTCACGCGCCTAGCCTCTTTTTTCTTTTCTGAGACTGGGCCTTGCTCTGTGGCCCGAGCTGGAATGCAGTGGTGCAGTCATAGCTCACTGCAGCCTCGAACCCTAGGGCAAAGCCACCCTCCCGCTTCAGACGCCCAAAGTGCTGGGAATACACATGTGAGCCGCCCCACCCGGCTGGGGCACTGTGATTTTTAATGACTTTCTTGCCACCCAGTTGCCTACAATCCAGGGAGGAAGAGGTTTGGGTCCCCGGCTTACAAAAAGAAACCAAAGATCCAAGAGGCTGTCGAATAAATGACGTGTTGACTGACGACTTACTTCCTGCTGAGAGTTGCCTCAATTACATTACATGCCTGTAACCATTCATTCTCACCACCCCCTGTTGAAGTGGGCGGAGTTACCAGCCCCATTTGACAAATGAGGAAACTGAGGCTCGGAGAAAGCAGCTCACTTGCCCAGTCAAAAATGCCAGGCTGGACACGGTGGCTCAGGCCTAAAATCCCAGCAATTTGGGGGGGCTGAGGCAGGCAGATCGCTTGAGGCCAGGAGATTGAGACCAGCCTGTCCAACATGGCGTCTCTACTAAAAATACAAATATTAGCTGGGCATGGTGGCACACCTGTAATTCCAGCAACTTGGGAGGCAGAGGCACAAGAGTCACTTGAACCAGGGAGTTGGAGGTTGCAGTGAACCAAGATCACGCCTCCTCACTGCAACCTGGGCAATAGAGTGAGACTCCATCTCAAAAAAAAAAAAAACCCCAAAAAAGTAGAAGAGAGCTGGGGTTCTTTTTTTTTTTTTTTATTTTGAGACAAAGTTTCACTCTCTGTCACCCAGGCTGGAGTGCAGTGGCGTGATCTCAGCTCACTGCAACCTCTGCCTCCTGGGTTCAAGCGATTCTCCTGCCTCAGCCTCCTGAGTAGCTGGGATTACAGGTGAGCGCCTCCGCATCCCGCTAATTTTTTTTGTATTTTTAGTAGAGACGGGGTTTCACCATATCGGTCAGGCAGGTCTCGAATTCCTGACTTCACGATCCACCCGCCTCAGCGTGTGCCACCACGCCCAGATAATTTTTTTGTATTTTTCGTAGAGACGGGGTTTCACTATGTTGGTCAGGCTGGTCTCGATCTCCTGACCATATGATCTGACTGCCTCAGCCTCCCAAAGTGCTGGGGTTACAGGCGTGAGTCCCCGTGCCCAGCCAAGAGCTGCAGCATGCATCACCAGCCCATGCCCATGCGAATGCTTCCTGCCCTCTGAGAGCTCACCCTGTCTTCACTAGATTCCATGGAAGAGTCGCATGCAGAGGCAAGCATCAGGTTAACATGCACGACACAACACTGCAAACGGTGACAGGTGCTACCAGGATCCCAGAACGATGGGGCCTGACCCCAGGGTCAGGGAGGGCTTCCCAGAGCAAGCGCCTGCGGACCTTGTGCTTTTGCCGCCCTTTGAGTCATGAGCCTCGATGCCTTAATCAGAAGTATGGATTCAGATTTTACTCCAGAACAACGGGGAGCCCCAGAGGTTTTCAGCAGGGAGCAAGAAGCCTCCATTTCTTTTTCATTAGGTGCCTCTGGCCGCTGAGTGGAGACTGACCTTAGTAGCTGGGATTCCCAACCCGGGGGGTCGGGGGTCGGTCCTGTCCCCAGAGAACACTAAGCAACGTCTGAAGCTATTTAGGTTGTCACAACTTGGTGGAGGCCAGGGATGCTGCTCAGCACCCTGCAGTGCCCCAGGACGGCCCCACTCGAGAGAAATCCGACCCCAAATGTGTCCACAGTGTTGTGCGGGAGAGACCTTGACTTAGAGGGAGGAAGAAAAGAAGCCGGGAGATCTGTGGGGATCTGGGGCAGTCCGTGGACACACAGGACTGCTCGGGAGGCCAAGCCGGAAATCCCAATACCGGCTGCGCCACTGTGACTTTCGGTTACGTTTCCCGCTCCTTGCCTCAGTTTCCCCGCCTGCAAAATGGCCATACCAGTTCCTAACTCCCGGCGTAATTCGGAAGCCTGCACAAGGTAGTCGGCGTCAAGCGTGTAAAGAGGCGCCTCTGCGGCGGCTCACTCCTGTCATCCCAGCACTTTGGGAGGCGGAGGCGGGCGAATCACTTGAGGTCAGAAGTTTGAGACCAGCCTGGCCAACATGGTGAAACCCCGTCTCTACTAGAAATACAAAAATTAGCCGGGAGTGGCGGCGCCTGTAGCCCCAGCCACTCAGGAGGCTTAGGCTGGAGAATCGCTTGAACCCGGAGGTTGCAGTGAGCTGAGATCGCACCACTGGCACCCCAGACCGGGCGACAGAGCGAGACTGCGTCTCAAAATAAATAAATAAAAAAAAAAATAAATAAAAGAGGCGCCTCTGCAGGCATCCTCATCACCTCTGTTGCTGAGTTTATTTTAAAATTTTAAAGCGGGGGTGCCGACGGCGGGAGCCTCCTCACCTTCGCGTCCTCCCTGGAACTTCACCCGGATCGTCTTGTCGATGTACTTGGACAAGTCCAAGATGCTCTCCTTTTTCTTCTTCTCCTTATCCTGCGGGGAAAGCAGAGCGCATGAGGCCTGGAGCGCTGCCCGAGCCCCACGCCCCCCGGCTCCGGATTCCGCCGCGCGCTCACCGCCATGTTGTCGCGCCGTGCGGCTCTTCGCAGACACCGCCCCGTGCCCTTTGACCCCCCCACGCGCATGCGCGGCGCATGCGCGGCCCGGGGTCTCGGGGCGTTGCTGGGAAACATCTGCCGACGGTTGCGGCGGGCACCGGCCGACATGGCGGCGGTGGCGGCGGCTGCGCTGGCGCGGCTTGTGGCGGCCTTTCTGCTCCTCGCGGCCCAGGTGAGCGCGGCACCGGTCCCGACGGCACCGCAGGCTGCGGCCCCTCGGCCTCTCGGCCCCGAGGCTACGCGCAGGAACGACCCCTCTTGGCCCGTCTTGGGGGTCCAGCCTCGGGGATCCGCGGTTCCCTCGTTGTCGGCCGGCGGTGCCGGGGCCCGGCCGTGACCTTGCGGGGCTGTCCCCGGCTTCTCTCCCTTCCCCGCCTCGGAGGCCCTCCGCCGCTGCAGCGCCCCTCACTTCCCACCGGGCCTGAAGTTTGTGCCCCGTCCATCCTCCGGTTCTGCTTGTCCGTTTCGGGGTCTCCAGCTGCCGCGGGGGACGCGCCTCTCCCGCTCTGTGGCCTTGGGCAGGCGGCCGCCCACCCCGCTCCGAGCCTCAGTTTCCCCTTAGGCGGAACGACCGGGTGCTAAGTTAACCTCACCGTAGGGGTGCGGTGGGGAACCCAGAGGCGTCCCGCGTGTCCCGCAGTGACTGGCCAGCATCCTGGAGCGGTCAAGAGCCCAGCCCTGCACTGGGGTCGTATCCCCGCTCCATCTTTTACTCCGTGACCTTGGACGAGGGAATTCCCTGCTTTGAGCGTCAGTTGCTCGTCTGGAGAAGGGGGGTCACCCGACTATGGTGTGGATTCTGGAGATGCTACCCAGGGTGACCAGCGCCTAGGGCCAACACGCCTTCCTTATGTTCGTTGTGTATCATTTGATGTCGAGTGTCAGGTTCTAGTGGGGACAGTCTACGAGATCGCACTGTCCTAACTACATCTTTGATTTTCTTAATTCCGAATCTTCCCTCTCTCCTGAGTTTGGTGGCTCAGGGAATGGAACCCGAAGCAGCCCCACAAATGCATTAGCCTTCACTCCTCTCTCAGAGTTCTCTTAAGGCGTCGCTGCCACCAGGCTCCTTCTTAGTCTCCACTCCTCCAGCCCCACTGCCATCCCCCTGCGGTGGCTGCCTTTGTCCCCCACATCCCCAGTCCATCCTCGACACAGCAGGAGTGACCCTTTCACAGTATGTCAGATCGTGTCGCATCTGGATGAACATGCTGTCCAGTTGTGACCTGGGGCCAGGGAAGCCTGCAGCTCATTGCAGGAGCTTCGCTGTCTAGTCTTTTCTCTTACCCTGAAACGCCTGTGGTCTCTGCAAGGCTGGAGGGCCACCGCAGAAGCTTTCTGCGAACCCCACCTCCACCCCCAGCTGCCCTGGCAGCCCCCTGGACTCCCCCCATTCTGTGGCCAGGGACCTAGAGACCCCAGACATTTGGAAGAAGGAGGAAAGCCAAAGGTGGAAGAAAGATCACAGAAAGCTGTGGAGGGAGGGAGTCAGTTTGCCTGGGAAGGCTTTTCCGAAGCAGATGTGTTTTTTTTTTTTTTTTTTTTTTTTGAGACAGAGTCTCGCTCTGTCGCCTAGGCTGGAGTGCAGTGGCGCGATCTCAGCTCACTGCAACCTGTACCTCCTGGTTCAAGCAATTCTCCCACCTCAGCCTCTCGAATAGCTGGGATTACAGGTGCACGCCACCACACCTGGCTATTTTTTTTTTTTTAGAGACGAGATTTAACCACGTTGGTCAGGCTGGTCTCAAACTTCTGACCTCAGGTGATCCACCTACCTCGGCCTCCCAAAGTATAGGGATGACAGGCGTGAGCCACCATGCCCAATCCTGAAGCAGGTGTTCTGAGCGATGAGTAGGAGTTTGCCGGGTCGGCAGGAGGGAAGGGGTGTTGGAAGCACCAGGAGCAGCATGAGCGGGGGCTGGGAGGTGTGAGAGCTGGCAGGTGATTTGGGGTTGGCAAGGGGTGGGCTGTGGCTGGAGTGCAGGGTGGAATAATGCTGGAAGGGAGAATTTACACCCTGAAAGATGTCACCACCAAGGAGCTCCTGGGGGGTGGGCTGTGGAGGGATGCTCCATCTTTTACTCCGTGACCTTGGACGAGGGAATGCCCCTGCCACCAGGGGCACAGAGGAGGGGGGAGTGGTGCGAGTGGCCCCAGGCAGAGAGTGAAGGCAGAGCATTTGGCCTCTTAGGCTGGATGACAGGCCGTCTGGTGGAAACCAGGTTGTGGAAGGCTCTCTGTGCTGGGGTGCATGGACTTTAACCTGGGCGGGCTGAGGAGTGTGAGCTTTATCTGGAGGGTGGGGAGTCAAAGGAGGTGTCAGAGGGACGTGAGAGAGCAGGTGCTCCTGCTCTTCCCAGAACCCTGGTTGTAAATACACCCTGAGACGCCGTCCCTGTTGGGGGGGCGGTGCTTCATGGCAGTGGAAATTTGAGTCCGATTGCCCAGAATGAGACTAGCTCTCTGGGCAGAAGCCTGCTTGGTGACAGTCCTCGACTCGCTTGCTACCATTCTGTGACCTCCCCAGTGAGACACCTCCCCTCCCCCACCCCATGGAGCCCATTCCTCAGCAGATCTGAGCTGGAGCTGGTGACCCTGGCTGGACCCGGGCTGGCTCCTGGAACTCCTGTGTTCCCAGAAGGGAGGCTCTCCCGGCCTGGACTCACTGGCCTGTTTCAAAGGCCCTTGACATGGATGCTTTCACAGTCACTTCGAAGCAGGGTTTCTAAGCCTGGAAGTTTCTAAACCTGTGTGCAGTGGTGAAGCATCTGCGCTGCCATTTGTGAAGGATTTGGAGGTCGAGGCCTGGGCTTTGAGCCTGTCCTTGTAGCCCGAGCTTTTTCTGCTCCTCCAAATTTCGGCGGGCCTGACTAGAACTTGGCCCTCAGAGCTGTGGCCGTTGGACGAATTGTTCCCAATTTCTTTAACTCAGCAGACGAGGAAACTTCCTGGTGAGACGCCGCCGCGTTCTCTGGCCTTTGATAGAAGCACAGGCCTTTTTTTTTTTTTTTTTTTTTTAACAGAAAACCAGTTTTGCAAATTGTGGAGAGGAAAATGCATGAATGTGCTTTTGTGCTTTTAAATGACCCTTTTAGAGAGAAGCAGAGAAGCAGTTCTATCGGTTCCCATTTTACACAAAAGACACTTTTCACCAAAGTCCCTGATCCCATAGAACAGAGCTTGGCAAGTGTTTTCTGGGAAGGGCTAGACAGTAGTTTTGCTGGGCTCTGTGGCCCACGTGGCCCGTGGTGCGGATGCTCGGTTTCTCCTGTTGTACCTCCAAAGTCAGAGACTCTTCCTTAGGAATGGGCTTGGCTGTGTTCCAATAAAACTTTATTTACAAACACGGAAGGTGGGCCGGACTGTGGATTATTGGCTTCTGCCGTGACCGATACCATCCCTCCTGGAGTAGGTGCGAGGGGTTCTGAACACTGCGGGGCTGTGTTGGAAGGGGCACCCTCCGGGTTCGGCACCGGGGCCAGACTAAGGGTTGCTCTCAGCGAGGGCAGTCTGATGGGCAGAACTGGAAAGAAAGGGCTCCTGACTCTGCCTCGGCTCCGGGGGAGGTCACACGGGAGGTGCTTGGAGTTGGGCTGGGGCAGGTGTGGGAAGGAAGCAGCGTTAGCCAAGTGCTATGAGACCCCCAGGCAATTGCGGGGACTGGGGCTCTGTGGGCTTTCACCATGCTGCCACCCCGAGGTCGTCAGGGCCTTGATCAAGATGCTCCCAGACCAGGCCGGAGCCCTTGCGTGATTTCAGTGAGGGCCCGGCTGTTGGAGAGCCAGTCTGTGCCCGTGTGCTGGGGTTGGTGTCTGGCATCAGGGACCGTCGGGACCTTTAGCCAAGCCAGAGCTCCCCTTCCCCAGCCCCAGCTTGGCAGAGCTGCGTCTGCATTGTGGGCCCGTGTGGCGTTGTGGCATTGGCCCTTTCGGTGCACGGCTCAGTCCCCCTCCAGATTTGTTGCCATCCTGTTCCTGATGAGGTGAGTGGCTGTGGCCTGTTTGTTTCCATGGCAGGTCCCCTGGGGACCAGGGGGTGTGGCTGTCTGTCTGGGAGGTTTACAACCTGGCAGGAGCCCTGCAGCTCCGGAAGGCCTGGCCCAGGAGCCCGCAGTGTGCAGATGAGCCCTGCAGCCCTGGAAGGCTGAGGGCTGGGCGCGCCTGAGAACAGGCGGGCCTAGGGCGTGGGGGTGGGTCTCCTTGGTCCCTGGCACATGGCTTTTCTCCTGGGACCCCTCCCTGTGCAGGCCAGGCTCCCCTGGGGGCCCACACTGAGGGTCTGCAGCGTGATGCAGCAGCTGGGACCTGGGCCCCGTCCCTGTGAGACCCTCTGGTGACAGGTGTCCTCACGAGACGGAGATGTCCTTGTCAACTGCTAGTTGGGGGCCCTGGGCAGGGGAGCAGGAGGAAGGTGGGGATGGTAGGTGTGGGCGGCGGGACTGGACTGGGCTCTGCTGGGAGAACCGTGGCTCTGCTTAGGCCAGAGCCCCTTAGTGTCTGCAGTGGTCCCGCGGCGGGAAGTGTGGTGAGCAGCACCAGCTTCCTGCATGTGGAATCGCGTCTTTCCTCATAGCTCCATCCTGCTCTGTTAAGCATTGGATTGAGGAGGCGGGGGTCAGCCCTTCTGGTCCAGGCCCGTCTGCTCCGCGACCCTCCTGGGAGGCTTCCAGGGCTTCGGGGCCCGGTCCTGCCCCTTACTTCGTTTTGAGAGCATGGCAAGGGCCTGGGCCCGCTCTGTCCCGGGGGCGGTGGGCCACTACCCCTGCTCCTCTTGGCCGGCTTTGGCCACTCGTCCCCGTTCAGTGTCCGGGGCTCCTGCCAGAGGATCCGGACCTTCCCCTGTAGCCCTCTCTGAGCCACTGCTGCTGCAGGCTGGAGAGCACGAACTTGAAGCCCTGGCTGGCTGTTCCTTCTCCCCCCTGGGAAGTGGGAGCTGCTGTGCTGAACTCTGCTGGTTTGGGGCTTCGTGGGGAGCACGACGCTGTCTGTCCTGCTGGTGGCAGCGTGACCTGTTGCAAACCTCAGCCTGTCCCACTCAGGACCCCAGTGCCCGTAGGCCCCTTGGCTCAGCTGCTTCCTGCTATTCTTCCAGCAGGAGCTGAGGGGTGCCGGCCGACCTGGGATCCGTCCCCCTGGTCTGGTACCCGTTATGTGCCTGGTCCCCCCGTGCCCCTGGAGCGCCAGTCGACAGGCAGTGCTCATGGGGCTGTGGGTCAAAGGCCACCCAGACCTGGGGGGTGTGGAGGCTTGTCCAGGCCTCCCGCCCAAGCCCAGGGCCAGGTCTGCTGGGGCCCTGCCCTTCTTCCCTGCTGAGGGCTCTGCCTTCGGCTGTCCTTCTCCCATCGTGCCCACTGGTCCTGGGAGGTCCAGGAGGTGATGCGATCCCTGTTCTTTGGTGCAGAAACTCGGGAGCCACAGAGAGGTGACCTGACACACTCATGGTCACCAGCCTGGGCCCCCTGAGGAAGGTGAGCTGGTCTGCATCTTTGCTATAAACCATGTATGGTCACATCCCTGTCTGTCCTGTTGAGACGGGGAGACATCCCAGACGACCTCGTGAACACGGGCGCCCCTCCTGGAGGCGTCCTCCTCTCCTCGGGCCTGTTTCTTGTGGGGCGGTGTAGCCCCACGCATCCCGTGCTGTGGCTCTGATCGCCGGCCTTGTCCCGCAGGTGGCCTGTGAGTACGGCATGGTGCACGTGGTCTCCGAGGCTGGGGGCCCCAGAGGCAAAGACTACTGCATCCTCTACAACCCGCAGTGGGCCCATCTGCCACATGACCTCAGCAAGGCGGTGAGTACCCGCCAGCTGGGCGCGCCGTGGAGGGGAGTGCGTGGGCCCCAGGGCTCTAGAGACTCATCCAGCCAGGGGTGCAGGAAAGATCCAGAGGCGAGAGGCAGGCCCTGGCCAGGTCTGGGGGACTCTTGGGTAGCCCCTAGTTCCCCTGGGCCTCCCCAACCCTGGTCATCAATGGAAGCTATCCATAGGCCTTGGGATGCAAACCTAGAGGCACCGGCTGAGCCCCATGTGGTGGACAAGGGTCTCTATTGCTCCATGCTGGGGTCCCCATCTAGTGGGCCTGGACAGAGGGGTCCTTGGAGGAGTGACAGGAGAGGGCACAGGGGGGTCTCGGGGACGAGACCTGTTCCTTTCACCATCTTCCCGACTGGAGCACTAACACCTGCTGCTGAGTGGGTCCCTCCCTCCCTCAGAGGCCCCACCTCCTTTCCCACTGCATCCCTCAGGCCCTGCCCCCTTTCTCACTGCATCCTTCAGGCCCCACCCTCTTTTCCACTGCATCCCTCAGGCCCCGCCTCCTTTCCCACCATGTTCCTCAGGCCCTGCCTCCTTTCCCACTGCTTCCCTCAGGCCCCACCTCCTTTCCCACTGCTTCCCTCAGGCCCCACCTCCTTTCCCACTGAATCCCTCAGGTCCCGCCTCGTTTCCCACTGCACCCCTCAAGCCCCGCCTCCTTTCCCACTGCATTGGTCAGGCCCCACCTCTCCTGTTGAGTCCTTCAGGCCCCGCCTCCTTTCCCACTGTGTCCCTCAGACCCTGCCTCCCTCAGGCCCCACCTCCTTTCCCACTGCTTCCCTCAGGCCCCACATCCTTTCCCACTGTGTCCCGCCCCCTCCTGGATCCCTCGAGGCCTGTCGGCCAAGAGGTGCTAGCATCTTCCTGTCTGCTTTGTTCATAGTGTGTGCGTGAGCATGTGTGTAATTGGTACGTGCCTGCACATGTGTACGTGTCTGAGTGCCTGTTTATGTGAGTTTGCATGAGTGTATGTGTGCATATGCCTGAGTGTGTATGAGCACGTGTGTAATAGACATGTGCATGGACATGTATGTGCCTTACTGCGTGTGTAGGTGTGTCAGCACACGTGTGCATGTGAGCATGTGTTTAATAGGTGTGTGGGGGCATGTGCATGGGTCTGAGTGTGTATGTCTGTGTTCGTGCATGTGTGTGTGAGCGTGCATGCAATAGGTTTCTGTATGGGTGTGTGAGTGCATATGTGTGTGTGTGCAGGTCTGTGTAAGCATGTAACCACGTAATAGGTATGTTTGTGGATGTGTGCATGTGTCTGTGCATGCGTGCGTGCGTAATAGGTGTATGTATGTGTGTGTACGTGTGCATAATAGGTTTGTGTGTGGATGTGTGTGCCTGTGTGTTTGAGTTCGTGTGTGTGCATGAGTGTGTGCGTGTGAGCTCATGTGTCATGTATGTGCACATGCCTGAGTGCGTTTGTGTGAATTCGTGTGGTGTGTGTGCATGCGTGTGTGTGTAATAGGTATGTGCGCCCAAGCAGGAGTGCACAGGTGTTTGCTTGCCTGTGCACGTGTGTGCCGTGTGCTCTGGGCTATGTATAGTGTGCTTGTATTACGTGTGCATGTAATAGGTATGTGTGTGCTTGAGCGTGAGTGCGCATGTGTATGCTTGCGTGTGTATGTGTGTACCGTGTGCTTTGGCCTGGCTGTGTATGTGTGCACGTGCGTGTGTGTGTGTGCTCCGGCCTGGCGGTGTGTGTGTGTGTGTGTGTGCCATGTGCTCTGGCCTGGCTGTGGGTGTGTGCTCCAGCCTGGCTGTGGGTGTGCGTGTGTGTGTGTGTGCACCGGCCTGGCTGTGTGCGCGTGTGTGTGTGCGCACATGTGTCTTGGCTTCCTTCCTGGGCTGTGAGGTCGCTGAGAGTCGGGGCCTTGTTCTCTGCACACTGGAACCCCTCCCGTTTCTCACAGATGCCTGGTCATGGTGGGGCTGTGGTGGGGACCCACTCGGTCTTGCTGAGTGAGCTGTGATGGCTTGCAGGGTGGCTTAGGTGTCAGGGGACAGCCATGTCTGTGAGGACTCCGGCCCTGCTCAGATGAGGCAGCCCAACCCGTCACCCAGCGTCCTGCTGTGGGAACCACCGTAGGGATGGCTCTGCCTAGGTGGGGCCGAGGCCACGCGGGACTTTAGGCTAGAGCTGAGATCTAACTCAGCGCAGGCTTTGGGTGGGAGAAGGGGCAGCTGGGCCCTCCTGGTGACTCGCATCACGTGAGACAAAACCGTTTCCTGGCCTTTCCAGTCTTTCCTGCAGTTGCGCAACTGGACGGCCTCTCTGCTCTGCTCCGCAGCGGACCTCCCTGCCTACGGCTTTGGCAACCAGATCCCGCTGGTGGCCCGGGGGAACTGCACCTTCTATGAGAAAGTGAGGCTGGCCCAGGGCAGTGGAGCACGCGGGCTGCTCATCGTCAGCAGGGAGAGGCTGGTACGGCCCTGCGCCCCCACCGCTGAGCCAGCTCTCAGGGGCAGGAGGGGGGTGCAGGAGGCAGCAGCGGCAGGGGCTGGTCTTCTGATTTATCGCTAAAGGCAGGCCGTCTGTGGGGAGGATCCGGGCTGAGTGTGGCTGTGGAGAGGGCAGAGATGAGTCTGTTCTTTCTGTGCTGCTGGCTGGGGCTGTGGAACTCTGGCCGTGGTCTTGTTGGTTGCTTGTCCTAGAGCAGCCCCCGGGGTGACGGAAACCACACTCTCCGTAGGGATGGGATTGGGGTGTCTTCTGAGGAGCAGATGGCCTGGCCCTGAACTGGTCCCTTCTGGGGACCCTGGTGCCCTGGCTCTCGAGCCAGTGGGGCTGTGCTCACCTGTGTGGTCCTAGCCAGGTGGCCTGAAGCCCAACCCCTTTTCTATCTTCTGTGAAATGGGCTGTGGTTGAGAGCTGGGGGCCTGGCAAGGCTGGTCACAGCAGGGGACACGCTGACTGCTGGGCTGGGCAGGGTGCGCAGTGCCCCTGAAGTGTAGTTTTGGGGTAAGAAGAAAATGGAGTGTAGGAATTCCCTCACTGCCCTGCCCGTGGCTCTGGGCTGCCCCCGCCAGTGTTGCAGCCTGAGCCTGGCCACCCAGGGGGGCCTGGGGCAGGGTCTCAGGGCTGAGGCCAGAGCAGGCCGGGCAGAGCCGAGGGTGTCATCCCCGTCTGCACGTGCTGCCGCCATTGAGAGAGGCCCTCAGTGGGTGTGGGGCTCAAGGTGGCCTTGTGGGCAGGCGTGGGCTGTGACAAGTGTCACTCAGGATGCGTGTGTGCGGTTAGAGAGTCCCACGGCTGGGGGAGGGATTGGCTCTCTTAGGCCCGGGGCCCTGTTGTCGGGTGAAGAAGGCTTGATGCCCTTGGGCCTCCCTGTGCTTGGGTCCTCCTGGGAGGCCGGAGGCTGTCAGGTGCAGAGGAGGAGCAGACAGGCGCCCCCTGCCTGGCCTGAGCCTCGAGTGAGGGTCCCAGGAGAGGAGGCAAATGGGCACAGAGCTGGGGGCCCACCCATTGCTGCGGGTGATGCCTGCCGCTCCCTCCTCTGGGCCCCCAGGTCCCCCCGGGGGGCAATAAGACGCAATTTGATGAGATTGGCATTCCTGTGGCCCTGCTCAGCTACAAAGACATGTTGGACATCTTCAGGGTAGGTCTGCCGCTGCTCAGACCCGCGCTCCCGAGGAGATGGGGAGGGCTTCGGGCTGGCTGCCGGGGGCGTTTGTGCCGGGGTGGTGGGTGAGGCGTGGCCCCTGCAGGCCAGGGTCTCCAGCCCCAGCCCTATAGCCCACCGCTGCACACAGACCCGTGGCTGGCGGGTGGCTCTGATGCCTGCCCCTGGTGTGTTCCTCGAGGCAGCGTTTCGGCCGCATGGTGAGGGTGGCGCTGTACGCGCCTCATGAGCCAGTGCTGGACTACAACATGGTCATCATCTTCATCATGGCCGTGGGTACTGTCGCCATCGGTGGCTACTGGGCCGGGAGTCGGGACGTGAAGAAGTGAGTTTCATGCCGTCCGTGGGCTGTGACGGGCGAGCGAGTGGGCGGGCGGCTCTGACGCGGGCTGGGGCTGCCAGTCTTCTCATCCGGAACAGCAGTGAGCGCTTTGGCCTGGGCAGGGACGGCTCACCCCGTGGAGCCCTTCCTTTCTTCCTCAGGAGGTCCTGGGACAGAATCAGGCCCTTTTCCTGCTGGGGCGGGCTCCGGGGACCCGGTGGGTGTGCGGGGCTGGGCAGGTATGGATGTGGCAGGTACGGGCGTGGCAGGTGCAGGGTGGGCAGGTGGCTGGGGCTAGCTGCCTACTCCTGCCCAGCCGCCCGGGTCTGGGAAGGCCCCACATGTCCAGGACTCTTTATGCAGAACCTGCACGCCAGCCTCTGGCCCGGCCTAGTGGCCACCCCAGCTCAACCCAGGGACGGGGGCCCTGCCACCCTCTGCTGTGTGGTCTCCTCTGCCCTGGGGACATTTGGGGCGGTTCCTTGCACTTCAGTCCCCCCCGGGTCCCCTCCTGCTCCGGGCTTTCTGCCGCGTTCCCCTGGGTGGTTGTGGACTCCTGGGCCCCGTGTAGGCCAGCCGGCCCCAGCGCTCCGTGACCCCACGGCATCTCCCAAGAAGGTACATGAAGCACAAGCGTGAGGACGGGCCCGAGAAGCAGGAGGACGAGGCGGTGGACGTGACGCCAGTGATGACCTGCGTGTTCGTGGTGATGTGCTGCTCCATGCTGGTGCTGCTCTACTACTTCTATGACTTCCTTGGTGCGTGGCCCCGGGCGGGCGGGCCGCGGCGTGGAGATGCAGCCGGCCCTGGGGGAGGGGGGTGGCGTGTGGGCCTGGCCCCTGGCCTCACGGCCCTGCCCCTGCAGTGTACGTGGTCATCGGGATCTTCTGCCTGGCGTCCGCCACCGGCCTGTACAGCTGCCTGGCGCCCTGTGTGCGGCGGCTACCCTTCGGCAAGTGCAGGTGAGGCTGCCTCGCTGGCCCCGACGTGCCTGACTCTGTGCAGTGATGACCACGGCCCCTTTGCCGCCCCAGAGCCCCCCATGATGCAGTGTAGCTCAGAGTCTACAGCAGGCACTTCCTCAGCGCTTGCCTGTGGTTCTAAGGCTCAGGAGCAGGGCAGAGTCCGGGCGAGCTATCAACGGAGGCCGCCAGCAGCCAGGCACCAGGGTGGCGGGGGGAGGGTGCTTTTGTCCCCAGGAGCCCTGCCCCAGGTGGCAGACTGGCCGGGGCGTGGAAAGGCACCAGGGTTCTCCAGGGAGCCCAGAAGGTTTCCCACAGCGCAGAGCTTGGCCTGGCTCTTAGGGGTGAAGGGAGCTGCCGGGGGCGTCTCCAGCAAGATCAGACCTGGGTCTATGAAGCAGGGCTCGCCCAGGGGAGACCTTTTTGGGTTGCTGTCCCTGGGTGAGGATGTGGGAAGCCTGGAGCAGGCAGGGCCTTGGGTGAGGGGTTGCAGCACAGGCGAGGGGCTCTGTGGGTGCAGCCAGTGGCCCCCCCAGCACCTGTCTGGGCCAGGCTCTGCCCCACCCTTGGGGTGCCTACTGTTGTCATCGTGCGGGGGTATGGAGTTTCATAAGGAGGACAGAGTGCGGGCTGCCACTCTGGAGGGGGTGCCTGGGCAGGGCCCAGGGGTGGTGGGTAGTGGGATGAGGCCGGAGGCTGGTGGGCTTGGCTCTGACTGCCCCATGCCCCCCAGGATCCCCAACAACAGCCTGCCCTACTTCCACAAGCGCCCGCAGGCCCGTATGCTGCTCCTGGCGCTCTTCTGTGTGGCTGTCAGCGTCGTGTGGGGTGTCTTCCGCAATGAGGACCAGTAAGTGCTGCCTCCCCTGGGCCCCGGCGGGCGGTGCCGTCCTCAGATGCTCCCTCCACAGGGCTCCTGGGGCCCTGACTCCCTGCCCTCCCTGGAGGCCGGCCCAGCCTGGAGCCGCTTCAGGACCATGTTAGGAAAAGCCCTGGCCCCGGGCTGCCCTCATGGGGCCGTGGGGTCGTTTCATCTGGGTTTGTCCAGGTGCCGTGGGAACCCTGACTGGAATCTGGGAGGAGAGGCCAGAGCCTCTGTGGCTGGGAGCCATGTCCTCCAGCAGGCCTGGATGGGACTCCTGTGCAGGGCATCGCTGCCCAGAGCCACAGTCTGTCCCCCGCTGTCCCCATCTCTGGCACCAACGTGCGCACCGCAGGCCCGAGGCCCAGGGTGTGGGCTCCAGGGCAGCTGATCCTCTTGGTCATGCCTGCCACGGCCTCTGAGCAGTGATGGAGGTGGGGCAGGCACTGCTCCCTCCTTGCTCAGCTCCTACGCGGCCTGGACTTGTGGCTGCCTCCTGCCGTCCGGGCCTCCTCGACGAGGCCGAGCGCCTGGCACTGTTGGGAGGACAGAGCTGGCCTGTCCCCGCCTGGCCCCCTCCCTGACGAGGCCGAGCGCCTGGCGCTGTGTTGGGAGGATGGAGCTGGCCTGGCCCCGCCTGGCCCCCTCCCTGACGAGGCCGAGTGCCTGGCGCTGTGTTGGAAGGATGGAGCTGGCCTGTCCCCGCCTGGCCCCCAGCACCGTCCCTGATACTGTCTGGCGCTTCCTCTCGGGTTTTTTCCCGAGGCAGCCAAGTGCTCTTGGCTTTGGTGTGTATTGGAGCCGTGGCACGTTTAACTGGCAGAAGGAAGACGTGAAAATATTTTGAATCCTTTGTACACAAAGGGAAAATGAATCCTTTCAGTTATTTCCAAGCCAGGAAACTCGTTGCGTCACGTGAAGTTAGAGCAGGCTGCAGTCAACTGGGCTCAGGGGCTCACGCCTGGGATCCCAACATTTGGGAGGCCAAGGCAGGACCATCACTTTACCCAGGAGTTCAAGACCAGCCTGGGCAACAAGCGAGAGCCCCTCTCTATTTAAGAAATAACATAAAATCGAAAAAATAACTGGCCACAGTTCTGTGGGTGCTTGTGGCGTGTGGCGCCTGGAATGGACTGTTCCGGCGTCTCCATGGAGGCCTCCGTTCTCAGCAGCCGCCCTGCCCAGGGGATGTTTTCGTCCCATTTTCCAATGAAGCCTTTGATGTTTGAGACGCTGAGGAACGCTGGGGAGCTCGTCCAGCAAGTGGCAGGCGGAGCCTCCGTGGAGGGCAGGGGCCAGCGGGGGCTTCATGGGGCCGGGAGAGAGTCAAGGTTGCAGCTGGGTGCAGGGGCTGTGGCCTTGTTCAGGAGGCAGTTCTGTGCTTTGCTCCAGGGCACCCACTGCATGGCAGCCCCACCCACTGTGGACCCAGAGGTTCTGCAAGGAAACCTGGTGTGGCACAAGTTTTACTTTAATAAACAGTTTGGGCGCGGTGCCTCGTGCCTGTCATCCCAGCACTTTGGGAGGCTGAGGCGGGCAGATCACTTGAGGTCAGGAGTTTGAGACCAGCCCGGCCAACATGACAACCCCATGTCTACCAAAAATGCAAAAAAAATCTGCCTGGCATTGTGGTGGGCGCCTGTGATCCCAGCTCCTCAGGAGGCTGAAGCAGAATTGTTGAACCTGGGAGGCGGAGGCTGCAGCAAGTCAAGATCGTGCCACCAAACTCCAGCCTGGGCGACAGAGTGAGACTCCATCTCAAAAACAAAAGCAGTTTGGAGGGGTTCAGTGCCCAAGCCCTCCTGCACATGCACCCTCTGCCTGGCCCCGGCCTCCAGCCTGGCACCCACCATCCGGGGACAGTGACTGAGGGGACGCAGCCGGCCAGGCCTGTGTCCACCGTCCTGGCTGCAGAGTGGTGGGCTCCTCTCCCTGTTTCCACAGGGGGCGCCCTGCGGTGGGGCCTGTGCCGCCAGCCCTGCTGGAGTTGTAACAGCAGGGGCCCTCCCACGGGTCTGGGGTCCTCAGGGTCATCCCCTGGGCAGGGGGAAGTGCAGCAGGGCGGCCTCTTGGCTGAGAGCGAAGGCCCTGTGTGTGGCTCACAGGAGACAGCATCCCGGGTGGTCAGCCAGCCTCCACCCCGGCAGGGATGCTGCTTTGTCTTGCAGGTGGGCCTGGGTCCTCCAGGACGCCCTGGGCATCGCCTTCTGCCTCTACATGCTGAAGACCATCCGTCTGCCCACCTTCAAGGTGAGCGCAGGGAGGGTGCAGCTACGGGGCAGCGTGGGTGGCGGGAGCCTTCCCCCCAAGCCTGGCCCATGTGGGGCTGTGGTCCTTGCAGGGCTGTGCTCCTGCTCACTGCCCTGGCTACGGCCACCTCGGCCTGTTGTGAAGGGTGGGGCTTGAAGATTGGGTCCCAAAGTCCCCGCCGAGGCGGCCTGGGTGGGTGGCTGCGGGGTGGTGGTCCTGGCAGGGGCAACTCATATCTGCATGAGGTGGTGGGGAGAGCGGTGGAATAGGGCTGAAGGAACTGGCCTCCGTGGTACCGGGAGCACGGGGATGTCGTCAAGCCCCAGGCGGCTGCATTCCCTTGAGGGCCCCACAGGACCCCAAGCGAGTGGCATTTGAATGCTTGGGATGGCTGCCTGTATCCCCACAGCCAGCCCTGTGTGGCATGGGCCTCCACCCTCCTGTTCCTCCTTCCTGTTATGCAGAGACTCTGAAAGCCTAACTTTTGCCCTTAAATCTCAACCTGATGTTGCTTCCAGAGCTGCTCCTGCGTGGTGCGGCCCAGCACTGGCGCTCTGCTGGGTTCCTTTAAAGGCTTCCTCCCAGGAGGAGGCGCTGGGCCTCGTGAGATGGGAGTGGAAGTGGGGTGTGGGGAGGCGCAGGCCAGGGTGGGGGCCGCCCTTAGCCATGGGCTTCGCAGGCCTGCACGCTGCTGCTGCTGGTGCTGTTCCTCTACGACATCTTCTTCGTGTTCATCACGCCCTTCCTGACCAAGGTAGGCGACTGCCTGCGCCCTGCTCCACCCCATCACCCCACTCCCTCGTCCCCTGCTCCCCACCCCATCACCCCA
>NW_016806163.1:446838-479284 GCF_001698545.2 Rhinopithecus bieti
CGCACTCCCCACCCCATCCCATCACCCCACTCCCTCACTCAACCCCCTTCTGTACAGAGTGGGAGCAGCATCATGGTGGAGGTGGCCACGGGGCCCTCAGACTCAGCCACCCGGGAGAAGGTGCGTCCTCTGACCGCAGGGCCTTAGGTTGCCATGGGCCAAGGTGTTGCGCGGAGAGGGATAGGGCTCGAGGCGTCCCGCGGCTGGATGCGGGTCCTGGAGGACATTGTCCTCTTCCCGTCTTTGCAGTTGCCCATGGTCCTGAAGGTGCCCAGGCTGAACTCCTCGCCTCTGGCTCTGTGTGACCGGCCCTTCTCCCTCCTGGGTTTCGGGGACATTTTGGTGCCAGGTACTGAGGCGAGTGGGGCACACAGTTCGCGTTGTGGGTCAAGGCCCTGGGTGACTGAGGTTTGCCTTTGGGAGTGACGACTGAGGTTTGCCCTTAGGAGTGACGACTGAGGTTTGCTTTTGGCAGGGAGCGGCCTGTGCACCGTTGGCTGCAGATAAAGCCCTGAGGGTCAGGGTCGGGCAGGTTGGGGCCATCGAGGCCCATTTGCTTGGGCAGCGAGGGCACTGCCTTTGGGTGCTAGGGAGCAGGGAAGGCCTCCCAATTGCAGACAGCCTCACCCCATCCTGCTCAGGGCTGCGCAGGGGTCCTTGCTGGGCCCTGGGTCCCCGTGAGCTCACGTTGCTCTGAAGGCAGAGACTGTACCCTCACAGCCTCCGTGTCCCCAGGGTCCTGGCCAGGTGTGTCTGCCTGGGCTTTGCTCTTACTGTGGACTCAGTTTACCCACAGAGTCATGGCAGCCCTGTCCTGAGCAAGCATGTGACCTGTCTGTGAAATGACAGCAGCCACTGGGCAGCGAGAGGCCCACGGCGCCCACAAGTGCTCAGGCGCCCGCCTGCTCCCAGGGAGCCCCCGCTCCGAGGCTTTGTGGGCCCGGGTGAGCCTCTTCTGTGTGCCTCCCCAGGGCTGCTGGTGGCCTACTGCCACAGGTTCGACATCCAGGTACAGTCCTCCAGAGCGTACTTCGTGGCCTGCACCATCGGTAAGTGCCTCGGTCGAGCCCATGCTGGCCACTCCGGCTCCAGCCCCGCCCTGACTCAGCCTCTGTCCTGACCGTGACCCCAACCCCAACCGTGACTCCAGCTCTAACAGCATAACCATGACACCCTAATCCTAACACCGTAACACCCTAACCCTAACCCCCTGGCCTCTCTGGGAGCTGGGCTCGGGTGGCTGGGCCTGTGCCTGCATCCCCCTCTTTCTCATTCTCCCTGGCTTCCATTGTTCTGTTCTTTTCCTTTTCTTTCCTGTTTTCCCTTTTTTGTCTTTTTCTTCTTTGCTTTGTCTTCTGTTTCTGTTGTTATGAAAGTGTTTACACAAAGTGCCGTTTTCTGTTAACCGACATTGTTTTAAGAAATGTCCCCCCACCACAGCCGGCCCTAAGAAGCTGTGGTGCTTTCTGCTTCATGGGCTGAGGGTAAGCCGCCTCTGCCGAGCCACGCCCTCGCCCAGCCCTCCGCGTGGCTCCCTAACGTTCACTCCCAGGGCCAGGAGAGCTCAGGCCGGCCTGCGGTGCCCTTTGGTTGGTGGTGGTCCCCCCACACCTGCTTCCTGCGGCTGCAGGTGACCCTGGCTTTCCCCTCAGCCATTTTACCGGCTTCACGATTACCCTTTAAAATCACGGCTGAGGCTGGGCCCAGGGGCTCATGTCTGTGATCCCAGCACTCTGGGAGGCTGAGGTGGGGGGGATTGCTTGAGCCCAGGAGTTCAAGACCAGCCTGGGCAACATAGTAAGACCCTGTGTCTGCAGAAGAATACAAAAATTAGCCAGGCATGGTGACATGTGCCTGTAGCCCCAGCTACTCAGGAGGCTGAGGTGGGAGGATCACATGAGCCTGGGAGTTCAAGGCTGCAGTGAGCCGTGATCGGGCCACTGCACTCCAGCCTGGGCAACAGAGTGAGACCCTGTCTCGAAAAAATAATAAAATGAAAGAAAAAATAAAAACGCAGCTGCAGAGATTTCTCCCTCCTGAAGCATAATTTGTCAGGTTGTCCCTGTGATTCCTGAGATTGAAGCCACTGAGATTTTACAGGTGCCAGACCTCTCCGTTTGTCTCTGTTTCTGTCGATGATAGCTGATGGACACGTGGATGGTCTGAAATGGACCAATAGGGACGCTCCCTGTGGCATGGTTTCAGAAATACAGAGATGAGTGTTAGAAAAAGTGCCAGGAGCAGTGTGCTTGCTGGACACAGTGGCTCTTTTTTAAGAATGTTCTAATAAAAAGTTAATTTTCTCAGAGCTTTATTTTGAAATTTTAAATGACAGTTGCAGGGTCGGTACAGAGAACTCCTATGTGCCCCGTTCTCAGAGGGACTGGTCGTTTACTCACGTTCGCTTGATTCCGTTCTCTCTCTCTCTCCACACTCATGCGCTCTCCCATGTACTCCAGTTGGCCCTCCCTAGCCATGGGTTTCGCAGCTGTGGATTCCACCAGCTGTGGCTGGAAAATATTTGGGGAAAAGAAATTGCATCTGTACTGAACATACCGGACTGTTTGGGCCAGTATTCCCTAAGCAGTGCCGTGGGACAGCAACCACCCGCAGTGACGTCGTGTTTGTATTTGTAGGAACCTGCAGGGATTTATGGTTTGGCAGGATGTGCGTGGGTTCTAGGCAGACACTGCACAAGTTTACGTCAGGGACGTGAGCAGGGGGGTCCTGGCAGCCCTCCCCTGTGGGTGCCCGGGGTGGCCGTGTGCACGTTTGTGTACTTCCACGCACACATATGTAAATCACAGGCTGTGTTCTCAGAGGACTGGGGCACCGTGCCCCTTGACCCCAAACCTTTCACTGGGTGTCTCCTGAGAACATACTTTATACACCCCCAGCTCGGTGTCCAAGGGTGTTCTGGTCAGGCACATGTGTTCACCTTCGGCTGATTTTCTCATTAGAGGTTCATAGAAACTGCATCCTGGACATGTCCTGCAGCCCCCGTCTGCTATCCCATCTGCCTCCCGCTGTCCTGCAGCTGCACGAAGCCTGCCTCTCCCTGTCCCTCTCCTCGCCCTGCCCCTTCCATGTCCTCGGTGACCCTGGCGCCCCTCTCACTGGCCCCGGTGGGGTCAGGGTGGGAGTGCGGCCCAGGAGGTGCCAGAAGGATCCATGTACTTCAAGGAGACTGTGGCCCTGCTGGCTGAACCCCCGCTCTACCTCTCCCGTCCTTGCACACCCCTGCCCTCCACCGCCCCCAGCCCGCTCGCATTCTTCCCAGGGAAGTGGGTGGTGGCCCCGGCCTGCCTGGCTGAGGTGATGCCGCCTCTGTCTCCACAGCCTATGGCGTTGGCCTCCTGGTGACGTTCGTGGCGTTGGCCCTGATGCAGCGTGGCCAGCCCGCTCTCCTCTACCTGGTGCCCTGCACGCTGGTGACAAGCTGCGCCGTGGCACTCTGGCGCCGGGAGCTGGGCGTGTTCTGGACGGGCAGCGGCTTTGCGGTGAATACCAGTTTGCTCTGACTGTGAGAAACAGTCGCCTAGTGAGCCATAACTAGACTTAAAGTTGAGTGAGGCCTCCAGCCCCAGCAGCCCCGCGGCCGCGACGGGGCTCGCGGTCCCAGCAGCTTCTGCTTTGGGTGTCGTGCGCGTGTGGCGCCCGTGGACGGATGTGCTGGGTGGGACCCGGGGATGCCCTGTCCTTTCCAAAGTTGCTTCCCCCAAAACGGTCACTGGCGCCCCACTTGTGTGGGTGTTGGGCATCCGTCGCTTCTCCTGCTGAGCGCGAGGCACCCGACTGGGAGTGGGGCCGCAGAACCCTGTGCGAGGGGAGCAGGCCGGCCCTGGCTGTGGAAGCCCTGTCCCCTGTCCCCCTCAGCGAGGCAGGGGCGGCTGGCAAGGGTTAACCGTGCGCGATGCAGGGAGGGCTTAACGCCATGTCAGTTCTGCTTTTGTGATTTTTGTAAATGAGAAGTGGATGCGGCCCCCTTCCAATGGGCTGTGGGGTGCTTAACCAAGAGGGGTGACTTCCTGGGTTCCTGAGACTCAGGCACATTGCGCCCGAGAGCTGCCCCCACGCCTCCGGGCAGTGCCTCTCGGAGGCCATGACCGCCCAGGGAGCAGCCCTGCGCCGCAGGGCGATCCTCAGGCTGTTGGGCATTGGTCCAGCCCCTCCTGTAGCCGGCCTCCCTCTGGGGGAAATGCTGTGCTTCTCAGTGGTGGCCGCCGCGCGTGGCGGTCCCGCATCGTGGTTTTGTGGAAGTTAAACCACACCCATCCTGCCGCACTGGTGTGTTGCATTGGGTCGAGTTGTGGTTCCAGGGCCAAGCCGGGCTCATGGGTCCCCCAGATGGGACCATGGCCTGAGACCAGGCCCGAGGGAGAGGTCTCCTGGGGCCAGCACCCCCACCCCAAAGGTTTCCCCATTCTTTTTTTTTTTTTTTTTTTGAGGCGGAGTCTCGCTCTGTCGCCCAGACTGGAGTGCAGTGGCCGGATTTCAGCTCACTGCGAGCTCCGCCTCCCGGGTTTACGCCATTCTCCAGCCTCAGCCTCCCGAGTAGCTGGGACTACAGGCGCCCGCCACCTCGCCCAGCTAGTTTTGTATTTTAGTAGAGACGGGGTTTCACCGTGTTAGCCAGAATGGTCTCGATCTCCTGACCTCGTGATCCGCCCGTCTCGGCCTCCCAAAGTGCTGGGATTACAGGCTTGAGCCACTGCGCCCGGCCAGGTTTCCCCATTCTGATGGGTATTTCAGAAAGTTCAGGAGAAGCCGGGGACCGGGCCCCGGGGCGAGAGACAGAGAGTCCGGGCTTCTCTTTGCAGGGGCTTTGCACAGCTCCCAGCCTCTGCTGGCCTCGGGTTCCCCTCCCGCGGCCCCTGTGCAGATGGACGGGGTCCTGGGTGCCTGTGGGCCATGGAACCGGCCCCCTCCTTGGGACACCTCTGCTTGTCCCAAGCCTGGGTCCAGAGCCCCTGGGGATGGCGCCTCATTTTAACCCTGCCCCCGTGGCCTGCGGGTGCTGGGTGTCGTGGCCCCTACGAGGGCCCTCCTCTGGGTCCCTGTCTTCTCCTCACCTCTGCCTCCCTTCTCCTGTAGAAAGTCCTACCTCCATCTCCGTGGGCCCCAGCGCCAGCCGACAGCCTGCAGCCTCCCAAAGACTCGGCCACACCACTCTCCCCGCAACCACCCAGCAAAGAACCAGCCACGTCTCCCCAGCCTGCTGAGCAGTCCCCAGAACCATGTATGCCTGAGGAGATGGGGGCTGGAGCCCCCATGCAGGAGCCTGGGAGCCCAGCTGAACCCGAGGGCCAGGACCAGGCCCAGCCGTGCCCGGTAGCCCAGCCTGGCGCCTTGGCCTAGGGGAGGGGTGAGACGCTCGCTGCCGTGCCCGCCATACCAAGATGTTGGGGCTGCCTGGCACCCACTGGAGACAGATAGACAGATGCCTGTCCCCAGGACTGAGGCCTGTGCTGTCCCCACCGGCCCCAACATGGTGCTCATCCTTGCCAAGACCCCCGTGGTCCGTGCCCGCGCCCAGCCCAGCTGCCCCAGCTGCACGTCTGCTGCTCCAAGCTCGCCCGGCTGCCACAAGCCCTCTGCGGGTCCATCCTCCTCCCCACTGGAGTCCGTCCTCGCAGGCCCTGCCCGGCCTCTCTGCAGACCCTGAAGCGCCGTCTGCATGAGTGAGCAGGCGTGGGTGGACTCTGGCCGCAGACACACTTGGTGCTCACCGGCCGCTTCGTCCTTCAGGTGACCTTCCTCCCCGCGGCATCCTGTTCTCGGGCGGAGGAGCAGCTTTCTGGTCCCAGATGGCATTGCTTTTCCCCCTCGAGCAGATCGGAGCCCCTGGGAGGTTTGGAAGCCACCTCCAAGCCTAGGACACGGCCTGGTGGCCGGGGCAGCATCGGACCCTGACGCTGGCTGAGACAGGCCTGTGGGGCAGGGTTTCGGGGCGTGAATGAGGCTGGCAGTGAGTGGGCAAGCCGTTCCCCTGGCTCCGACCCCGACCTGCCCTCAGCCGGAGGCACCTGGCCGTGCCTGCACACTCCTCCCCGTTTTAATAAACAGTCGCAACTTCTAGAAGTCCTGCTGTCGCCACCTGGTGGGGTGGACCTCTCAGACTGCCCTTTTGACAAGCAGGGGTGGGCGCCAGGCAGGCTGGGTCAGGCCCTCGGGGGCCCTGGAGCCCTGGGAGGGAGGGACTGGGCCGTGGGAGGTCCCGGCTGCTCCCGGCACCCAACCTCGCTCCCCGTGTGGGCCCTGTGTTGCTTTTCCGCCGAGAGGGGCTTGGGCCTCCGTTCTCCCTGTGGCAGCGGCATTGGTGCGTGGTTCTTAACCCCCTGGACCCAACATCTAGGAGCTTCTGGAACCCACGAGGACATCTGCCGCTGGCGTGGTCTACTCACTGATGAGGTTCTCCTGACTCCGGGGCAGAGACATCCATGCAGGAACTGACAGGCATGGCCCCAGGCCCCGGCATCCTCCCCTCGCTGCACGTGGTCACTTCCGAAGCAGTGCTCCCCGTGGCCGCAGCGACAGAGCCTGCACCTTGGCTGTCTGTGGCGCCAGGGCCCCAGTTCCCGCCTGCCACCCGCCCTGTCCACGCAGCCTCCAGACTCGAGTCTAGAATCTGTTTCTGTCAAGCCAGTCACCCCCAGCTGCACACGGGGACTGCTGAGCGCTGCGCTCTCACGGGTCTGTTCCGGTCAGAGAGTGGCAGGGGTGAGCCCCGATCCCTTCCAAAAAATACCAGCTTCCCAGGGAGTAATGGCACCTTCACTGAAGCCATTTTGTACATGGGGACAGGGTGGGGACCTCTCTTTTTTGGTGTTGGACGTTGGACCAGTGGGGAGGGGTTCAGAGGCGGCGGTCCTGTCCTTGACTCCGTCTGTCCGTGTGGACTTGCTGCCGTTCAGTCTGATCATTAAACACAGCTTTTGATACACGTGGCCCGGCCTCTGCCTCTGCAGTGCATGGCTTGGGGCATCTGCTCCGTGCAGGTCCTGGTGAAGAGAACTGCGAGCTGGCAGGCCACCTGGCTTCCTGCAGAGGACGGATGGGAATCGCCACCGCAGGGCCGGCCAGTGCTGTGAGGTGCCCAGCGTCATTCCCGTGGGCTCTGCGGGCCGCGTGGTCCCCGTCACGCTTCTCAGCTCTGCCACTGGTGCTGGAAAGCATCACAGACCATGGGTAAAATGGGCCAAAATGCTTTTTCAAAATTAAAATAGAGATGGGGTCTTGCAGTGTTGCTGAGGCTGGTCTCGAACTGCTGGGCTCGGGGGATCCTCCCGCCTCGGCCTCCCAAAGCGCTGCAGTGACAGGCGTGAGCCATGCGCCCGGCCCCCAGATAGTTTTCCTCCCAGACCCTGAAACTGGAATTGTATAGCATTTTCACATCTCAAAATAGTTTCTTATTATTTTTTTCTCTTTAAAAATGCAAAGACCTGTCTTAGCCGATTCCGGACAGGGTTTGGTTTCCCGCTGCTGCTCGCTGGCCCCGGGCCTGTGGAAATGTGGGCCATGGATGCGGTTTGTGTGTGGGCCGAGGAGCTAGTGAGCCCTGAACCTCTGCCAGGCATCAGGGACTGTGTGTGTGGTGTTCTAGTCTCACCAAGTTCTCCACTATGTTAGAGAAAGTGAGTCCCAGGCCGGGCATGGTGGCTCACACCTATCACCCCAGCACTTAGGGAGGCTGAGGCGGGAGGATTGCTTGAGCCTAGGAGTTTAAGACCAGCCTGGGCAACGTAGCAAGACCCCGTCTGTACAAAAATTACCTGGGTATGGTGGCACACACCGGTGGTCCCAGCTGTTCTGGAGGCTGGGGTGGGAGAATTACTTGAGCCCAGGAGGTCAAGGCTGCAGTGAGCTGCGATCACACCACCGCACTCCAGCCTGGGCGACAGCGAGACCCTGTCCCAAAAAAAAAAAAAAAAAAAAAAAAAAACCAGCAAGCTTGTGAGGCTGCGTGACTGACTGTAAGGGATCAGAGACGTGGATTCCTGCAGGCCCTGGGCCAAACCACGACTGCCTGGCAGTGTGACGCCCTTGGCCTTAATGTGAAACAGGGTAAGGACGCAGCGGGAGATGGAGGCTCAGGCCTTACCACTCACAGCAAAGCTGAATTCAAACCCACTGGGGAAGGGACGGCTTAATCACGGAAAGCGAATTCCAGAATACTTGAAGTCACAAGTATATTTCGGTTTTTTAACCTGAGCAGTTCATCGATACGCTCCAGAAGGAGCACCCCGGATGGCCTTTCCACAGGTGAAGTCACTGCTCAGAGACCTCTTAGCAATGGCTCTGAACACTCCTCCCCTGCGTGCCTCTACTGGTGATTTGTCCTGTCCAGGAAAAGACAAACTCGCTATGTCATTAGCTCCAGTGGACTTGAGCCCTAGGGCTGAAGGTTACAGTCCGGACTCAGTGCCTGGAGCCCTGGGCTGACACCACCTCCACCTGTGACCACCTGCGGTCGTGGGCAAGTCCCTCCGCCTCCAACTCCTTGTCGTCTGGAAAGTGGGTTAGTGTACCCACTGCAAGCCACGGCGGCCGGGATGCCACCAAATCAGCCGTCTGGTTGGACGCTTAGAAGCAGTCGTGACGTTTGTGTTAGTGACACACTTGGTTCAGGAAGACAGAGAGCTCCTGCCAGGCTCAGCAGGTGTCCAAGCCTAGGGGTGCATACACACCCTGACTGTCCGGGCCACACAGCCCCGGGGTGTCGGGTAGAGCTGGGGAAATAGAAACAGCCTGCTCCTTGGCACTGGGGAGGATATTTTGTTTCTTTTTGTGGAGAGCACACCTCTGTCTTGCAGTTGAAGTTACAAAGTGGAGTAATATGGTAACAATAGTGATTTTCTTTCACTAAGCTGACCAGAGCTTACAATTTTTTTTTTTTTTTTTTTTTGAGACGGAGTCTTGCTCTGTCGCCCAGGCTGGAGTGCAGTGGCCGGATCTCAGCTCACTTCAACCTCCGCCTCCCGGGTTCACACCATTCTCCCGCCTCAGCCTCCTGAGTAGCTGGGACCACAGGCGCCCGCCACCTCGCCCGGCTAATTTTTTGTATTTTAGTAGAGACGGGGTTTCGCCGTGTTAGCCAGGATGGTCTCGATCTCCTGACCTCGTGATCCGCCCGTCTTGGCCTCCCAAAGTGCTGGGATTACAGGCTTGAGCCACCGCACCCGGCCGAGCTTACAAATTTTTTATCTACCCACCTATCCATCCACTTATCCAACCAGCCATCCACCCAACCCACCCATTTATCTAACCACCCATCCATCCATCCACCCACCTACCCACCCATTTATCCAACCGTCTGTCCACACACCTGTCCACTTATTTATCCATCTGTTCATCCACACACCCACCCATTTACCCACCTATCTGTTCAGTTATCCATCCATCCACCCGCATACCCTCCATCCACCCATTTATCCAACCATCTATACACACACCCATCCACCCATTTATCCACCTATGCATCTACCCATTCACCTGTCCACCCACTCATCCATTTATCTACCCATCCATCCACTCATCATCCACCCATCCATTTATCCAATATCCATCCACACACACACCCATCTATCCGACATCCATCCACACACACATCCATCCATCCATCCATCCATCCATCCATCCATCCATCCATCTACTCACCCATCCACACACCTATCCATTTATCCAACCATCCACCCACCCACCCATTCATCCATCTATCCACCCATCCACACACCCATCCATCTATCTACCTACTCATCTACCCATCCATCTCCATCCATTGATCCACCATCCTTTTGTCCATCCATTTACCCATCCACACATCCATCCATCCATCCACCCATCCAACCATCCACCCATTCATCTATTCATCCATCCATTTGCCCATCCATTCACCCACCCACTCACCCATCTATCCACCCATCCACCCGTCTACCCATTCATTCATCCACCTATTCACCTGCCCACCAATCCATCCATCCACATGCCCATCTAGTCATTCATCCATATACCCACCCATCCACTCATCCATCCATTTACCCATCCATCCACCCATTATTTACCCCCCACCATCCATCTGCCCACCCATCCATCCATTTTCCCATCCATTCACCCATCCAGCCAACCACCAACCCACTCATCCATTTACCCATCCACTCATCTACTCACCTACTCATCCATCCATCCACCCATCTATTCATCCACCCACTCACCCACCCATCCACACACACACCAATCTATCCATCCACTCATTTACCGTCCGTCCGTCTGTCCATCCATCCATCCATTCATCCATCCATCCCTCCATCACCGAACCACCCATCCACACACACTCATTCACCCACCAGTCATCACTGCCGTGTGCCAGGTCCTCTACTAAGCACCCCCTCTGGCCCAGGCAGAGAGCTGCTATAGCTGCACAAGGAACCAGGACTCAGTGTTTGGGGCCAGGTGGGAAGTCATCAGAAGGTGAGAGGGTGGAATTCTGGAAAGAGTCCACCAGTGGCCCTGAGAAATAGAGGAGGGGTTTCCCGTGGGGTCACAGACTCTTCTCCACACAGCTCAGAGCAGGTTAGAAATGCCTCTTGGGAACCAGTTGCAGCCCGCCACCCAACAGGAGGGTGGGCAGGAGAATGCAGCAATGGGAGGTCCTGGATGTGGAGCCCCAGCTTGCATCCCAGGAGCTGGATGACTGGCTCTCAGGGCTGTAGCCACCTCTTCTGCCTAAAAGGAGGTGACAACTACTTTTGTGAAGCCATCATGAGAACCTAGTGGAGTCCCTGCTGAGTGCCGGGCACACAGCACATACTCAATAGACTGGATCGTTCTGCAGGCGGCTGGGGAAATGGGGACCCAGGAGGTGGATCCTCCAGGATTGCTCTCCCTCCATAACCAGCCTTGGCTCCCCAGGGCTTGCAGCACTTCTCAAAAGCAAATCACCACTTAAGGCACAAAGACGTTGCTGCCAATGGTAATAAAATGGGGCTGGTTGCTCAAGGCAGTTCCAAATAAAAAGTCCCCAAAATATCTTGAGATAAGAGATGAGACAGTGGTTCTAACGAAGTGCACCGTCTCCTTCGACGGCATGGAGGAATGTGAACAACTTCGTGACTAAGCAGGAGAGGCAGCCAGCGAGGCAGCGGGTGGCACAGTCAAAACCGAGGCCACCCAGTCTGACCATGAGGGAGAGAAACACCAGACAAACCTACTTGAGAAGTGTCCTGCAAAACACCTGACCTCCTTCCCCAGGAGCGCGCAGGGGGTCAGAAACAGGAGCGTCTGGGAAACTGCAACAGCCCAGAGACACCCAAGGAGATGGGACACCTCAAAGCCATGCGGGGGCCCTGAGCAGGAAAGGGCACTGGGGGAAACTGAGTAAACCGGAATCAAGTGTGGACTCCACTTAACAGTGATGCATCAGTATTGGTTCATTGGTTGAGACAAATGTATCCCACTGGCCTGGATGCCGGTAGCAGGGGACCTGGGATGTGGCACACGGGAGTTCTGCACTATCTTTGCACATTTTGTGGGAATCTAAAACTCTTCTAAAACGTTTAGGCTGGGCATGGTGGCTCACTCCTGTAATCCCAGCACTTTGGGAGGCCAAGGTGGGAGGATGGCTTGAGCCCAGGAGGTTGAGACCAGCCTAGGCAACATGGCAAGACCCCATCTCTATTTATAAAACAATTAAAATGTTTTATTAAAAAAATACTGTAGTTCCATCATCTCAGGCAACATGATGAGACCCCATCTACTAAAAATACAAAAATTAGTCTGGTGTGGTGGCAGGCGCCTGTGGTTCCAGCTACTCCAGACGCTGAGGTGGGAGGATCACCTGAGCCTGGGAGGTCAAGGCTGCAGTGAGCTAACATCGCGCCACTGCACTCCAGCCTGAGCGACAGAGAGTGAGACCCTGTCTCAAAACAAAAAACAGCGCGCGCACACACACACACACACACACAGGTTACACCAGCTCCCTAGAAAAATACCCTTAGCACCTGCCCTCAGGGCTGTCCTGGGCGCACCCCTCCCTGCGCCCTGTCCCGGGTCACCTGCCCAGGTGGGCCCACCTGCCCACAGCGCCCACTCTGCCGGGACCCCCCACCCCATGGCTCCTGGCCCCGGGGCCCACTCCCATCCCTGGCTACCCCCAACTCCACCCGTCCCCATCGTCTTCCATTCTGGGCCAGCTCCTGCCAGGAGTAGGAATCCAGGGTGGAGGTCGCAGAGCCCTGGGACCCCTGTCCTCCGGAGACCCCACGCCTGGGCGGCACCTCTGGCCCGGAGCAGGCGTCGCCGAGGAAGGGGCTTGGCGGGGGGCGTGGGGGGAGGGCGGCTCCCCCACCCGGCTCCGCCCCACCTCTCCCTTCTTCCAGCCCAGGGCCCAGCTCCAGCTTCTCCTCCGCTTCGGGGCCGGCGGGATCTGGGCAGCAGCGGTGCAGCCTCGTCTTCCGGAGTGCGGTGAGTCGCGGTCGCCCACGCCCCCTCGGAACAGCCCCCACTTCCTCCAACCCCGTTCGCCAAGCCCTGGGGTTTGTGTGGTCGCGTCTGGGGCTGGGTAGACATGGCGGGGTTGTGTAAATGCAGCCAGGCTGTGTAGACACCACTGGGGTTGTGTAGAGGCCAACTGAGGCTGTGTGGACGCCACTGGGGTGTGTAGACATGGCCAGGTTGTGTAGATGCAGCCGGGGTTGTGTGGATGCAGGTGCGGTGTGTAAATGTGACCGGAGTTGCGTGGACTCAGGTGTGGTGTGTAAATGGGGCCGGGGTTGCGTGGGCGCAGGTGCAGTGTGTAGATGCAGCCGGGATTGTATGGACTGACCGGGGTTGTGTGGGCGCAGGTGCGGTGAGTAGATGCCGTGGGGGTTGCATGGGCGCAGGTGCGGTGTGTAGATGCCCCCGGGGTTGTGTGGGCGCAGGTGCGGCGTGTAGATGCAGCCGGGGTTATGTGGATGTATCTAGCGTGTGTAGATGTGGCTGAGGTTTGCAGACGAGGTCAGCCTGGGTAGATGCGGCCAGGGTATGTGGAGGTAGCTGGGATTGTGTGGATGCAACTGAATTGTGTAGATGCAGCCTGGTTCCTGGAGGGGCCTGGGACTACCGAAGCCCTCCCCATCCCCACCCAGAGTCCTTTCTTTTCTACTCATGAACTTCACCTAAAGCAAGAATCAAGCATCAGCCTGGAGCTCTCTGGGGTCAGGAGCAACAGGAAAGGGGCTGACAGCTACTGGGGTAGGGTGTGGGGTGCGGGGCTGGGGTGGGAGGCAGGGCTGGGGTAGGGTGCGGGGCTGGGGTGGGGTGTGGGGCGGGGAGGGGCGGAATGGGTGGGTGGGGTCGGGTGCGGGGCCGGGATGNGTGGGGTGCCGGGCATCTGACTGGAGCCTCTCCTCCCGCCCCAGTTCTCACCCTCGGAGCACTTCTGAGTAAACACACACAGCGACGTTTCGGGTAACAATTGGAGAGTGAAGGGCCCGAGATGAGGTTGGTTATCGGCATTTGCCTGGGGGAGGGTCCCCCTGGATTCAGTTAGCCCGGCAGGAACCCAGGTTGGGGACCCTGGTGTTATCCCCATGTGACCAGGAGTGACCCACATTCTGGGAATTGGGGAGGGGTCCCAGGACAGGGTCTGTGCTCGAGGGTCTTCTGTGGCCCAGGGACCTTCGGTTTCCCTCCCTCATTTTATAGGGGGTCAAACCAGGCTTCAGACCCAGGCATGGGCTCCAGGGGTTGCCAAAGGTTTTGGGGACTTGCCAACGGGTTCAGGCACTGCCCCGCGGGACTTCATGGCCCCAAACACCTTGTGGTCCGCGTGCTGGCCGCCGCCTCGCAGGTCAGGGATGCCTGCAGGACAGCTGTGGTCCTGACTTCCTGACCTTTCCTAGGGCCCGGCCGGGCGGGGCTGTGTGAGATTGTGTGTGATGTGTGGTTGTGTGTGGCAATATATATAATTGTGTCTGTGGCTGCGTATGGCCGTGTGTGTTTTGTGTGTGATTGTGTATTATATGTGCGTGGTCATGCGTGATTGTTGTGTAATTGTGTGTGTATGGTGTGGTCATGTGTCATGTCATGCGTGATTGTGTATGGTTATGTAATTGTGTGGTTGTGTGTTCATGGCGGTATAACTGCGTTGTACGGTTGTGTGGTTGCATATAATTATATCATGATGTTTGTGTGATTGCATAGGATTGTGTGTGGTTGTGTGAGATGGTGTGGCTGTGTGTGGCAATGTGTGTCATTGTGCCATGTGATTGTGGCAGAGGGGTAATTGTGTGTATGGGTGTGTGACTGCATGTGTGAGACCGTGTATGATTGCGTCTTGCATGGGAGGTTTCTGCAGCTGTGTGGTTATAGCGTACGGTTGTGTGTGTGATTGCATGATGAGATTTGTATGATTTTACGGATGACTTTGGTTGTGTATGGTTGCATAATTGTGTGTGATTACATATGATTGTGGCAATATGTGTAATCGTGTCTGTGTGTGACTGTGTATGGTTGAGTTGTGACTGTATCAGTGTATAACCAAATGTGTGAAGTTGTGTTTGTCTGTATGGTCATTGTATGTGAGATTTGTGCAGTTGTGTTGTAATGTGTGGTTGTGTGTGGTTGTGTGAGGTGTGTGGTTATGTGTTGTGTGGTTGTGTTGTGTGAGGTTGTGGTGGTGTGTGGAAATCCCCCCTTCCTAGTCTTCTGGGCATGGGGATGAGGGTCCCAGTGCTCAGGCTGGCCTGACCATGGGGTAATTGGGCCCTGCAGAGCCTCACGGAGCCTGCTTGTCCTGCCACACGGAATGGGAGTCTGTGTGTGCCCCGCTGCCCACAGCGTGTGAACGTGAACCGGGGACCGTGCGACCCACTGCACTTTGGGTCCCATCCCTAAAGAGCATTCATGGACTCTCAAAAGTTCCCTTTGCAGAATTTGGACTATTTAGGGTGTAAAATATGGAGCTTGGAGACTCCTTAGGCAAAAGGTGTTGGTGGTCGGTTGCCCAGGCTGGGCACTCTGTCTGCTAGTGCGTGGGTTTGCAGGAACGCTGGAGCATCGGAGTTCAAACCCTGTTGTCACTGTGGTTGGTTAAGGGCTTTGCGGCGACATGGAGCCATCGTAGATGGATCACAAGTGAGGGCAGAATGAAGGCAAAGGCGTTGCTTCTCCGACAGTGGACACATGGGTGCAGATTTGACGTAGGAGCTGTTGGGGAGGGGTGGGAGGACAGGTGAGTGTGTGGGAGGGAGTGAAGTCGCGTGATTCCCCATGCATCTGTGCGTGCAACTGTGGGTGGTGGAGCTGGTGCCTGCGGAGGCAGGACTGGACCCTGGGTGCTGACACTGGGGCAGAGTTTAGAGCTCCTGGCCCTGCACCCCTTGGTCCCCAAGGCTCACCTGGCTTAGCTGGGGAGCAGGGTTCTCAGGGAGCATAACAGAGAAGCTGCCCAGCAACGTGGAAGAGTCACTGGAATTCCAAGAACTGTGTGTGTGTGTGAGAGAGAGAGAGAGGGAGGAGGGGCAGAGAGAGCCTCAGTCTCTTCCTCTGTAAATGGGCATACTGATATTAGCTGGACCTGCATACCCTGGGATTATTGGGAGGGATGGATCAACTTTCGTAAGCCTGTGAGCCCTACACCAACAGGACGCTGTTGGCATAAGCACATATCAGCCTCCCAGGAGTCCTGTAGACCCAGCACCTGTAGTCCCAGCTACTCAGGAGGCTGAGATGGGAGGATTGCTTGAGCCCGGGAGTTGGAGGCTGCAGTGAGCTGTGACTGCACCACTGCACTCCACCCTGGGTGACGGAGTGAGACCCTGTCTCAAATAAATAAATAAATAATGCAAGATGGAGAAAGAGAAGAAATTTAGGAGCCCAAGAATGAAGCTGAGGCGAACCTTGGGGTTTAATTGAAGTTGATGGTTGATGCAGCCCCGCAGGCTGTTCTAAACCACTGATGTTTCTATGTGTGGCTCTGAAATGGATGCAGAGGATAACATATTCTGGGTAATCCACTCATAACTGCAGAAGGCTTCCTTTGCTGTTGTTGCTTTGCAGAGATGGGGTCTCACTATGTTGCCCAGGCTGGTCTTGAATTCCTGGGCTCAAGGAATCCTCCCACCTGGACCTCCCAAAGTGCTGAGATTACAGGCGGGAGCCACAGTGCCCAACCCTTTGTTTTGTTTACGCGTTACCTTTATTAATTAAAAAAATTTTGGGGGGATAATTTTAGCTGCGAAGATGGTGCAGAGAGTCCCCGCACACACAGCCTCCACCCAGTGTCCCCTTGCGTTGATACCTTTGACCATAGAACAAAGAGTAAAACTAAGGCACCCTGTGGATGCCGCACTCACTCTTCTCCCCAATGTTTCTGTTCTACGTTGGAATCCAGGATCCCACATTGCATTTAGGAGCTGTGTTCATTTTAAATGATACAACTCCTAAGCGCTTGGAAGGTTATTTTTTAATCTCTGCGTTTTTCTCTGTTTCCCTTGGTATCACTCATGTTTATCAGCGTTTTCCCTCCCACACGGTTACTGACTCCTTTCTCCTCTGTCCACATTATAAAGCTGAGAGAACACAAGATATCGTTGCTGCAAATAGTTTTCTCACAAACACCTCTTCCCATGAAAGCTAACAAAAAGACCATAGACAAAATGAAAAAAAAAAAAAGACCAAGCTTATTAAATTTCCTGTAGGCTTGCTGAGTGATTTATTTCATGATGTTGGGGCGATGGAGGAGGAGAGGTTTTCCCGGCTAGATTCAGGCCTGAGGACAGGGGACAGGAAGAAATAAGAGAGGCCATGGTACAGACAACAGCTGCCTGTTCCCTAAATGGGCTTTGGCTGCCGTGGGACCAAACATGGGAATCGAAGGGGATGGAGGTGTCCAAAAACTGTGATCATCTTGGATTAGGTGAAGGAAAAAACCAACAACAACAAAAAACAAACTACACAGACAGGTGGGCACGACAGCCAAAGAGCTGAGACCGAGGCTGCGGGTGTGGCGGTGCAGGCTTGTAGTCCCAGCTATTTGGGAGGCTGAGGCAGGAGGATCACTTGAGCACAGGAAGTTGAGACCAGCTGGGCAAGATAGCAAGACCCCATCTGTACAAAAATTAAAAAATCAGCCAGGCATGGTGGTGTGCACCCATAGCCCCAGCTACTTAGGAAGCTGAGGTGGGAGGATCGCTTCAACCTAGGAACTGCAGGCTGCAGTGAGCTGTGATAACACTGCTGCACTCCAGACTCTGTCTCAAAATAAATAATTTTTGAAAAAAGAGATGGAGAAAGAAATTTAGAAGCTCAAGAATGAAGCTGAGGTGAACCTTTGGGTTTTATTGAAGCTGCTCGGAAAAAAGGGGAACCCAAGGGCCCGAATTTCTCCTTGGAGAGGTTGAACCCTGGTTTTGAGTGACTAGCAAACATTAAAAGCAGAGAGGGAGACCCTGTCTCTACCAAAAATTTAAAAAATTAGCTGGGTGTGGTGGCAGCGCCTGTAGTCCCAGCTACTCAGGAGGCTGAGATGGGAGGATTGCTTGAGCCCAGGAGGTGGAGGCTTCAGTGAGCTGTGATTGCATCACTGCCCTCCTGCCTGGGTGACAGAGTGAAACCCTATCTCAAAAAACAAAAAAGTAAATAAAGAACACCAGACAGAAGATCCTTGGGACCTGCAGTCCTGTGTATTGGTTATTGGTTACTGCATAACAAAAGTCTCCCAAATTTAGCCAATTAAAAAAACAGACATTTATTATGTCACAGTTTTTGTGGGGCAAGGATTTGGGAGGGATTTATCTGGGTGGTTCTGGCCCAGGGTCTCTCATGACGTTGTAGTTAAGACATGGGCCAGGGGCCCGGCATGGTGGCTCACGCCTGTAATCCCAGCCCTTTGGGATGCCAAGGTGGGTGGATCACAAGGTCAGGAGATTGGGGCTAACACGGTGAAACCCTGTCTCTACTAAAAATTCAAAAAATTAGCCAGGTGTGGTGGCGGGTGCCTGTAGTCCCAGCTACTGGGGAGGCTGAGGCAGGAGAATGGTGTAAACCCGGGGGGCGGTGCTTGCAGTGAGCCAAGATTGTGCCATTGCACTCCAGCCTGGGAGACAGTGAGGATCCCTCTCAAAAAATAAATAAATAAGCCAGTCATGGTGGCATGCACCTGTAATCCCAGCTACTAAAAATACAAAAAATTAGCTGGGCATGGTGGTGGATGCCTGTAGTCCCAGCTGCTCAAGAGGCTGAGGAGGAGAATGGCATGAACCCAGGAGGTGGAGCTTGCAGTCAGCCGAGATCGTGCCCCTGCACTCCAGCCTGGGCGACAAAGTGAGACTCTTTAAAAAAAAAAAAAAATACATGGGCCAGGGCTGCCTCGTCTGAAAGCTGGTCTGGGGCAGGAGGAGACACTCCCAAGCTGGTGCCCTCATGCAGCTGTTGGTGGGAGGCCTCAGTTCCTCACCACGTGGAATCACCATAGTGCTGCTTGAGCATCCTGACAACATGGCTGCTTGCTTTATCCAGGGCTAGTGATTCAAGGCAGAGAAGGAACAAAGCCATAGTGCTTCTATGATCTAACCTCAGAAGTCTAGCTCCATTGCTTCTGGTACATTCTATTCTTTTTTTTTTTTTTTTTTTTTTTTGAAACGGAGTCTCGCTCTGTCGCCCACGCTGGAGTGCAGTGGCGCAATCTCGGCTCACTGCAAGCTCCATCTCCCGGGTTCCCGCCATTCTCCTGCCTCAGCCTCCCGAGTAGCTGGGACTACAGGCGCCCGCCACCTCGCCCGGGTAGTTTTTTTTTTATTTTTTAGTAGAGATGGCGTTTCACTGTGTTAGCCAGGATGGTCTCAATCTTCTGACCTCGTGATCCGCCCGCCTCGGCCTCCCAAAGTGCTGGGATTACAGGCTTGAGCCACCGCGCCCGACCCACATTCTATTCTTTACAAGTGAGTCAATAAGTCCAACACACTCAAAGAGAGGGAAATTAGGCTCTGCTAGGCGAGGAGAGCAGTTTTTGGAGATATTTAGAAACCACCACATCTATAACCTTGGGCAAGTTACCTAACTCTTCTGTGCCTCCAGTTCGTCTTTGGTCAGAATAGAACCAGTCTCATAGGAGAACGGTGGCAGTAAATGAGATGATGACTGTAAATATTGTTTAATATAACACCTGTCACACAGAAAATGCTTATCTACCTTTTTTTTTCCGAGACGGAGTCTTGCTCCATTGCCCAGGCTGGAGTGCAGTGGTGGAATCTCGGCTCCCTGCAACCTCTGCCTCCTGGGTTCAAGTGATTCTCCTGCCTCAGCCTCCCAAGTAGCTGGGATTACAGGTGCACGCCACCATGACTGGCTTATTTATTTATCAGAGGGAGTCTTGCTCTGTCTCCCAGGCTGGAGTGCAGTGACGCAATCTCGGCTCACTGCACACTCTGCCCCCCGGGTTTACACCATTCTCCTGCCTCATCCTCCCGAGTAGCTGGGACTACAGGCGCCTGCCACCATGCCCAGCTAATTTTTTGTATTTTTAGTAGAGACGGGGTTTCACCATGTTGGCCAGGCTGGTCTCAAACACCTGACCTCAAGTGATCCACCTGCCTCAGCCTCCTAAAATGTTGGGATTACAGGCGTGAGCCACCATGCCTGGCCTTGTCCACTTATTTTTATTAAAGGCACATTTTTCAGTGTTACAGCTCTTGAGGAATGATGTACCAGCTATAGTTATCAAAGTGTAGCTCTCTGGATTTGTGGGGCTGGAGGTGCAGAGGGAAATAGCTTGCTCTTTCCGGAAGCATCAGGCTACGGAACGGAGAGATAGCACGTGGCGGTTGCATTTTTCCTGGCTCCCCTTTCCCAATGGTTAAGGGAAGATGAATGGGAATGAAGCAGCTCCAGGCTCTGCATGTGGCAGAAACCATCCTACCATCTACTCGTATTTTGCAGTTTGCAAAATTCGAGAGACAAAAATAAAATAAAATAAAAATAAAGCAGAGAATGTGAAGGGTGACTGCCAGGAGGATGTAGCTGAGTATGTCAGGCAGGAGACGCAGCCTGTGCAAAGGCCCTGAGGCTGGACCGTGCTGTGTGTGTTTGGGGATCAGCGAGGGGCCAGTGCAGCTGGGGCTGAGGGAGGGAGGGGTTGGAGATGAGGACGGTTAGACCCGGTCGCTGTGGGGAGGTTTGGGCAGAGGCAGGACGCCATCTGACACGGGTCTTAGCTGTCTCTGTGAGGCTCCCCATGGAGAACAGACCCAGGAAGGGGAAGATGGAAATGGCATTTTGGGAGCCTGGGCAACGCTCTGCTTAGACCGGGCTAAATATGGCGTAGGGGCCCAATTCTAGATCTACCCTGCAGACGGTCCGACAATGTTTTTGGATGGACTGGGTTTGGGATGTGCCCGGGCATCAAGGATAAACCCAGTTTATTTTTTATTTATTTATTTTTTTAGACAGAATCTCGCTCTGTCACCCAGGCTGGAGCACAGTGGTACAATTTCAGCTCACTGCAACCTCCGCCTGCCGGGTTCAAGCGATTCTCCTGCCTCAGCCTTCTGAGTAGCTGGGATTACAGGTGTGCGCCACCACACCCGGCTAATTTTTGTATTTTTAGTACAGACGGGGTTTCACCATGTTGGCCAGGCTGGTCTGGATCTCCTGACTTCAGGTGATCCACCCACCTTGGCCTCCCAAAGTGCTGAGATTACAGGCATGAGCCACTGCGCCCGGCCAAACCCAGGTTTTTTTTAAAAAAAATTTTGTACCTGAGTGACTATAAAAGTGAAGCTGCTGTTTGAGCTGGGAAGACTATGGGAGGAGCAGGTATTTTTGTGAAGATGAGAAGAGAGGAGGGATATGAGAGCTCAGTTTGGTCAGTGTCAGATTTAAGAAGCCTGTTAATGATTGTATTAGCTTTTGTTTGTTTGTTTTTTTAAGACAGGGTCTTGCTCTCTCACCCCCACCCAGGCTGCAGTGTAGTGGCTTGATCACAGTTCACTGCAGCCTCAACCTCCTGGGCTCAAGTGATCCTCCTGCCTCAGCCTCCCAGGTAGCTGGGACTACAGGTGTGTGCTACCACCCTGGCTAATTTTTATTTTTATTTTTGTAGAGATGGGTCTCATTATGTTGCCCACACTAATCTCAAACTCCTGGGCTCAAGTGATCCTCCTACCACAGCCTCCCAAAGTGCTGGGATTACAGACCTGAGCCACTGCATCTGGCCTAGTTTTCTGCAAATTACCACAAATGTAGCAACTTGAAACAGCTCCTGTTTACTGTCTCATGGTTTTGTGGTTTCTGTGGGTTGCGTGTCTGGGGATGGTTTGGCTGGCTCCTCTGCTCAGGGTCTGACAAGGCTGCAATCAGAGTGTTGGCTGGGCTGTGATCTCATCAGAAACTCAACTGAGGATGGCCAAGTGCAATGGCTCATGCCTGTAATCCCAGCACTTTGGGAGGCCAAGGCTGGCAGATCACTTGAGGTCAGGAGTTCAAGACCAGCCTGGGCAAAATAACGAAACCCCATCTCTACTGAAAATATAAAAATTAGCAAGGTGTGGTGGTGTGCACCTGTAATCCCAGCTACTTGGGAGGCTGAGGAAGGAGAATTGCAAGAACCTAAGAGGCAGAGATTGCAGTGAGCCAATATTGTGCCACTGCACTCTAGCCTCGGTGACAGAGACTTCATTTCAAAAAATATATATATATATTGCCCAGACTGGACAACACAGCAAGACCTCGTCTCTACAAAAATTAAAAACAAAAAAAACCCCAGCGTGGTAGCATGTACTTGTCCCATCTACTTGGGAGGCTGAGGCAGGAGAATCACTTGAGCCCAAGAGTTCAAGGCTGCAGTGAGCAGAGATTGCACCACTGCACTTCAGCCTGGGTGACGGAGCCAGACCCTAACTCAAAAAGAAAAAAATGCGTGACAATATTATGTATCTTGATGAGCGAGGTTTTTGGAGCTCACTTTAATTTTTCTCCTAAGGCCAATACCTCCCTCCTGTCACCCTACTCCCTGGCCCCGGATGTCCTCTGCAAAGGCTCTGAGCCCGAAGCTCACTCCTGTTTGAAAACAGACACTGGCAGGTCTCAGAGTGGCATTAAGGACACGCTGGCCCTGAACCAAGACTCTCCCCAGCTGGCCTCATCTGGAGGCTGGAAACAGACATTGCTCCTGCCTCGTTCACAGTCACTCATGGCTCTGCTCACAAAGTCCTTGCTTGTCCCTCCTTGCGGGCCCCCATATGGCTCTAGATGGTTCCTGACAGATGAAGACAGAAGTGGGTAGGTTGACCAGATGTCCCAGGTTCCAGGTTAAAACTGGAATAGCTGCTGGGCGCAGTGGCTCATGCTGTAACCCCAGCACTTTGGGAGGCTGAGGCAGGCAGATTGCCTGAGCTCAGGCGTTTGTGACTACCCTGAGCAACACGGCAAAACCCTGTCTCTACTGAAATACAAAAGAAAAAAAAAATTAGTCGGATGTGGTGGTGGGCACCTATAATCTCAGCTACCTGGGAGGCTGAGGCAGGAGAATCACTCAAACCCAGGAGGTGGAGGTTGCAGTGATCCGAGATCATGCTACTGCACTCCAGCCTGGGTGACAGAGCAAGACTCCCTCTCAACAACAACAAAACCAAAAAAAACCAAAAAACAAATAAAACTAGCCTTGAGCAAACCAGGACCAGGACAACTGGTCACCCCAAAGCAAACTAAGTCACTGGGTGACAGGGACTCTCACTCCATTACCACCATGTTGAAATGAGAGTAGGACCTCCTGCCTCCCAACTGGGCCAGAGGATACTGGGAGAGTGGCATCTGTTGGGCTAGAGGCTGGTCTAGCCACAGGCTCAATTTGGAGACATCAATGCCGATGGTTCATTATTTTGGTGCGATCTCAGTTCACTGCAACCTCCGCCTCCTGGGTTCAAGCTGGGATTATAGGCGCCCGCCGCCATGCCCAGCTAATTTTTGTATTTTTAGTAGAGAAGGGGGCCAGGCTGGTCTCAGACTCTTGACCTCAAGTGATCCACCTACCTTGACCTCCCAAAGTCCTGGGATTACAGGCATGAGCCACCATGCCTGGCCCATTCTTTTTTCTTCCCTGTATCTTGGTGCACAGTTCAGATCTGAGATCCCACGTCCATCCTTCTCTAAGCTTTTTCCTGTAACGCGGGTGGGCGAGTCTCCTCCTACTGATCTCTTTGGTTTTATAGCGACACATTTTCTTTTGGTTTGCCTGGGGCATTCTCACGTATCTCTCAAACCCGGCCGGTAACTTACCCTCCTACGTTGCTTTTAAAAAAATATAAAGGATACCTCCTCTTGTCAACGGCTTCCTCCCACTTCAAGGTCACCGGTGAACCTCCGTGCCCACTCTTGTTTCTCGAAATGGGCTATCTTCCCTCCTTCTACCTGTGTATTTCATTCTCTCCCACCCCCAGTGTTTGGAAAAAAAGATAATAAAACTCTAGAAGATATTTTGTACTCTGAGATTAGCAGTGTGAAGGACCTTCCAGAACCTTCTCTCTCCGCCTTTCTCTGAAAATGCCCGCTTGTCTGAGACTGGCTGTCTCCATTGCATCTGAGTGATAAGATAAAGATTCATTGAAACGGGCAGGTTTTATTTTTGGTCTGCCCAGCACTAAATGATTTTGTTTTGGCTGACTTTTTTGTTTGTTTTTTTTTTAAACCCTAAACGGACTTTGCAGCTCAGTAAGAATTTATTTCAATTTAGAAATATGGGTGTTCTAAACTTTTTTTTTTAATTAAAAAAAAATTTATTTTTTCCTGAGACAAGGTCTTGCTCTATCACCCAGGCTGGAGTGCAGTGGCACAATCGCAGCTCACTGCAGCCTCGACCTCCTGGGTACAAGTTATCTTCCTGCCTCAGCCTCCAAAGTAGCTGGGACCAAAGATGTGCACCACCACGCCTAGCTAATTATTTTTATTTTTTGTGGAGATGGGGATCTCGCTATGTTGCTCACCCTGGTCTAAACTCCTGGCCTCAAGTGATCCTCCCTCCTTGGCCTCCCAAGGTGCTGGGATGACAGGTGTGAGCCACTGCGCCCAGCCAGAAACTTGGGTTTTAAATGGACTTTGCATTATAATGAGATGGGTAATTCACCCAGGATGAATCCAGCCTTCCAGCTTTTGCTTTCTTTTTTTATTTTTATATGTTTATTGATTTTTGAGACACAGTCTCACTCTGTTGCCCAGGGCTGGAGTGCAGTGGAGCAGTCTGGGCTCACTTCAACCTTCACCTCCCAGGTTCAAATGATTCTCGTGCCTCAGCCTCCCAAGTAGCTGGGATTACAGGTACACACTTGGCTAATTTTTTTTTGTATTTTTAGTAGAGATGGGGTTTTGTTATGTTGGCCAGGCTGGTCTCAAATGCCTGGCCTCAAGTGATCCTCCCACTTTGGCCTCCCAAAGTGCTGGGATTACAGGCGTGTGCCACCACGCCCAGCTAATTTTTGTATTTTTAGTAGAGACGAGGTTTCGCCGTGTTGGCCAGGGTGGTCTCGAACTCCTGACCTCAAACGATCTACCCGCCTCAGCCTCTTAAGGTGCTGGGATTACAGGCATGAGCCACAGTGCCCGGCCAGCTTTTGCTTTCTTTGCCGTACACGTGGCCTAGGGAGGTTGCAGCTTGGAGGTTTTCAGCCAACTTTTTGCGAAGCTAATACACACCGTGCTGATTTATTCTTGGGTAAACTTGTCAGCTTTTCACTGAAGCAACAAATGCTTTTGTCTGCACCAACTATTTGCAAAGTACTTTACAGGGAGATTTGAGCAAGGCAGAGAGGTAAACAAGGCTCGTGTCTATCCTTGAGGAGTTGAGAGGAGTCTAGAAGGTTGTGTACATTGCGCGCATCTGGGCAGTGCTTTAAAACATCTTCCCAAGCTACGGAACCCTGACCCCTCCGCGGCTTCACTGCTTCTCAAGTTACTGCATCAGCACCAAAGACTCCTTTTTCTCGTATTCACGGCGACAAGGAGAGGCTCAAAATCCTGCCTGTCCATTAATTTCTTGCTGATTTCTCTCAACAATCTTTTAAAAAAAAAAAAAAAAAATAAGAGAGGTAGGGCACAGTGGCTCGCACCTGTAATCCTAGCACTTTGGGAGGCCAAGGCCAGTGGATCACCTGAGGTCAGGAGTTCGAGACCAGCCGACCAATATGGTGAAACCCTGTCTCTACTAAAAATACAAAAATTAGCTGGGTGTGGTGGTGGACACCTGTAGTCCCAGTAACTTGGGAGGCTGAGACGAGAGGATGGCTTGAACCCAGGAGGCGGAGGTTGCAGTGAGCTGAGATTGTGCCACTGCACTCCAGCCTGGAGACAGAGTGAGACTCTGTCTCAAAAAAACAAAACAAAACAGCAAAGAAAAACACCCCTGAAAAACCCAAAGACCCTGTTTGAGGCCCCTGTGTTGTTCTGGTTGTCTCTGGGGAGCCCCTAACCAGGCTTGGAAGAAATTCTTGGAGGAAGGTTTCTTCTCTGACCAGAGGCTGGCTCTGGCCTCTTGCCCGTGAGCCTCTGCGGCCTTGGTGGGATGGACGCTGAGTGCCTAAGCCTGATGTTGTGATGATTGTATTGTGTTCTTCTCTAGACAGCAGCAAAGGAGGCGAAGAGCGTTTCCTTTAGGGACTATCCTTGTAGCAGTTCCTGCTCTCTGCTTTGGTTTGTTCACAACCTACATATCCTGGCACCAGCTGGCGCAGAACTCGGCTCCATGACTAAACAGGTCCCGTGGAGGAGCTGGCGCTGGGCGAGGCTGTGCCAGACGCACTCTGGTGTCCGCTGAGGCCTTCCCTGTTGGAGACTCCTGCCCCCACTCTGTCCCCTTCTGGTCTCTTCCTCCACGGCACAGACCTCTTCCTTCTGTTGACCGCCAAAAGGGTGGCCAATGACCCCATGTCTGTGGCAGTTTAGGAGCCCCACTGGGAAGAAGGCGTCTCCGTCTCTGCTTCTGTTAGTTGAGCCATAAGAAACTGATCTTGTTCTATAGACTTTGGTTTTAAAAAGTGGAAGTTTTATGAAGTTGAAACTCAAGGATCCAAAAGAACTTAGTGGCCTGCTTGGGTCCTATGCAATCTCTTGGGTCCATCACTGATGGGGTTGGAGGGCTGGGCACTGTGATTGCCAGGTCAGGGTCCAGTGTGGACCAATCACTGATGGGGATGGAGGGGTGGCTACTGTGATTGGCAGGCCAGGGTCTAGTGTGGACCAATCACTGGGTGGAGATGGAGGGGTGGAAGCTGTGATTGGCAGGCTTGTGTTCAGTGTGGACCAATCACTGATGGAGAGAGAGGGAGTAAACATTGTGATTGGCAGACCTGGTGGCTAGCACCGTGATTGGCCACCCCACCAGGACAGCAGGGATGAGGTGGACCTTCATTGACGAAAGGGATGCTGGGCAGACAAAAATGACATTGCCACCACACATACCCTAGAAAATTACAACTGAAGAGATAAAGTTGATCAACGACCTGGGGAAACTGAGGCCTGGAGAAGTTCATTGCCTTGCTGGGAGTCCTGGAAGTCTCAGGGTGAAGTGAGGATCTGGGTATTATGAGTTGGACAGCTCCCATCAGCAGGGTGCTCCTCCTGTAAAGATGCCAGATGCGCAGTAAACCATTCAGCTCTCTCCAAAGTCAGCATCGAGGAGCACTGCCCCAGGGGCCTGTGTTGGCTTCCTGGTGCTGCTGGAATAAGACGGGCCTCCCCGGGCCAAAGTAAAGGTGTGGGCAGGGCTGGTCCCTCCCGGGGGCTCCAGGCGAGAATCTGTTTCTGCCTTTCCCAGCGTCTAGAGGCACCTACATCCCTTGCTCGGGGCCCCTTCCTCTCCCTTCATAGCCACAGCACAACCTCTTCCAGTCTCCCTCTGACTGTTCCCTCCCACCTCCTTTCGTGAGGACACTATGGGGATATCAGGCCCCCCAGATCATCAGGATTATCTCTCGTCTCCATGTCCTTCACTCAGTCCCACCTGCAGAGTCATTTTGACCATGGGAGGCACCATATTTACAGATTCTGGGATTAGGAACTGGATGTCAGAGTCATTATTCTGCAGCCACAGGACCCACTGAGATGTCATTTTTCTTTTTTTCTTTTTGAGACAGAGTCTTGCTCTGTGGCCCAGGCTGCAGTGCAGTGGCACCACCTTGGCTCACTGAAACCTCCGCCTCCCAGGTTCAAGCGATTCTCCTGCCTCAGCCTCTTGGGTCGCTGGGATTACAGGCGCCCACCACCATGCCTGGCTAATTTTTGTATTTTTAGTAGAGATGGGGTTTCGTCATGTTGGCCAGGCTGGTCTCAAACTGACCTCAAATGATCCACTCTCCTTGGCCTCCCAAAGTGCTGAGATGACAGGCATGAGTCCAAGATGCATTTCTAGGAATGTACCCAGAGACACTGTCAGATTCTCTGGACCGAGGAGTCAAGGCTCTTTCTGAGCTGTGGTTCAAAGGAAGATTCTGCTGCCTGGTTTCTGCCTGCTCTCCACCAGGCCTGCCAGCTGCCAGGATGCAATTTCTCTGGCCTCCGAGGAGGGCCAGGCAGGGTCACACCGGGGCAGAGGCTTGTCAGCGCGCATCTGACCCAGTGTGCCCAGAACCCGAGAAGCTGGAGTGGCCACAGGCTGGCTTGTCCTGAGTCCCTTTCTGTTCACAGATCCCCACTCCTGGCTATCTGCATGTGGTCATTTCTGGATGGAGACAGTTTAGGTGTGTCCCACAGTGGATGTCCCTGGGGCTCTTGGCTGTATTGTTACTGGCCACCGGCTCTCACAGCTCACATTTCAGTCCTGCGTATGTCAGTTCCTCGTACTTTCTTTCTTTTTTATTGTGTGTATGTATGTATGTATGTATTTGAGATGGGGTCTCACTATGTTGCCCAGGCTGGTCTCAACCTCCTGGGCTCAAGCAGTCCTTCTGCCTCAGCCTCCCAAAGTGCTGGTATTACAGGCATGAGTCACCACACCTGGACTTCCTTTCTTTCCTTCTTCCTTTCCCTCCCCTTCCCCGCTCCTTTCCCCCTTCTTCCTCCCCTCCCCTCCTTCCCTCCCTCCCTCCCTTCCTGCCTTCCCTCCATCTTTCCTTCTCTCTCTCTCTTTTTTTTTTTCCTTCTGAGACAAGGTCTCGCTCTGTCACCCAAGCTGGAGTGCAGTGGTGTGATCATAGCTCACTGCAGCCTCGACCTCCCAGGCTCAAGTGATCCTCCTGCCTCAGCCTCCCAAGTAGCTGGGACTACAGATATGTTCCACTATGCCTGGCTAATTTTTAACATTTTTTTGCAGAGACAGGGTCATACTCTGCCACCCAGGCTGGCACAATCATAGCTCATTACAGCCTCCATCTCCTGGGCTCAAGTGATTGACCCTCCCGCCTCAGCCTCCTGAGTAGCTGAGACTACTGGCATGCACCACCATGAAAGGTGAATTTAAAAATTTTACATTTTGTAGAGATGGGGTCTCACTATGTTGCCCAGGCTGGCCTCAAACTCCTGGCCTCAAGCAATTCTCTTGCCTTGGCTTCCCAAAGTGTTGGAATGACAGGCGTGAGCTGCCACACCTGACCCCCCTTTTCCTTATAAATTAGCCAGTCTCAGGTATTTCTTTACAGCAGGACAAAAATGGACTCAGATAACTGTGTTTAGGCATTACTTATAGAGTGACAACTGTCCTGGTTTGATTGGAATTGAGTGGTTTCCTGAGACATGAGACTTTCAGTGCTGAATAGGGACAGTCCTGGGCAAACTGGGACCGTTGGTCCCTGTAAATGTTGGTGGGATACTGTGTCAGTCTGTTCTCATGCTGCTAATGAAAGCATACCCAAGGCTGGGCACGGTGGCTCACGCCTGTAATCCCAGCACTTTGGGAGGCTGAGGCAAGTGGATCACGAGGTCAGGAGTTCAAGACCAGCCTGGCCAATATGGTAAAACCCTGTCTCTACTAAAAACTAAAAAATTACCCAGGTGTGGTGGTGCACGCCTGTAGTCCCAGCTACTCGGGAGGCTGAGGCAGAATTCCTTGAACCCGGGAGGCAGATGTTGCAGTGAGCCGAGATTGTGCCACTGCACTCCAGCCTGGGCGACAGAGCAAGACTCCATCTAAAAAAAAAAAAAAAAAAAAAAAAAAAAAACCTACCTGAGACTGGGGTAATTTATAAATGAAAAGGGGTTTAATTGACTCACAGTTCAGCGTGGCTGGGGAGGCCTCAGGAAACTGACAATCATGGTGGAAAGGGAAGCAAACATATCCTTCTTCACATGGTGGCAGGAGAGAGAAGAATGAAAGCCCAGCAAAGGCAAAGCCTTTTAGAAAACCATCAGATCTTGTGAGAACTCACTACTATGAAAACNCTACTAAAAACTAAAAAATTACCCAGGTGTGGTGGTGCACGCCTGTAGTCCCAGCTACTCGGGAGGCTGAGGCAGAATTCCTTGAACCCGGGAGGCAGATGTTGCAGTGAGCCGAGATTGTGCCACTGCACTCCAGCCTGGGCGACAGAGCAAGACTCCATCTAAAAAAAAAAAAAAAAAAAAAAAAAAAAAAAAAACCTACCTGAGACTGGGGTAATTTATAAATGAAAAAGGGGTTTAATTGACTCACAGTTCAGCGTGGCTGGGGAGGCCTCAGGAAACTGACAATCATGGTGGAAAGGGAAGCAAACATATCCTTCTTCACATGGTGGCAGGAGAGAGAAGAATGAAAGCCCAGCAAAGGCAAAGCCTTTTAGAAAACCATCAGATCTTGTGAGAACTCACTACTATGAAAACAGGATGGGGGAAAGCAGCCCCGTGATTTAATGATCTCTACCTGGTCCCTCCCATGACACGTGGGGATTATGGGAACTACAACTGAAGATGAGATTTGGGTGGGGACACAGCCAAACTCTATCAGATACCTGGAGGGAGAAATCAAGAATGTAGGTGGCAAAGCTTTCTAAATGTGCTCGATGTGGAACAGCTCTACAGCAACATACATTCTCAGACCAAACCTGAGCTTCTGAGTGTGGTGCACAGCAGCCTTCCAGATGGGGCTGTTGGGCCTTCCTGCCTCCCCTCTCACAGTTCTCCTACACCCTGCCCCACACTAGGCCCTGATGTTCCCTAAACTCTTCCCTCCCTCCCTCCTCCTCTCTCTTTCTTTTTTTTCTCTCTCTCTTTCTCATTTTCTCTTTTCTCTCTTTTTTTTTTTTTTTTTGAGATGGAGTCTCGCTCTCAACCAGGCTGGAGTGCAAGTGGTGCGATCTCTGATCACTGCAAGCTCCGCCTCCTGGGTTCCTGCCATTCTCCTGTCTCAGCCTCCTGAGTAGCTGGGACTACAGGTGCCCGCCACCACGCTCGGCTAATTTTTTGTATTTTTAGTAGAGACAGGGTTTCACCGAGTTAGCCAGGATGGTCTCGATCTCCTGACCTCGTGATCCGCCCGCCTTGGCCTCCCAAAGTGCTGGGATTACAGGCATGAGCCACTGCGCCCGGCCTCTCTCTCTCTTGCTCTCTCTCTCTCATCTCTCTCTCTCTCTCGTCTCTCTCTCTTTCTTTTCTCTTGCCCATCTTAAGTGCAGTGGCACAATCATGCCTCACTGCAGTCTCAACCTCCTTGGCTCACAGATCCTCAGCCTCCTGAGTAGCTGGGACTACAGGTGTGTGCCACCGCCACCACGCCCAGCTAATTTTTCTGTGTTTTATAGAGATGGGGTCTTACTATGTTGCCCAGACTGGTCTCAAACTCCCATAGTGCTCAGCCTCCCATAGTGCCTCAGCCTCCTGTGGTGCTGGGATTACAGGCATGAGCCACTGCACCTGGCCGGTTGTAATTAACTTTAGTTTTAATAGCCACATGGGGCCAGTGGCTGCCATTTTGGACCTTGCTGGTGTAGTTGTATGACTTTATGCTCTCAGCTCCCACTTAGTGGGAGAATCATGCAGAGACTCATGAGACTGACACAAGAGGATCATTTAAGCCCAAGAATTCAAGGCTGCAATGAGCTACAATTGTGCCACTGCACTCTAGCCTGGGCCACAGAGTGAAACCCTATCAAAAAAAAAAAAAAAAAAAAAAAAAAAAGCCAGGTGAAGTGGCTCATGCCTGTAATCCCAGGACTTTGGGAGGCCAAGGTGGGTGGATCATTTGAGGTCTGGAGTTCAAGACCAGTCTGGTCAACATGACAAAACCCCATCTCTACTGAAAAAAAAAAAAAAGAAAAAAAGAAAAAATTAGCCAGGCATGGTGGCATGTGTCTGTAATCCCAGCTACTGGGGAGGCTGAGGCAGCAGAATTGCTTGAATCTGAGAGGCAGAGGTTGCAGTGAGCCAAGATTGTGCCACTGCAGTCCAACCTGGGTGATGGAGCAAGACTCCACCAAAAAAAACCAAACAAACAAACAAACAAAAAAAAACAGTGGATTCTTCCCCAGTCGAGCCTCAGATGAGAATGCAGCCCAGCTGACACTTGGGTTGCAGCATCATGAGACCCTGAGCAGAAGACCCAGCTAAACCCTGTCAGAATCCTGACCCCAGGAAATGAGGAAGTAACAAGTGCATGTTGTTGGCAGCTGCTAAGTTTGTGCTGATTTGTTACACAGCAGTAGCTGACTGATACACTTTCTCTACATTAGTCTTGACTTCCTTGCTCCTGCCACAGGGATTCTAGATACTTTATCCCTGCCATGTAGAATCCATTCTTTCCACTGGATGCTTACTCAATTCCTATTTATCCTTCCGAACTTGGATAACTCATCACTCTCTCGGAAAACTGTCCCCTGACCGCCTGTCTAAATCAAAGACCCCTGTACATAGATTCAAAGTTCCTGGTTGTGCTTCTAGTTTTGAGCCATCCTTGTAGCATCGTGTTAATGGATCTGGGCCTCTTCCATTCAGATGTAAGCTCTCTGAGCTCAGAGAATCGTATCTGTCTCATTCAGGGTACAACGCAGCCAGACCTGGCCCATCGTAAAGGTTGGCTGGATGGAGACTGAAATGAATGGCCCTTCTATATTTGATGCTAAATAGCCATGGAGTCCTTTCTGTGAACCAATGATGGTGATGACAAGACCATTTAGAGAACACAGGAATCCTCAGAAAACCCGCAGGGCAGGGTCAGCAGAGGCAGTGGGGGTTGAATGAACGCAGTGTGTGGGTGTGTGTGGGGGGAGTGAGCTCATGCTCTAAATGTGCCTTTTCCAGCTCGAATCACAGAAGGGAATCTTGGTGTCTTTTGTTTCTAAACCATCCATCAAGTGATTCTGGCTCCTCTCAAGGCCGTTCAACTCAAGTGTAAGAGTAAACGGGAAAGTGTGGTGCGGCCTCACTCCCCGCCACCCCTGCCTCGCTCCATGCTACCCCTGCCTCTCTCTCCACTGCCCCTGCCTCGCTCCATGCTACCCCTGCCTCGCTCCCCACTGCCCCTGCCTTGCTCCCCACTACCCCTGCCTCGCTCCATGCTACCCCTGCCTCGCTCCCCACC
>NW_016806163.1:479353-488860 GCF_001698545.2 Rhinopithecus bieti
GCCTCCCTCCCCACCGCCCCTGCCTCGCTCACCGCTGCCCCTGCCTCGCTCACCGCTGCCCCTGCCTCGCTCCACGCCGCCCCTGCATCACTCCATGCCGCCCCGCCTCTCCACTGCCCCTGCCTCTCTCTCCACTGCCCCTGCCTCGCTCCCCACCGCCCCTGCCTCGCTCCCCACCACCCCTGCCTCGCTCCCCACTGCCCCTGCCTTGCTCCCCACCGGTGGCCCCTGCCTCGATCCCCACCGCCCCTACCTCACTCCCCATCAATCCCGCTACATCTCTCCTTTCTCGTTGGCTCTGGATGGTGGCGGCCAGGCATGGAGTGGCCCTTCCCAGAGGGACACGTTCCCCTCAGGAGGGAAGATTCTGGCTGGGCCCCAGCATAGGGTTGCCAGACTCAACAGTGAAACATTCGGCACACTCGGAGACATTAGAATTTCAGACCTGTATTTATTCATTCTTTCATTATTTTGAGACAGAGTCTCGCTCCGTCACCCAGGCTTGAGTGCAGTGGCGCAATCTCGGCTCACGGCAACCTCTGCCTCCCAGCTTCAAGAGACCGACCTGTCTCAGGCTCCCGTGTAGCTGGGACTACAGGTATGCAACATCATGCCTGGCTAATTTTTGTATTATTATTATTTTTTTAGATGGAGTTTTGCTCTCTTTGCTCAGGCTGGAGTACAATGGCACGATCTCATCTCACCGCAACCTCCTACTCCCGGGTTCAAGCAATTCTCCTGCCTCAGCCTCCTGAGTAGCTGGGATTACAGGCATTTGCCACCACGCCCAGCTAATTTTGTATTTTTAGTAGAGATGGGGTTACTAGAGACGGGGTTTCACTGTTGGTCAGGCTGGTCTCGAACTCCTGACCTCAGGTGATCCACCTGCCTCAGCCTCCCAGAGTGTTGGGATAACAGGCATGAGCCACAGCACCCAGCCAGAATTTCAGATTAACAACCAAAACTTTTTTTTTTAAACAGGGTCTCACTCTGTGTCACCCAGGTTGGAGTGTTCACTGCAACTTCTACCTCGGGGGTTCAAGTGATTTTCCTGCCTTATCCTCCCAAGAAGCTGGAATTACAGGCGTGCGCCAACACGCCCAGCTACTTTTTGTAGTTTTGGTAGAGAGGGGGTTTCACCATGTTGGCCAGGCTGGTCTCAAAACTCCCGATGTCAGAGGATCCGCCCGCCTCGGCCTCCCAAAGTGCTGGGATTACAGGCGTGAGCCACCGCGCCCGGCCAAAACATTTTTTTAGTAGGAGAAGGTCCCAAATTTCGCATGAGAGAGACATACTAAAATACAGATTAGGGACAGAATTCTCCAGAGAGACAGGACCAAATGAGTGGATACACAGACACATACACACAGATGCGTAAATGCACACAAACACACACAGATGCACACACACACAGATACAGATACAGACCCCACACATGCACACACACCCACACATGCACACACACACAGATGTACACATGCATGCACACAGACCCACACATGCACACACGCACACATGCACACACACGCACTCACAGACCCACACATGCACACACAGATGCACACATACACACACGTGCACACACACAGACACATGCACACACACACAGACACATGCACATACAGACACGCACACGCAGATGCACACATGCACACACAGACCCACACATGCACACACAAACGCACACATGCACACACAGACACAGATGCACACAGACACACATGCACACAGATACAGACCCACACATGCACCCACACATGCACACACATGCACCCACAGACGCACACATGCACACACACACACACACACATGCACACACAGATTGAGATTTATTTTAAGGATTTGGCTCACACCACTGAGGGGCTGCAGGTCTGGAATCTGCAGGGCGGGCTGGAGACATTGGGAAGAGCTGATGCTGCAGTCTCAAGCCTAAAGACCATCTGGAGGCAGATTTTCGTCCTCCTGGGGAACCTCAGTCTTTTAAGGCCTTCAACTGATTGGGTGAGGCCCACCACATTACTGCTTTATTCAATATCTACTGATTTAAATGTTAATTGGGCTGGGCACAGTGGCTCATGCCTCTAATCCCAGCACTTTGGGAGGCCGAGGCAGGTGGATCACTTGAGGTCAGGAATTCCAGACCAGCCTGGCCAACATGGTGAAACTTCATCTCTACTAAAAATACAAAAATTAGCCAGGCATGGTGGCACACACCTGTAATTCCAGCTACTTGGGAAGCTGAGGCAGAATCCCTTGAACCTGGGAAGTGGAGGTTGCAGTAAGCCGAGATTGTGCCACTGCACTCCAGCCTGGCAACAGAGCAAGAATCTGTCTCAAAAAAAAAAAAAAAAAAGTTAATTGGGCTGGATGCAGTGGTTCACACCCATAATCCTGGCACTTTGAGAGGCTGAGGCAGGAGGATGGCTTGAAGCCAGTAGTTCCAGACCAGCCTGGGCAACATAGCAAGACCCCATCGCTACAAAAAAAAATTATGATTTAAAAAATTTTCTTAGAGACTGGGTCTCCCTACGTGACCCAGGCTGGTCTTGAGCTCTGGGCTCCAGTGATCCTCCCATCTCGGCCTCCCAAGGTGCTGGGATTACAGGCGTGAGCCACTGCACCCTGACTCTACAAAGAAACTCTTCTAACTTAGCTGCTGTAGTGGTACACATCCATATTCCAGCTACTCCAGAGGCTGAGGTGGGAGGATCTCTTGAGCCCAGGAGGTGGAGGCTGCAGTGAGCTATGGTCACACCACTGCACTCCAGCCTGGGTAACAGAGTAAGACCCCCGTCTCAAAACAATAAAAATAAATAAATGGATGTTAATTGTATCTAAAACTTACCTTCGCAGCAATAGCTAGAATAATGTTTGACCAAACAACCAAAGCCCAGCCAAGGTATCGCATAGAGTTAACCATCCCAGGGACACACTTAGGCTACAAAAGGATGTTTGATTATCTGAAACTCAAGCTGCATGGGGTGTTCTGTATCTTATCTGCCCACCCAGGCCTGGTTTTCATCCCCACAGGCGTCCAGAGCAACTCCACTCCCTCCAGAGAAGCCCTTGACCACGTGGGCACGTGCAGGGGACCCCACCTGGGGAAACAGAATGGCATTGTTCCCCCAGCTTCCTTTTCTGTGGGTTTCTCATGGGGAAAAGTGTGTTGGAGGCCAGGCAAGGATCATTCTCCTCCCACACGGCGGACACCTGGGGGAGCTGAGGCGGAGGGGAGGCAATGAGATCCACCTTTGCAGAAAATGTGGAGGTGATTCACCCCTCTGGAGCGAAATGCGTCCCCGCAGGCTGAGAACATGCAGAGTTTGAGGTTAAGGTCTGTTGGGGTCTCACGAGTGTAAAAGAATGGAAGCTAGGGAACCAGGTGTGGTGGCTCCCGCCTGTAATCCCAGCACTTTGGGAGGCCGAGGCGGGCAAATCACCTGGGGTCAGGAGCTCGAGACCACCCTGGCCAACATGGCGAAACCCCATCTCTACTGAAAGTACAAAAATTAGCTGGGCGTGGCCAGGCGCGATAACTCACGCCTGTAATCCCAGCACTTTGGGAGGCTGAGGCAGGTGGATCACGAGGTCAGGAGATCGAGACCATCCTGGCTAACACGGTGAAACCCCGTCTCTACTAAAAATACAAAAAATTATCTGGGCGCGGTGGCGGGCGCCTGTAGTCCCAGCTACTCGGGAGGTTGAGGCAGGAGAACTGCTTGAACCCGGGAGGCAGAAGTTGTAGTGAGCTGAGATCATGTCACTTGCACTCCAGCCTAAGAAAAGACCAGGTGTGGTGGCCCACACCTGTAATCCTATAATCCCAGCACTTTGGGAGGCCGAGGCGGGCGGATTACCTGAGGCCACCGTGGCTACCTTGGCCCATCCCTTGATGAGAAGGGGTCACAAAGGGTGTGAATCCCAGGAGGTAGGATCCTGGTGTTCCCGGTGGAATCTGCCTGTCCCAGGTGTCCCGTTATACATCCCTCAGGGGCCGACAGCTGCCCAGTTCTGCTTAGGGATCCATGCGACACAGAGGCAGTTTCTCATGGAAACCCTGGGTGAATCCCCTGCTCCAACGAGACTGAAAGTGGCAGGAGCACAGATGAAGGTCATGGTGTCGCCGTTGCACACGGCTGCCACCTGGCCGTGTTCTGGGACTCATGTCTGTAAATCCTCTTACATTTCACAGCCTTAGTGATAACCCGTCAGTGGGAGATCGCCCAGAACGGGGATTGGCAAATGATTATAAACGACCAGAGAGGTGGCCGGGATCAGCGGCTCACACCTAGAGGCTGAGGCAGGAGGATCACTGGAGGCCAGGAGTTCGAGGCCAGACTGGACAACATAGTGAGACCCCATCTCGACAAAGAATAAAAAAAATTAACTGGATGTGGTGGCACGCCTGTGGGCCTAGTTACTCTGGAGTCTAAGGCAGGAGGATCGTTTGAGCCCTGGAGGTCAAGGCTGCAGTGAGCTATGATCGCACCACTGCACTCCAGCCTGGGTGACAGCGCAAGACCTTGTGTCTAAAAAATAAAAAAGAAACTAGCCGGGCGAGGTGACGGGCGCCTGTAGTCCCAGCTACTCGGGAGGCTGAGGCAGGAGAATGGCGTAAACCCGGGAGGCGGAGCTTGCAGTGAGCTGAGATCCGGCCACTGCACTCCAGCCTGGGTGACATAGTGAGACTCCGTCTCAAAAATTAATAAATAAATAAAAATAAAAAAGATTACATATCTATTCCAGGGGTCAGGAAGCGACATCCTGTGGGCCAGAGCCAGATCTAGTCCTTCCCCTGTTTTTATACAGCCCACCAATCTAAGAATTATTTTTGCATTTTATTATTACTGGAGACTGGGTGTCGCTCTGTCACCCAGCCTGGGGTGCCGTGGTGTGATCACATGTCCTTGCAGCCTCAACCTCCTGGGCTCAAGCAGTCCTCCCACCTCAGCCTCCTGAGTAGCTGGGATCCCAGCTACGCACCCCACAACACCTGGCTAATTTAATTTTTACTTTCTGTCAACATGGGGTCTTGCTATGTTGCCCAGGCTGGTCTCAAACTCCTGGACTCAAGCGATTGTCCTGCCGCAGCCTCCCAAAGAGATGGGATTATAGGCGTGAGCCACTGCGCCCAGCCAGGATTTGAATTTTAGTGTCCATAAAGTGTGATGGGAACATAGTTGTGTCTAATTCTTTACATGTGGTTGGCTGCTTTAGTGTGATAATGGCAGAGTTAAAGGACATAGTCCTGACTGCCTTGTGAGTATGAAAATATTTACTGCCGGCCGGGAGCCATGGCTCACGCCTGTCATCCCAGCACTTGAGGAGGCCAAGGCAGGAGGCCAGGAGTTTCAGACCAGCCTTTCCAATATGGTGAAACCCTGTCTCTACTAAAAATACAAAGATTACCCAGGTGTAATGGCGTGCACCTGTGGTCCCAGCTACTTGGTAGACTGAGGCATGAGAATCACTTGAACTTGAGAGGTGGAGGTTGTAGTGAGCCGAGATTGTGACACTGCACAGCACAGCTGTGGTCCCAGCACTTTGGGAGGCCGAGGAAGGAAGGTTGCCTGAGGTCAGGAGTTCAAAACCAGCCCGGGCAACATAGCAAGATCCCCTCTCCACAAAAAATAGAAAAGTGGGACCGGGCGTGGTGGCTCACGCCTGTAATCCCAGCACTTTGGGAGGCTGAGATGGGTGGATCACCTGAGGTCAGGAGTTCAAGACCAGCCTGGCCAACATGGCGAAACGCCCTCTCTACTAAAAATATAAAAAGTAGCCGAGCGTGGTACTCGGCACCTGTAATCCCAGTTATTGGGGAGGCTGAGGGAGGAGAATCGCTTGAACCCGGGAGGCAAAGGTTGCAGCGAGCCGAGATTGTGCCACTGCACGGCAGCCTGGGCGACAAGAGCGAAACTCCATCTCGATCGATCGATCGATCGATAGATAGGCAGGCAGGCAGGTACGTAGGTAGGTAGATAGACACAGACAGACAGACAGACAGATAGATAAGCAGGTAGGTAGGTAGGTAGGTAGATAGATAGGCAGGCAGGTAGGTAGGTAGGTAGACAGACAGAAAGATAGAAAAATGAGGCTGGTGTGGTGGTGCACACCTGTGGTCCCAGCTATGGGAGGCTGAGGTAGGAGGATCACTTAAGCCTGGGCATTTGAAGTTGCAGTGAGCCAAGATCGCACCACAACACTCCAGTCTGGGCAACAGAGACTCTCTAAAAAAAAAAAATCAGGGATGATGCGTGAAGGTCAGGAGGAGAACTCTGGGTTTTAGGCTGCTGGAGGGATTTGATGTGTGTGTGGCCAGGGGTGATGTAATCTGATGAACATTTCAAAGGCACCTTAACTGCTGTGACCGGCTCACAAAGGGGCAAGGGAGGGAGGAAAGAGGCCAGTCCCTGCAGAGGGGATGCCGGTGGCCTGTGCTGGTGGCCCGTCCAGAGCCGTAGCTGCACAGATGGTGAGGAATGACTGGATTAGGAATCTGTTTTGAACACTGAGCCAACAGGAGTTGTTGACGAGTGTGACAGAAAAAGAGTCTGTGGTTACAAATTCTTTGATTCTCCTCCCTTCGAAAGATGGCACTCAGGCTGGGCGCGGTGGCTCACGCCTGTAATCCCAGCGCTTTGGGAGGCTGAGATGGGAGGATCGCATGAGGTCAGGAGTTTGAGACCAGCTTGGGCAACATAGGAAGACTCCTTCTCTACAAAATAATAGATTAGCCGGGCGTAGTGGCACACACATGTGGTCCCAGCTACTAGGAAGCTGAGGTGGGAGGATCGCTTGAGCCCCGGAGGTGGAGGCTGCAGTGAGCTGTGATCACACCACTGCACTCCAGCCTGGGCAACAGAGAAACACCCTGTCTCAAAAAAAAAAAAAAAAAAAAAAAAGGCAGGAGGGTGAGAGAGAGAGACTGGAAGAGGCTGCACTGTGGCTATGAAGGGGGAGGAAGGGGGCCTGAGCCTCTAGACGCTGGGAAAGGTGGGAAACGGATTCTCCCAAGCCCCCAGGAGGGCCCAGGCCTGCCCACAGCTTGATGATGAGCCCTGTAAGATGGATCTCAGGCTTCTGACTTTCAGAACTGTGAGATAATAAATCAGTATTCCATTTTTAAATTTTTCGAGACAGGGTCTGGCTCTGTCACCCAGGCTGGAGTACAGTGGTGCGATCACAGCTCACTGCAGCCTCCACCTCTTGGGCTCAAGCTGTCCTCCCATCTCAGCCTCCCGAGTTGCTAGGATTACAGGCGTAAGCCACCACATCTGGCGAATTTTTGTTTGTTTTCTGTGGAGATGGGGTCTCACTATATTGCCCAGGCTGGTCTGAAACTCCTGGGCTCAAGCAATCCTCCTGTCTCAGCCTCCCAAAATGCTAGGATTACAGGTGTGAGCCACCATGCCTGGCCAATAACTCAGTGTTCCTCTAAGCCCCCAAGTGTGGGGTCCTTTTTTCCAGCAGCTATGGGAACCTCAGACTTATTCTTTATGGCAGTGGACCCCAGCGACCCACGGGAACCCCTCACCCTCACACAGCGGCCCAGCCAGCAGTCACTTCCACCTTGTTGTTTTTTTCATTTTTTGAGACAGTCTCGCTCTGTCACCAGGCTGGAGTGCAGTGGCACAATCTCAGCTCACTGCAACCTTTGCCTCCTGGGTTCAAGCGATTCTCCTGCCTCAGCCTCCTGAGTAACTGGGATTACAGGCACGCACCATAATGCCTGACCAATTTTTTGTATTTTTAGTAGAGACAGGGTTTCACTATGTCGGCCAGGCTGGTCTCAAACTCTTGACCTCAAGTGATTCACCCACTTCGGCCTCCCAAAGTGCCGCATCTGGTCTTCTTTTTTTTTTTTTTTGGAAGCGGAGTCTTGCTCTGTCACCCAGGCTGGAGTGCAGTAGCACGATCTCGGTTCACTGCAGCCTCTTCCTCCCGGGTTCAAGTGATTCTCCTGCCTCAGCCTCCCAAGTAACTGAGATTACTGGAGTGCACCAACATGCCTGGCTAATTTTGTATTTTTAGTAGAGATGGGTTTCACCATGTTGGCCGGGCTGGTCTGGAACTCCTGACCTCAAATGATCCGCCCACCTCAGCCTCCCAAAGTGCTGGGATTACAGGCGTAAGCCACCGCACCCGGCCATTTTTAAGGGCATAGTTGCAACCCTTGCTTATGGGAAGAGAAGTACCTTCAGCCTTTGACCCCATGTTTCTGTCTTGCTGTGTGGCATCCAGCTCGCTGTCTGCGTGTCTCTGAGCCATGGAGTCTACCGTGGCTGACGTACACCTCGTGCCCAGGACAACCAAGGAAATCCCCACTCCAGACGCTGCGTGCTGTCGAGCGGCCACCATTGGTGTGGTGGCCACCAGCCTTGTCATCCTCACCCTGGGAGTCCTTTTGGGTAAGTGACTATGGGATTGGCTGGGTTCACAAAACAAGAGGATGTGTGCAAAGGAAGTGACTTGATGGTGTCTCCATGACCATCTTAGAATTAAAAGGCAGTGTCTAGGTGTGGAAATGAAGGCTGCCCTAGGTCAGGCGGGTGGGCGCGGAGTGGAGTGGGTGAGTTCCTGCGTGCGTCAGTTTTCCCAACTAAAGAAGGTCTCAAAGGAAGTTTTCACAGCTGGGATGACACAGAAACACAGACAGGGAAGTGATCTTGTTTTAAATTTTGGCAAATCAGCAAAATACCCAAAAGGATTTTTATAAAACCAAGCAATTGGGTTGGGTGTGGTGGCTCCCGCCTGTAATCCCAGCACTTTGGGAGGCTGAGGTGGAAGGACCATCGGAGCCCAGGAGTTTGAGACCAGTCTGGGCAACATGATAAAGCCCTGCCTCTACAGAAAATACAAAAAATTACCCAGGCATGGTGGCGCCTGTAGTCCCAGCTGCTCAGGAGGCTGAGGCAGGAGAATCACTTGAACCCAGGAAGCAGTGGTTGCAGTGAGCTGAGATCGCACCACTGCACTCCAGCCTGGGTGACAGAGTGAGACCCTATCTCAAAAAATAATAATAAAAAATAAGGCCAGGCACAGTGGCTCAGACCTGTAATCTCAACATTTTGGGAGGCCGAGATGAGCAGATCATGAGGTCAGGAGTTCGAGACCAGCCTGACCAACATGGTGAAACTCCATCTCTGCTAAAAATACAAAAAAAAAAAAAGAGAAAGAGAGAGAGAGAGGGGACGGGGGGTGGGGAGGAAAATAAATAGCTGGGCGTGGTGGTACATGCCTGTAATCCCAGCTACTTGGGAGGCTGAGGCAGGAGAATTGCTTGAACCCAGAAGGTAGAGGTTGCAGTGAGCCAAGATCATGCCCTTGCATTCCAGCCTGGGTGGCAGAGCAACTCTAGCTTAAAAAAAAAAAAAGTTAGTTTTAACATTTAAATGATTATAATAAACAGTAATTTGTGGAGAAATGCTCTTGTGTGGCAAAATAGTAAGTTGGCGATCCTTTGAGAATCCTCCTAATTTTTTTTTTTTTTTTTTTTTTTTTTTTTTT
>NW_016806163.1:489856-501382 GCF_001698545.2 Rhinopithecus bieti
AGTGAGCTGAGATCCGGCCACTGCACTCCAGCCCCAGCGATAGAGTGAGACTCCGTCTCAAAAATAAATAAATAAAAATAAAAAAATAAAAAAATAAAAAATAGCCGGCCGCGGTGTCTCACGCCTGTAATCCCAGCACTTTGGGAGGCCGAGGCAGGTGGATCACATGAGGTCAGGAGTTCGAGACCAACCTGGCCAACATGGTGAAACCCCGTTTTTACTAAAAATCAAAAAAATTAGCCAGGCGTGGTGGTGGGTGCCAGTAATCCCAGCAACTTGGGAGGCTGAGGCAGGAGAATCACTTGAACCCGGGAAGCAGAGGTTGCAGTGAGCCGAGATTGCGCCATTGCACTCCAACCTAGGCAACAAGAGAAAAACACCATCTCAAAAAATAAAAATAAATAAATAAATAAATGAGAGAGAAAAAGAAAATGATGCCAGGCGTAGTGGCTCACACCTGTAATCCCAGGACTCTGGGAAGCTGAAACGGGAGGATTGCTTGAGCCCAGGAGTTCCAGATCAACCTGGGCAACATGGCGAAACCCTGTCTCTACAAAAAACACAAAAAATTAGCCAGGGCCGGGCGCGGTGGCTCACACCTGTAATCCTACCACTTTGGGAGCCTGAGGTGGGCAGATCACTAGGTCAGGAGTTCGAGACCAGCCTGGCCAATATGGTGAAACCCCGTCTTTACTAAAAATACAAAAATTAGCTGGGCGTAGTGGCACGTGCCTGAAATCCCAGCTACTCAGGAAGTTGAGGCTGGAGAATTGCTTGAACCCAGGAAGTGGAGGTTGCAGTGAGCCAATATCATGCCACTGCACTTTTGCCTGGGCAACAGAGTGAGACCCTGTATTTAAAAAAAAAAAAAAAGGGGGGGCCAAGCACGGTGCCTCACGCCTGTAATCCCAGCACTCTGGGAGGCTGAGGCGGGCAGATCACGAGGTCAGGAGATCGAGACCATCCTGGCCAACATGGTGAAACCCCGTCTTTACTGAAATACAAAAAAAATTAGCCGGGCGTGGTGGCGTGCACCTGTAGTCCCAGCTACTCAGGAGGCGGAGGCAGGGGAATCCCTTGAACCCGGGAGGCGGAGGATGCAGTGAGCCAAGATCATGCCATTGCACTCCAGCCTGGCGACAGAGTGAGACTCTGTCAAGAAAGAGAGAAAGAAACAGAGAGTGAGAGTGAGAGAGAGAGAGAGAGAGAGAGAGAGAAAGCCAGCCAGCCAGGCGAATGGCGGGCGCCTGTGGTCCCAGCTACTTGGGAGGCTGAGGCAGGAGGACCACTTGAGACCAGGAGGTTGAGGCTGCTGTGAGCTGTCATTGCACCACCACACTGAAGCCCAAACAATAGAGACCCTGTCTCAAAGAAATAAGACATTTTAAAACATAAACATGAGAATTCAGTCCTTCCCGAACAGCTCACCGTTTTAGCTGGAGATGTCAGGAGAGGCTGAGTGGAGAGCAGGGGACATTCTGAACTATTTGTGCAACTTCCTGAATCTGCAGTTGTTTCAGAGTGGAGACTTACAGAGTGAGGTTGAGACACAGAGGCGGCGCAATTCAGTCCACCCACCAGCGTGCTCGTGTTTCTCTATTTTTAGTTTCTTGAACGAAAAAACATACCGTTTTTAGAATTGGTTCAGAATATTCTATCTACTGAATATGTGACTATGTAAATAGCCATCTAGCATATCTATCCATTTAGGATAATCGGAACTGGGGCCCAGCTTTCACAGATTACGTGGTTGCTATTTGCATCTTTTAAATGTTGTAATTATGGCCTTTTTTGGGGGGGGGGGTTGCCTGGTGTGCACTTCTGGTAGTTTTAACGTATTTTTGACCAAAACTCGTGCTCTCATGGTTTCTGTGGTTACTCTTGTAGTTTGTATTTAGAATTTTTTCTGCTGCTTGACTCAGCATAGGAATTTTTTTATGACATTATTTTTGCTATACTTTGTATTTTGGGCACAACATAGGCAACAGCTAAAAACCAGTGCTTTCTGCCGGGCGCAGGGGCTACCGCCTGTCATCCCAGCACTTTGGGAGGCCGAGGAAGGCAGATCACCTGAGGTCAGGAGTTCCAGACCAGCCTGGCCAACATGGAGAAACTTCATCTCTACTAAAAATACAAAAATTAACGCTGGGCGCAGTGGCTCACACCTGTAATCTCAGCACTTTGTGAGGCTGAGGTGGGCGGATCCCCTGAGGTCAGGAATTCCAGACCAGCCTGGCCAACATGGTGAAACCGAGTCTCTACTAAAAATGCAAAAAAACTAGCCAGGTGCGGTGGTGCACGCCCGTAATCCCAGCTACTCAGGAGGCTGAGGCAGGAGGATCACTTGAACCTGGGAGACAGAGGTTGCAGTGAGCCGAGATCACACCACTGCACTCCAGCCTGGGTGACAGAGTGAGACCGTATCTCAAAACAAACAAGGTTGGGCGCAGTGGCTTACGCCTATAATTCCAGCACTTTGAGAAGCCAAGGCTGGTGGATCATCTGAGGTCAGGAGTTCAAGACCAGCCTGACCAACATGGAGAAACCCCGTCTCTACTAAAAATACAAAAATTAGCTAGGCGTGGTGGTACATGCCTGTAGTCCCAGGCACTACTCGGGAGGCTGAGGCAGGAGAATCACTTGAACCCGGGAGGCGGAGGTTGCAGTGAGCTGAGATCGCACTATTGCACTCCAGCCTGGGCAACAAGAGCAAAACTCTGTCTCAAAACAAACACACAAACCAACCAGTGGTTTCTAAAGATGACCTCATGGGCCTGTGGCCGGAGAGTCCTGATGGCCTCTGGCTGTGCTCATGTGCCTGCAGCAGGAGGTGGGATCTGTCATTTCACCATCTCCTGATGCCATTCCAGCGGTTACTCCCTGAAGTCAGCTCAGATCCTGGGCCAGGCACGACATGGGAGACAGGCATAAGCAGAACCTCTTCCTGCCTTCAAGGAAAACGCGCGGGCGTCTGGGGCTCACCTGACTCTCATCCACCTTGTACTGTACCTGGGAACCTCCAGGGGGGTGGCTGTAGAATTCAGCTCCAAACCAGAATGCTTTCGGGAATTGAGGGAGAGCCCTGTGAGTAGCTATTCAGGGCAGCCACAGGGGCGTTGGCCACCCCACTGCAAGTCGGGAGTGACCACCAGAGTGTGTGAGCACAGACAGGGCGGGTCCCGGGCGGCAGCTCAGTGGAGGCCTGAGCCCCCAAAGGTGGGCTCTCTCACGGGCCCTGGTCTTGTCCCCAGCCTTCCTCTCTACACAGGGCGTCCATGTGGACCACACGGCCGAGCTGCGGGGAATCCGGTGGGCCAGCAGTTTGCGGCGGGAGGCCTCAGACTATCACCGCACACTGACGCCCACCCTGGAGGCACTGGTGAGGGTGGTCTGTGTTTGGGGGCCAGGAATGAAAAGCGGGTGGCCAGGGCTTTCACCTGGAGCTGCTTTCCATGTGGGAGGGAGGCAGGCTGGAGGCAAGGAGGCTGAGGTGGAGGCTGTGAGACTGGGAGGCCAGGCCATGGGGGAGGGGGCAGGACGAGGCCAGGTGGTCAAGGCAGATACCTGCAAGGCAGAGCTGTATCCACTGAGGACAGGATCACATGGGATTTTAGGCCACATTTAGAGGTTTTTTTCTTTCTTTTTTTTTTTTTTGAGATGCGGTCTCACTCTGTCGCCCAGGTTGGAGTGCAGTGGCACGATCTCGGTTCACTGTAACCCCTGCTGCCCGGGTTCAAGTGATTCTCCTGCCTCAGCCTCCCAGGTAGCTGGGATTACAGGTGCATGCCACCACATCCAGCTGATTTTTGTATTTTTAGTAGAGAGGGGGTTTCCTCATGTTGGCCAGGATGGTCTCGAACTCCTGACCTCAAATGATCCTCCCGCCATGGCCTCCCAAAGTGCTGGGATTACAGGTGTGAGCCACCATGCCCGGCCCTTCACATTTAGAGTTTTATATTTTATTCTAAAGGGGAATCAGAGCCCTCATGTATAGCTGGGGGAATTTATTTTATTTTATTTTTTTGAGACGGAGTCTCGCTCTGTCGCCCAGACTGAAGTGCAGTAGTGCGACCTTGGTTCACTGCCACCTCCGCCTCGTGGGTTCAAGCGATTCTCCTGTCTCAGCCTCCTGAGTAGCCAGGGTTACAGGCACCCACCACCAAACCTAGCTAATTTTCGTATTTTTAGTAGAGATAGGGTTTCATCATATTGGCTAGGCTTGTCTTGAACTCTTGACCTCAAGTGATCCACCTTCCTCGGCCTCCCAAAGTGCTGGGATGACAGGTGTGAGCCACTGCACCCAGCCTGGAGGAACGTAAAATGAGGCATTCCTGGAAAGCAGGAAAAGGGAAAAAATAATACAGTGATGTATGCCGGGCGCAGTGGCTCACGCCTGTCATCCCAGCACTTTGGGAGGCCGAGGCAGGTGAATCACCTGAGGTCAGGAATTTGAGACCAGCCTGGCCAACATGGAGAAACACCATCTCTACTAAAAATACAAAATTAGCCAGGCGTGGTGGCGCATGCCTGTGGTCCCAGCTACTCAGGAGGCTGAGGCAGGAGAATCGCTTGAACCCGGGAGGTGGAGGTTGCGGTGAGCTGAGATTGCACCACTGCATTCCAGCCTGGGCAACAAGAGCGAAACTCCATCTCAAAAACAAACAAACAAAAAACAGTAGTGCAGCTGCATGGAAAACAGGCTGACAGCTCCTCAAATGGTCACACGTAGTGACCATGTGATCCACAGTTTCACTGCTGAGGGTCTACCCGAGAGAAGTCAAAAGATATATCCAGGCCGGGCGCGGTGGCTCATGCCTGTCATCCCAGCACTTTGGGAGACCGAGATGGGTGGATCACGAGGTCAGGAGACCGACACCATCCTGGCCAACATGGTGAAACCCCGTCTCTACTAAAAATACAAAAATCAGCCAGGCATGGTGGCGCACGCCTGTAATCCCAGCTACTTGGGAGGCTGAGGCAGGAGAATCACTTGAACCTGGGAGGTGGAGATTGCCGTGAGCTGAGATTGCACCACTGCACTCCAGCCTGGGCGACAGAGTGAGACTCCGTCTCAAAAAACCCAAACCAAACAAAAAATGTATGTCCACACGAAAACCCGTGTGTGGATGTTCATAGCAGCATGGCTCATAACAGGTAATGGTGGAAACTCAGATATCATGAATGGATGAATGGGGAAACACAGCGTGGCCATCCACACACTGGAATATGACTCAGCCAGGAAAAGGAGCCAGGCTCGGACACAGGACACAGCAAATTATATCTCAATGGAAAAAAAAAAAAAGTTTTCTATTTTATTCTAAGAGAAATAGACGTGTGGCCACATCAGCAATCATGTATTAAAAAGAGCACTCCAGGCAGGCACGATGTGGGTGCCTCACATTTGTAATCCCAGCACTTTGGGAGGCCGAGGTGGGTGGATCACCTGAGGTCAGGAGTTCGAGACCAGCCTGAGCAACGTGGCAAAATCCCATCATTACTAAAAACACAAAAATTAGCCAGGTGTGGTGGTGTGTGCCTGTAACCCCAGCTACTCGGGAGGCTGAAGTGGGAGGATTGCTTGAGCCCAAGAGGTGGAAGTTGCAGTGAGCCGAGATCGCGCCATTGCACTCCAGCCTGGGTGACAGAGCGAGACTCCATCTCAAAAAATAATTTAAAAAAACAGGCTTGGCGCAGTGGCTTACACCTGTCACCCCAGCAATTTGGGAGGCCGAGGTGGGTGGATCATGAGGTCAGGAGTTCAAGACCAGCCTGGCCAACATAGTGAAACCCTGTCTCCACTAAAAAATACAAAAAATTAGCCGGGCATGGTGGTGTGTGCCTGTAATCCCAGCTACTTGGGAGGCTGAGGCAGGAGAATTGCTTGAATCTGGGAGACAGAAGTTGCAGTGAGCCAAGATTGTGCCATTGTACTCCACCCCAGGCGGCAGAGCAAGACTCTGTCTCAAAATAATAATAACAACAATAAAAATTTAAAAATAAAACTTAAGTCTGGGTGTGGTGGCTCACAACTGTAATTCTAGCACTGTGGGAGGCCGAGGCAGGCGGATCATGAGGTCAGGAGTTCGAGACCAGCCTGGCCAACATAGTGAAACCCTATTTCTACTAAAAATACAAAAAATTAGCTGGACATGGTGGCAGGCACCTGTAATCCCAGCTACTTAGGAGGCTGAGGCAGCAGAATCGCTTGGACCTGGGAGACGGACGTTGCGGTGAGTGGAGATTGCACTACTATACTCCAGCCTGGTCGACAGAGCAAGACTGCGTCTCAAATACGTACATACATACATACATATAAATAAAAATTTAATTTTTGGGGGGGGCATGGAGTCTCGTTTTGTTGCCCAGGCTGGAGTGCAGTGGCGCGATCTTGGCTCACTGCAAGCTCCGTCTCTCGGGTTCACGCCATTCTCCTGCCTCAGCCTCCTGAGGAAGTGGGACTACAGGCACCCACCGCCACGCCCAGCTAATTTTTTGTATTTTTAGTAGAGATGGGGTTTCACCATGTTGGCCAGGCTGGTCTCAAACTCCTGACCTTGTGATCCGCCCTCCTTGGCCTCCCAAAGTGCTGGGATTACAGGTGTGAATAATTTTAAAATTTAAAACAATAAATAAAAGGAAATGCTTTCCCATGAAACCAACCCCTTCTCCAGCTCCCTGCAACACCAACAGGCCTCTGCAGTGCCAGGGTGCCCATGCTGTGGGTCTCAACGTTTGCCGTTCTTGTTTCTATTGCAGTTTGTAAGTAGTTTTCAGAAGACAGAGTTAGAGGCAAGCTGCGTGGGTTGCACGGTGCTGAATTACAGGTGAGTTGAAGCTTCCATTGGGTGACAGAAACTTGGTGGACATCTGGGAGTTTCTGGAGGACTCCAGAAAAGTTTGGAAAATTCTAGAAGATTCCAGCAGGGAGGAGTCCCTCCCTCTCCAAGGGTCTCTCCTCCATACTTGTAGGGATGGGAACTCCAGTGTCCTCGTACATTTCCAGTTGCACTTTCTGCTGCGACCCCTCCAGACGCTGAGCCTGGGCCTGGAGGAGGAGCTATTGCAGAGAGGGATCCAGGCAAGGCTGCAAGAGCGCGGCATCTCCCTGGCTGCCTATGGCACGATTGTGTCGGCCGAGCTCACAGGTGAGTGGGCAGTCGAGACCGAAACCCCATCACGAGGAGGCTGGAGGGGGGCAGGCGTTGCAAGATACATTTTGATAATCACCCCTTCCCATAAAAAGAAAACAAACTGGCCAGGCGCGGTGGCTCACGCCTGTAATCCCAGCACTTTGGGAAGCCAAGGCGGGCGGATCACTTGAGGTCAGGAGTTGAGACCAGACTGGCCAATATGGTGAAACCCCATCTCTACTAAAAATACAAAGATTAGTTGAGCATGGTGGCGTGGACCTGTCATCCCAGCTACACGGAATTCTCCTGAGGCAGGAGAATCGCTTGAACCTGGGAGGTGGAGGTTGCAGTGAGCCCAGATTGTGCCATTGCACTCCAGCCTGGGAAAAAAGAGTGAAACTTCGTCTCAAAAGCAAACAAATAAATGTAAAAACTGACATTGCCTTTGCCTTAATGGTGTGGACCAGGGGTCAGCCATCTTGTTCTGTAAAGACAGTGTAAATCTTTTCTTTTCTTTTCTTTTTTTTTTTGAGACAGGGTCTCACTCTGTTGCCCAGGTTGGAGTGCAGTGGTTTTAAAAACTAAAAAATTGTACAGTGCAGCAGGTCATGACTGGAGAGTCAGATGCAAGTTCAGACCATTTGTTGCCGGGCATGGTGGCTCACGCTTGTAATCCCAGCACTTTGGGAAGCCGAGGCGGGTCGATCACAAGGTCAGGAGTTCAAGAGTAGCCTGGCCAAGATGGTAAAACCCCATCTCTACTAAAAATACAGAAATTAGCCAGGCGCAGTGGTGGGCGCTTGTAATCCCAGCTACTCGGGAGTCTGAGGCAAGAGAATTGCTTGAACCTGGTGGGGCGGAGGTTGCAGGGAGCCGAGATCGCACCACTGCACTCCAGCCTGGGCGACAGAGCGAGACTCTGTCTTAAAAAAAAAAAAAAAAAAGATTAGTCACCTTGACTTTGACGCACAGAACATTTATGATTCCCTCCCCACCAACCGTAACATGCTGGTTGAGGCCTTAATAACCTCTGCTCCAGTGTTCACAGAACTTCCCTTGGCGATAGGGAGGTTCCGGGCCCCGTGCAGTTTGGTGGCTGCCTGAGCCCTGTGGCTAGTGAGTCCTCTCCATGGGCCTAGTGAGACTGAGAATCGGTGTTGAAGTGGATTTCATCCTCACTGACCGAAGGTAGAATTTAAGTGACTCTGGGGTGGATGGGGCAGCTGCTTACTTTACTCCACTACCTGTCTGCAATAGGACGTTTTCTTTCCTTCTTTCTTTTTTTTTTTTTTTTTTTTGAGATGGAGTCTTGCTTTGTCGCCCAGGCTAGAGCGCAGTGGCCGGATCTCAGCTCACTGCAACCTCCGCCTCCTGGGTTCAAGTGATTCTCCTGCCTCAGCCTCCCAAGTACCTGGGATTACAGATGTCCGGCACCACACCCAGCTAATTTTTGTATTTTTAGTAGAGATGGGGTTTCACCATGTTGGTCAGGCTGATCTTGAACTCCTGACCTCAAGTGATCTGCCCGCCTCGGCCTCCCAAAGTGCTGGGATTACAGGTGTGAGCCAGCGCGCTCAGCCAATAGGACATGTTTAGAGGGTTTTACCACTTATTCAATGAGCTTCTATCTTCTCTGTTTTGTTGCAGGAAGACATAAGGGACCCATGGCAGAAAGAGACTTAAAATCAGGTATGTTTTTCTCTCTGGCCTTTTCTCTGATTGCAGTTACTGACAGAGGTTTCCTAAGATTCCTTTCAAGGAAGTGAAAGAATCTCTGCAGGGAGGCTGAGGCAGGAGAACGGCGTAAACCCGGGAGGCAGAGCTTGCAGTGAGCTGAGATCCGGCCACTGCGCTCTAGCCTGGGCGACAGAGCGAGACTCTGTCTCAAGAAAAAAAAAAAAAAGAAAGAATCTCTGCATCAAGGCCAGGCGTGGCGGCTCACACCTGTCATCCCAGCACTTTGGGAGGCTGAGGCAGGAGGATCACTTAAGGCCAGGAGTTTGAGACCAGCCTGGGCAACATAGCAAGACCCTATCTCTACAAAAATAGTAATTAAGGCTGGGTGCGGTGGCTCACACCTGTAATCTCAGCACTTTGGGAGGCCGAGGCAGGTGGATCACAAGGTCAGGAGATCGAGACCATCCTGGCTAACATGGTGAAACCCCGTCTCTACTAAAAAATACAGAAAAAAATTTACCAGGCGTGGTGGTGGGAGCCTGTAGTCCCAGCTACTAGGGAGACTGAGACAGGAGAATGGCATGAACCCGGGAAGCGGAGCTTGCAGTGAGCCAAGATCGCACCACTGCACTCCAGCCTGGGCGACAGAGCGAGACTCCGTCTCAAAAAAAAAAAAAAAAAATTAAAAGCCAAAATAATTTTAAAATTTTTTTTAAAAGTAATAAAAATTAGCTGGGCATAGTGGCATATTGCCTGTACTTTCAGCTACTTGGGAGGCTGAGGAAGGAGGATCACTTGAACCCAGGAGACAGAGGCTGCGGTGAACTGAGATCGTGCCACTGCACTCTAGCCTGGGCAACAGAGTGAAACTACATCTCAAAAAATAATAAATAAAATAAATAGTCTGGCCTGGTGGCATGCACCTGTGGTCCCAACTACTCAGGAGACTAAGGCGGGAGGATTGCTTGAACGTGGAGTTAGAGGCTGCAGTGAGCTGTGATTGCACCACTGCACTCCAGCTTGGGTGACAGAGCTAGACCTATCTCAAAACAAAACAAAAGAAAAGAAAAGGAAAAAAAAGGAGAGAGAGAGTTTCCGTGTTTTCATAGGTACTAAGTGTAGAGTGGTGCCTTACTGCAACCGGGAGATGTAGCATGCGGTCAGAAAGTTCATTCTTTTCTGTCCTCAGGCCGCTGTCCAGGGAACTCCTTTTCCTGCCAGAACAGCCAGTGTGTGACCAAGGTGAACCCGGAGTGTGACGACCAGGAGGACTGCTCCGATGGGTCCGATGAGGTGCACTGTGGTCAGTCTGCCTGTCCGGCCTGGTCTCTGGGCCCTTTCCCTTTTTCCAGGGTCAGCTGCTGGCTCTGGTCTCTGGTCACTGTGCTTACGTCACTCAGGCACACAGGCCTGGCATTTATGGGGGCCGGGCAGAGAACAGAAAGGGGCACCCATGGTATGGGGAGAAATGTGAGCAAACAGCAGAGAAAAGGAAAAGCGCAGGTGTGTGATGGGGAGAAGCCTGGGGAGAGGAGGGAGAAGATATCAGGCTGAGAACAGGTTCTGGCCAAAGCCTGGGAAGTCTTGAATGCCAGGAACTGGAGCTCTGTCCTGTAAGTAGTGGGATGTGGCCACAGGGATTTGAGCAATGGAAAGAGACAATGAAAATGCTGGAAGAGATTAGCTGGGCATGGTGGCTCACACCTGTAATTCCAGCACTTTGGGAGGCCAAGGCAGGAGGATCACTTGTGGCCAGGGGTTTGAGACCAGCCTGGACAACATAGTGAGACCCTCATCTCTACTAAAAAAAAAAAAATTAGCCAGTGTGGTGGTGTGTGCCTGTGGTCCCAGCTACTCAGGAGGCTGAGGTGGAAGGATCGCTTGAGCCCAGGAGATTGAGGCTGCGGTAAGCTATGATTGCGCTACTGCACTGTCCAGCCTGGATAACAGAGTGAGACCCTGTCTCAAAAATAAATAAAATAAAATGCTGGAAGAGTACCCAACATTTTTCTAGCAATGCTAGCCCATGCAATAAGGTAAGGACAGCAGTTTAAGTATTGGGAAGGAAGAGGAAAAGCTTAATTCATTTGAAATCATTGTCTATCTAAAATAAATCAAAATCCAAACAGAAGGAGAGAAGCTGAAAGAATAAAATAAAATGAATCAAGAAATTGACTAAAAAGCTATATAAAATAAAGGCCGGCCAGGCATGGCAGCTCATGCCTGTGATCCCAGCACTTTGGGAGGCCGAGGCGGGTGGATCACGAGGTCAGGAGATCGAGACCATCCTAGCTAACATGGTGAAACCCTGTCTCTACTAAAACTACGACAAAATTACAGGCATGGTGGTGTGTGCCTGTAGTCCCAGCTACTCAGGAGGCTGAGGCAGAATGGTGTGAACCCAGGAGGCAGAGCTTGCAGTGAGCCAAGATCACGCCACTGCGCTCCAGCCTGGGCAACAGAACAAGAGTCTGTCTCAAAATAAATAAATAAATAAATAATAATAAAGGCCAGGTGTGGTGGCTCATGCCTGTAATCCCAGCACTTTGGGAGACCAAGGTGGGTGGATCACTTGAGGTCAGGAGTTCGAAACCAGCCTGGCCAGCATGGCAAAACCCCGTCTCTACTAAAAATACAAAAATTAGCCAGGCATGGTGGCAGGTGCCTGTAATCCCAGCTACTCAGGAGGCTGAGGCAGGAGAATCGCTTGAACCTGGGA
>NW_016806163.1:501439-506091 GCF_001698545.2 Rhinopithecus bieti
TAAAATAAAGGCCGGCCAGGCATGGCAGCTCATGCCTGTGATCCCAGCACTTTGGGAGGCCGAGGCGGGTGGATCACGAGGTCAGGAGATCGAGACCATCCTAGCTAACATGGTGAAACCCTGTCTCTACTAAAACTACGACAAAATTACAGGCATGGTGGTGTGTGCCTGTAGTCCCAGCTACTCAGGAGGCTGAGGCAGAATGGTGTGAACCCAGGAGGCAGAGCTTGCAGTGAGCCAAGATCACGCCACTGCGCTCCAGCCTGGGCAACAGAACAAGAGTCTGTCTCAAAATAAATAAATAAATAAATAATAATAAAGGCCAGGTGTGGTGGCTCATGCCTGTAATCCCAGCACTTTGGGAGACCAAGGTGGGTGGATCACTTGAGGTCAGGAGTTCGAAACCAGCCTGGCCAGCATGGCAAAACCCCGTCTCTACCAAAATACAAAATTAGCCAGGCATGGTGGCAGGTGCCTGTAATCCCAGCTACTCAGGAGGCTGAGGCAGGAGAATCCCTTGAACCTGGGAGATGGAGACTGCAGTGAGCCAAGATCATGCCATTGCACTCCAGCCTGGTGTACAGAGCAAAACTCCATCTAAAAAAAAAAAAACTGTCATTTTGCTTTATGCAGTAATAATGGGTTAGAAGATACAAAGGAAAAAAATCCCTTTCATGATCAATAGTGACAAAAAATGAAATATCAAACACTAAACTTACAAATGTGCCTGTGCCAATAATTATTATATATAATTACAGAATTACAAAATTTTGCTGAAGGACATAAAAGTAGACTAAATAAGCAGAGAGACACAATATCATGTACAAACATGGATGTGCGGTCATCGCCCCTTACCCACAGCTAAGATAGAGACCTTTCTCTGTCACTCACTGGTGCACATGACCTTGGATGCTTAACCTACGTGCCAGGATGGGGCAGCCAGAGGCACTGAAGAGGGAGGGATGAGGAGACCCCAGAAGAGTCAGGGAAGCCAAGGAGGGGCCCCCAAGCATCTCTTTGAACCCAGGGACTGTAGACAAGAGACTCAGAGATGCAGGTTCTGGGAGTTCAGGGTGAGGTCCTGCCTTCATGGGGTCCTGGCTGGTGACCTGCTGTCTTGCAGAGTGTGGCTGGCAGCCTGCCTGGAGGATGGCCGGCAGGATCGTGGGCGGTGTGGAAGCGTCCCCGGGGGAGTTTCCATGGCAAGTCAGCCTTCGAGAGAACAAGGAGCACTTCTGTGGGGCCACCATCATCGGTGCCAGGTGGCTGGTGTCTGCCGCTCACTGCTTCAATGAGTAAGCCTCCATCCCGAAGCACTGAACCCAAACCCTCTGTATTTCTCCTGCCTTCCCTCAAGCACTGGGGGCGTCACTTCGGATTTCCTTAGAGCCCTTGGAAGTAACTTTTTCTTTTCCTTTCTTTCTTGCTTTTGTTGTTGTCGAAACTGAGTGGATTCTTTTTATTATTATTTTTTGAGACGGAGTCTTACTCTATCACCCAGGCTGGAGTGCAGTGGTGCGATCTCAGCTCACTGCAAACTCTACCTCCTGGGTTCACACCATTCTTCTGCCTCAGCCTCCCGAGTAGCTGGAACTACAGGCGCCTACCACCACGCCCAGCGAATTTTTTGTATTTTTAGTAGAGATGGGGTTTCACTGTTTTAGCCAGGATGGTCTCGATCTCTTGACCTCGTGATTTGCCCACCTCGGCCTCCCAAACTGCTGGGATTATAGGCGTGAGCCATCGTGCCCATTCTCTTTATTTTATTTTATTTTTTCTTTTGAGACAGAGTCTCAGTCTGTCGCCCTGGCTGGAGTGCAGTGGTGTGATCTCAGCTCACTGCAACCTCCACCTCCTGGGATAAAGCGATTCTCTTGCCTCAGCCTCCCAGGAAGCTGGAACTACAGATGTGTGCCACCTTGCCCGGCTAATTTTTTTTTGGTATAACTAGTAGAGACAGGTTTTCACCATGTTGGGCAGGCTGGTCTCGAAGGCAGAGACAGGCAGATCACTTGAGGTCAGGAGTTCGAGACCCTCCTGGCCAACACGGCAAAACCCCGTCTCTACTAAAAATACAAAACTGAGCCGGGCATGGTGGTGGCGGCGCCTGTAATCCCAGCTACTCGGGAGGCTGAGGCAGGAGAATCGCTTGATCTCGGGAGGCAGAGCTTGCAGTCAGCCAAGATGGCACCACTGCACTCCAGCAGGGTGGCAGAGTGAGACTCCGTCTCAAAAAAAAAAAAAAAAAGGATATCACAACACAGTATTTTAAAAAATCAAAGTGAATGCAACAAAAGTCCACAATGAGCAAAACATCAACAAAATGTCATTAGTCGCTGAGGAATGCAAGTCAATACCACGGGGAGATGCTGCTTCACACCCACTGGGATGGCTACTCTCAAAAGAACAGCAAGTGGAGGATGTGGAGATAATTGCAACCCTTGTGCACCATTGGTGGGAATGTGAAATGGTAGAGTCAGGCTGGGCGCACCTATAATCCCAGCACTTTGGGACACTGAGGCAGGGGGATCACCTGAGGTCAGGAGTTCGAGACCAGCCTGGCCAACATGGCAAAACCCCGCCTCTACTAAAAACACACAAAAAAATTAGCCAGGCGTAGGGGGCGCAAACCTGTCATCCCAGTTACTTGGGAGGCTGAGGCACGAGAATCACTTGAACCTGGGAGGCGGAGGTTGCAGTGAGCTGAGATTACGCCACTGCACTCCAGTCTGGGAGACAGAGTGAGACTCCATCTCAAAAAAAAAAAAAAAAAATGTTGATACGTCATGCATCATGCATTCTTCTGCACCTGTGATTTTTTCTTTTCTTTCCTATTATTAATATTATTATTAATTTTTTTTTTTGAGTCAGGTTGCCTGTTGCCCAGGCTGGAGTGCAGTGGTGCAGTGATAGCTCACTACAGCCTCAACCTCCCAGGCTCAAGCAATCCTCCTACCTCAGCCTCCTGAGTAGCTGGAACCACAGGTGCACACCACCACACCCAGCAAATATATATACATATTTTATCCCTGAGACAGACTCTCACTCTGTCGCCCAGGCTAGAGTATAGTGGCACAATATTGGCTCACTGCAACCTCCACCTCCTGGGTTCAAGCAATTCTCTGCCTCAGTCTCCTGAGTAGCTGGGATTACAGGTGCCCGCCACCACGGCTGGCTAATTTTTGTATTTTTAGTAGAGATGAGGTTTCACTGTCTTGGCCAGGCTAGTCTTGAACTCCTGACTTCATGATCCGCCTGCCTCAGCCTCCCAAAGTGCTGGGATTACAAGAGTGAGTCACCGCGCCCGGCCTGTTTTTGTTTTTAAAGACTGCATTTTGCTGTGTTGCCCAGGCTCGTCTTGAACTCCTGGGCTCTAGTGCTCCTCCTGCCTCAGCCTCCAAAAGTGTGGGATTACAGGCATGAGCCACCGTGCCCGGCCTAATTTTTATAAATACTATTAATAAATATTAATTTAGGCCGGGCACGGTGGCTCAAGCCTGTAATCCTGGCACTTTGGGAGGCCGAGACGGGCGGATCACGAGGTCAGGAGATCGAGACCATCCTGGCTAACACGGTGAAACCCCGTCTCTACTAAAATACAAAAAAAAAAAAACTAGCTGGGCGAGGTGGCGGGCGTCTGTAGTCCCAGCTGCTCGAGAGGCTGAGGCAGGAGAATGGCGTAAACCTGGGAGGCGGAGCTTGCAGTGAGCTGAGATCTGGCCACTGCACTCCAGCCTGGGCGACAGAGCGAGACTCCGTCTCAAAAAAAACCAACCAAACAAAAAAACAAGTAAATATTAATGTAGGGGGGATGCCCCTTAAATTTTGCACTCAAGGTGAGTGTCCCATCTGCCTTCCCTGTCGGTTCTAACTCTCGGTGGCCTCTGACCTGGGGTTTGCTCCTGCAGATTCCAAGACCCGACGGAGTGGGTGGCCTACGTGGGTACGACCTACCTCAGTGGTTCGGAGGCCAGCACCGTGCGGGCCCGGGTGGCCCAGATCGTCAAGCACCCCCTGTACAATGCAGACACGGCCGACTTCGACGTGGCAGTGCTGGAGCTGACCAGCCCTCTGCCTTTCGGCCGGCACATCCAGCCTGTGTGCCTCCCGGCTGCCACACACATCTTCCCACCCAGCAAGAAGTGCCTGATCTCAGGCTGGGGCTACCTCAAGGAGGATTTCCGTACGCATCTTCCTCGGCCTGCAAGTGAACTCAGGCAGGCGGGTGGGCAAATAACGCAGAAAAGGGCCGGGTGTGGTGGCTCACACCTGTAATCCCAGCACTTTTGGAGGCTGAGGCGGGCGGATCATGAGGTCAGGAGATTGAGACCATCCTGGCCAACATAGTGAAACCCCATCTCTACTAAAAAATACAACAACAACAACAACAATTAGCCTTGGGCTGGGCGCGGTGGCTCACGCCTATAATCCCAGCACTTTTGGAGGCCGAGACGGGCGGATCACGAGGTCAGGAGATCGAGACCATCCTGGCTAACATGGTGAAACCCCGTCTCTACTAAAACTACAAAAAATTAGCCGGGTCCGGTGGCGGGCACCTGTAGTCCCAGCTACTCGGGAGGCTGAGGCAGGAGAATGGCGTAAACCCGGGAGGCGGAGCTTGCAGTGAGCCGAGATCACGCCACTGCACTCCT